>NW_003852406.1:2185525-2205446 GCF_000181295.1 Otolemur garnettii | reverse complement strand
TTTTTTTTTTTGGCTGGGGCCAGGTTTGAACCCACCACCCTCCATATGTGGGGCCAGAGCCCTACTCACTGAGCCACAGGCGCCACCCCTACATTCTTTTTGAGGTAAAGAAAATGTTCTAAATTTCGTTATGGTGATGGTTGCAAACTCTGTGAGTTATTAAAAATCATTTAATTGCAAATTTTAAAAGGGTGAGTTATATGATATTTGAATATCAATCTGTTACAAAAATAATCATAATCTAACAATTTAAAACTTAATCCCAAAGAAAAAGAAAATAGAAGAGATACTGCTGCTAGGAAAGCAAAGAAAGTGAGTTCAGTAAAATTTGAAGTTTTACAGCACAGGAAGCCTGCAAGAGTGGGATGCACAAAGAAAATATTAGCACTTCTATTTCTAGTTTATTTTAACACAAAAGGAATAGTAAAATTTTCTAAAATATATACTATGTTAATTAGTGCCTTTACTCAGAGGATCAAGTGTCCCGTGAGGCTGAAGAGGCATTCTGAAGAAAAAAGTAGGAATTTCACAAAAAGGCTGGCTGAATTTGGGGCCCACGTTCACTTTTTCCCTTTCAGCATATTGTACCATTTGATTCATTTGTTCTACTGTCCGGACTCACCCCTCCTAAAATGAGTAAGTAGCTTCAAAAGATTCCCGCAAACAAAACATTGCTTGAAACTAATAACTGCATTGCTTATACAAGTGAAAAACAAGACAATACATAGTAGCTCAGCTTATCTGACTATTATGATCTCTTCTATGATTCACACAAATAAATAGTAACAATAAATATTTGTTGCATGAATGCATACTATAAAATCATGAAAGGCAAGAAAGAACACTAAGGAAATTACTAACAATTCTTTAATTTTAGTACATGTACTTGTACTTGTAACCACTATTCCCCTCTGCCCCACAGGGTAACTATAGATATCTTGATCTTTATGATTAAAATCAGATAAAATGGAAACATAGAAATTGGACATGTTCTATGTAAAAGACTAAACTTTAAGGGGTTGGATTATTTTCACATAACAAATTCCTCATGAATCTTATTTAATAATGTGTCCTAATTTATTAAGTACATAAGGGCACAGTACTGTGCACGCACCTGCAAAGTGCATTAAAACATTAAAGACACTCAGAAGTATTCCAAGCTGTGCTGGTCTGTATATATTAAAAAAAAAAAAATTATGTTTCTTTCTGGTAAATGTTTTGTGTAACACACTGCTGGTTAAAGGATGAAAGAATATTTTCAACCTTAAGTAAAGGATAATAGTGTCAGCTGATACCTGATAGTAATAAACTAGGAAGTGGGAAGAGCTTAAGGATTTTTACTCAGAGAAAAAAGTTAACAAGAAAAAAAAGGTTAAAAACAGCACAGAGGGAGACGACAACCTCGGAAAAGCCTTTGGGCTAATGCAACAGGTCAGAGACTCCAGTTTATGAGATTTAACCCCTTTAAGTCCTTTCACCCCTACAAATCAGAAGGAAGGTTTCTACTAAGTACCTGTAATTGAAAACATCCTCCCCGAGATATGACTATTAGTTATTCTGTAGCTAAGACCTGGAAGCAAATTAATTGCCACAGTAACAGTTTAGAGGTTACCGTATTTTTTCAAGAGGATGCGGAGATAAGAAGGTTTTAGCGTTCGTTTTTGATGAATATTTTAGACAAGAGACTTTTTTAAAAGCACTATTAACTGGCAGACAAAACAAAGAGAGAAGTTCAAAGTAGATTTCGACATTTCTGCTGAAGCCTAGAAATCTGCATGGATGAAGCAAAAAACACACCATCTTGTTAGCAGTCAAGGTGGAACGTGTTTGCGGTGTGATCTGTCTTGCAAGCACAGCCACACGGCCTTATAGAATCCCTTGGGTTCTGCCTATTCCCAGGGACAAAAGCAGCGCCCCAAAGCAGCAGCCAGAAGCTGCGGACCCTAACTACACCTGACCAACACCGGCGATCCCAAATGCTCCTCTCCCCCACCTGGGATGTTCTGCCACCTGGACCCGACGCGTGGCAAGGCCCTCCGTGGCCATATTTCGCTAAATCCTCCTTTCTTCTGTAGTTGTAACTAGTAAAGCAAAACTCCCAGCGCAGTCACGAGACATGTGTCAGAGGAGCCGCTTTCTTCCGGTGGTACGTAGTACAAACCCCCACCCTGCGGAAATCCTGCAGCTCCGCCGAGGTTGCTGCTCCCAGTCGGCCCCGCCTCCGGGTTTGGCTCCTGGGATCTAGGCCAGAGTGCCCTTCCAGCGTAGTCAGGTACAGACACCGTCTGGCTCTGAGCTCTCAGGGAGCCGGGACTGTCTGGAGCCCCTCCTCACAGTACGTGCAAAGCTGACTAAGGAGGTTTTCTTTCAGTGCCCTGATGATGTCTGAGAACAGCGTTAAAACCTGGCTCTTGCCCAAATCTTTGTAGTCTAATCTATCTCAGGTCGCCTTTATTTTTAAGGTCAGGTTTTGTTCTTTAATGTCCAGCAGCTAATCCCCAAACAGCACTAAAATGTTTAGCTATTGCCTCTTAGGCAGATTACGTCCAAATCAAGCAACATAAAATTGATGCAGCACTTGATTTAAACGTATTTGCATTTATTTCCAGAATAGAGGCATTAATGGGCCTTCCTAGAAAACAATTAAGAGTGGGGGGAAAAAAGAAAGAAAGAAGAAACATGTCTTTCACCCTCCAAGAACCCTTAGCATCCAGTTAATCCAGTTAATCCCCTTCCTTTTTGTTCCCTAGAGAAAGCCCAGATGCCCTATCTAAAGAAGCATACCATCCCCACTGCATCACCTTAACACATTACTGTTGTCCTCCCTTCACAGGTCTCATACCTTGCACAGTTATTTTCTTATGTATTTATTGTCTGGCTCACCACTTGCACCATCACTACTACTAGAAGGTAAGCAACTTAGGGCAATAACTGTGTATCCCCAGCCCCTAGAAGAGTGCCTGACAGATTGCTTTAGAATAAACAGGTAAAATAAACTGAATGAACGATGAAGGGGAAGTGACGTTCCTAAGGTCAATTCAGATCAATTAATTCTCAATCTAGCGCACTTTGGACTTCCAAATGCTGAGATTAAGCCCAAGTGAAGCCAGCTAGCAAAACACCTATTCCAAGATTCCCTAATTAAGGAAGTTTGTCCCCACATGCTCAACACTCTAGGGGTAGAGCATAACCCACAGAGAGTCAGTAAGTCGCCACTCCAGAATTTCTCTATGTGTATGTCAGGAGTGAGAGAAAGGAAAAAGTATGCATCAACAATATCAAAGTGTAACAAAGGGTGGAAGCTCCTTGGCACTCCCTTGGATTATTAGTACAAATGCTATATTTTGGAAACTAATGTTACTTTGGTCTCAGGGCTATTGTCTCACTATTATTTCAGTCTCTCCTTATCATTTGCAAATGAAGCAATTACACTTTTTTTTTAACCCCTGTAAATTCCAGTATGATGCTCATTGTGGTTTAATTTTGAGCAAGGGAAAGCATCATTGTCACTTGTAAATAGTTCTGAATAGGAAAAGAACCTGAGAGAAAAACGTAAAATTTTTAGAAACTTCAGTAAATATGGAAAAGGACAGAATTATTTTTATCAGATATGTTTATAATATATTCTTCTGTATTAATTTTTAAAAATAACTAAATAGTAGAGCTTTGAAAATATTGGTTCCTTTGAAGAAAATTTTCCAAAATAAATTCATTTTATGCAGGGTAAAAAAAATGAACATAATGACTATAGGAATTGTTTTACAAAAGAATACTTTCTATTGAAACTGTATTTGATAACCAAACATTAACTTTGCTAATGAAACCAGATGGCAAATCATTAGTTTGGATCTTGGATACCTATATATTAGTCTTAACAAAACTGATGCAGACTGGAAATCACCTTATAGAGCGCCTGATAACATATCCTTTTTGAAATGATTGGTCCAAAGTGAAAGAGCATATCAGAGCTGGAATTAAAACTCAGGTCTGTGGTCTCCCACCCCAAAGGCCATACTACTTCTGTGTGACCCCAGTAATGGATACTTGAAAACAAATCACTGAAACAATTAATAATTCTTCTCCCAAATTAAATGTATACATTATAACTTTTATAAAGCATTGCTATTAAAACAACCAGTTCAAACAACTCAAGAACCTCAAATAGTCACCACAAACCAAAACTAACATTACTTTCTTATACTACTTGGCCTCTGCCAGGCATCTTGCTAAGCAAGCATCCTTCATGTTATATTCTCTTTAAATTTTCCCAACAATCCTTATGGGGTAGAAAAATATTCCTTTGTCAATTTTAAGACAAAGAAATTTTATTTCTTACTAGCAAAAATATTTAAACATTTACATTTTACAGTATTTTTATTTTCACAAATCCTGAACCTCTCAGTTCTTTGTTTTTTGCATACAGGCACACTTACAATAAAGTTTAGAGTCTAAATTACAAACTAATGGTGGTATGTTATGATAGTCTTAAACAGAAACCTAATTAGTAAACTTGAAATTCTTTCTCTTCTCCCCACCTGTGGGTATATTGCACAGGTGTGTGGCACATACATGGGGGTGGGACACACCTACAAATCAGGCTTTAACCTTACAAATGCAAACTAGGGAATCTGTTTGTACACCCCACATTAATCTGAAGTTAAGAATAAGTAAAAAGAATAATTTTATATGCCAAATAATGTATTCTCCTCAAAGGATAATAAACTCTGTACAGAAAAAGTACTATGTCAATAGCAAACAAAACAAAACCAAACAAACACTAAAATGAAATAAAAAGAAAAGGATCCAAAATATGACTAAAAAGCATGAGCATAAGAGTTGTTCAGACCCAGCTAACGCCTAAAGTTGTTTAAGTCTCACCTTAGAAATCACTTCCTTCAGGAAGTTTTCCCTATTCCCTAGGGCTACCTCTACCTTCAAAATTAAGTACTAAGTGTCTAAGGGAGATTGATCATTTATCTGAAATATTATTATTTTGATGTGGAAGCAGTAGAACAGTGTAGAAAAACGATAGATGCAGATACGGAGGAAAAGGCAAAAGCTGGGGGGAGCAGGAAAGGTCTAGTTTAAAAGGAGGAGGGGCGTGGTAGCTCACACCTGTAATCGTAGCACTCTGGGAGGCCGAGGCAGGTGGATTGCCCTGAACTCACAGGTTCAAGACCAGCCTGAGCAAGAGTGAGATCCTGTCTCTAAAAATTGCCCAGCCTTGTGGTGGGCACCTGTAGTCCCAGCTACTTGGGAGGCTGAGGGATGAGAATCACTTGAGCCTAAGAGTTGGGGGTTGCTGTGAGCTGTGACATTACAGCACTCTACAGAAGATGACAAAATGAATAAAAAATAAAAGGAGTCCAAAGGAGGAAACAGACTTTCCTAGGATTTAAAGCAGATTCTGCTAAATAGCAGAAAATTTTCCACTATCCTCTTAGATTTAGTGGCTGAGGACTGCAAGTTAAACTGACAAAGGACAGGTTAACAGGAGAAGCATATAAATTTTATTGATATTTGTAATTTTATATAAGTAGGAGCTTTTTATAGAAAAGTGAAAAACCCAAAGAAACACTTGCACTTGGAGGCCTAATAAATAAATGGCAATAAATTATAAAGAGGTGAGTAAGAAATACAGGGGTAGGCTCAGCGCCTGTGGCTCAAGCAGTTAAAGTGCCAGCCACATGCACCTGAGCTGGCAGGTTTGAATCCAGCCTGGCCTGCCAAACAACAATGACAGCTGCAATCAAAAAACAGCCGGGCATTGTGGCAGGTGCCTGTAGTCCCAACTACTTGGGAGGCAGAGGCAGGAGAAATGCTTGAGCCCAGGACTTGGAAGTTGCTGTGAGCTGTGATGCCACAGGACTCTACCCAGAGGGGCAGCTTAAGGCTCTGTCTCAAAAAAAGAAAGAAAGAAATGTACGGTGGAAAGTAAGGTTTAGTAAGGTTTATTTATGCTGACTCATCTTGGTGATGGCTGTCTTTATCCTGGTAAGGGGGGGATGTTCATGTCACCTGCACAAAGGTAAATTTATACCTTGCTTCTAGGCAGATAAGAAGGGCACAGAGAATGTTTCCTGCATCTCTTGGCTCTCAATTACCTTCATCTCAAAATAATACTACGCCAAGGTAGCATATTTGGGGGGTGGCATATTCTGGACCCCTTCTATGCTCAATAACACTCTATTTGCCTATTCCTCCTATGGCAATTTTAGAGATGAAAGATGTAATTGCAATGTAGACCATTCCGAAGCTTAGTAATTTGGTTCCTTTAACCTTGCCTCCATCTCTATAAAACTCTTTGGGCAGTGCCTGTGGCTCAAAGGAGTAGGGTGCCGGCCCCATATGCTGGAGGCGGCGGGTTGAAACCCAGCCCCAGGCTTGGCGCCTGTGGCTCAAGCAGCTAAGGCGCCAGCCACATACACCTAAGGTGGCGGGTTCGAATCCCCAGCCCGGGCCCGCCAAACAACAAGAATGGCTGCAACCAAAAAATGGCCAGGCGTTGTGGCGGGTGCCTGTAGTCCCAGGGAGGCGGAGGCAGGAGACTCGCTTGAGCCCAGGAGTTGGAGGTTGCTGTGAGCGTGATGCCATAGCACTCTACCCAGGGGGATATCTTGAGGCTCCGTCTCAAAAAAAAAAAAAAAAAAAGAAAAAAAGAAAAAGAAACAGCCCCAGCCAAAAACTGCAAAAAAACAAAAACAAAAAACAAAAACTCTTTTCAGCTGACTCCACTCCTCTGAGCTGGCCATGAGTTTTCTGTTCAGATGTTTATTGATAAAAAAGGAGTCCTCTTTTTCTGCTCTTCCAACACATAAATGTTCAGCCTCTCAAAATAAGTATAGTAAAAAATTTAAAAGATGATTGGTCTGGAAGGATGAGCCTATTTGAGTGCCTCAACCTAGAGTAGAGAAGCATGAATATAAGAGCTTACTTATAGCCAGGTGAGGTGGCTCACGCCTGTAACCCTAGCACTCTGGGAGGCTGAGGCAAGTGGATTGCTTGAGCTCACGAGTTCAAGACCAGCCTAATTAAAAATGAGACCCCATCTCTCCTAAAAATTAAAAAACCGATGCAAGAAGATCACTTAAGCCCAAGTTGGAGGTTGCTGTGAGCTATGATGTCATAGCACTCTACCTGGAGTGACAGCTTGAGACTCTGTCTCAAAAAAAAAAAAGAGTTTACCTAAATACATCACATTTTCCCTCCCTCCCTCCCTTCCTTCCTTCTTTCCTTTCTTTCTGCTTTTTTGAGACAGAGTCTCACTATGTTGCCCTCAGTAGAATGCCATGGCATCACAGCTCACAGCAACCTCAAACTCTTGGGCTTAAGCAATTCTCTTTCCTCAGCCTCTAGAGTAGCTGGGACTACAGGCACCCACCACAACACCCGGCTATGTTTAATGATGGGGTCTCCCTCTTGCTCAGGCTGGTCTTGAACCTGTGAGCTCAGGCAATCCACCCACCTCAGCCTCCCAGAGTGCTAGGATTACAGGCATGAGCCACTGTGCCTGGCTCCAATACATCACATTTTCATTGAAAATTTTCTAAAGGCATATGCTGAGTTTCAGGGGACTCACAAGTAAGGAAGATAGTTTTGCCCTCAAGGACCTTTCAGTTTAATAAGGAAGAAATGAAAATAATCATACTACAAGGTGATATAAAATTATAAAAATATAATTTCGAAGTGTCAAATTATGTTAGGAATCAAAAGGTCAATTGATTTTTGGCAAAGGTGCCAAAACAATTCAATATGGAAAAGATCACCTTTTCAACAAATGATGTTGGAACAATTTGATGTCCATATTCAAAATAATGAACTGACACGTGCATCTCAGACTACATACAAAAATTCTATTTGAAGTGGATCACAGACCTAAATGTAAGAGGTAAAACTACATAGAACTTGTAGAAGGAAACATAAGACAAAATTTTAGTACCTTTGGGTAACAAACTTTCCTTACATACAACACAAAAATCATAAAGAACTCTTACAACTCAATAGTAATAAGACAAACAACCCAGTTTAAAAGAAATAGACAAAATAATTTTAGAGATATTTTACCAAAGAATATATGTTGATGACAAATAAGCACACAAAAAAGATATTCAATATTAGTCATTAGGTAAATGCAGATTAAAACCAAACTGAAATACCACTACAATTCTGCTAGGCAAGGATATGGAGCAACTAGAACTCTTATGAAATGCCAGTGGATATGAAAAATGGCAAACCACTTGACAAAGCAATTTGAAAGTTTTTTAAAAAGTTAAACATACAGGGCGACGCCTGTGGCTCTAGCCCCATATATTGGAGGTGGTGGGTTCAAACCCTGCTCCAGCCAAAAAAAAAACTGTTAAAAAAAAAAAAGTTAAACATACACTTATCATATGACCCAACTATTTTACTAGTAGGTATTTACCTATATTCACATCTACTGCTGCAGAATAATATTACCACAAACTTAGTGATGCAAACGCAATACACATTTATTATCTCATGATTTCTGCAGCTAGAAATCAGAGCATGGGTTAGATGTTTTCTCTGTTTTAAGAGTTTCTTTACTTCCTTTCTAAGGCTCCACTGTGGAGGATTTACTTCCAGGAGCACCTGGCTGTTGGAACCATTCAGTTCCTTGTGGGCTGTCAGATTAAGGCAAGAGATTTTTGCTGGCTATTGACGAGACGCTGCCCTCAATTCCCCACTATATGGTCCTTCCCAACATGCCTGCTTGCCCTACTCAAAGCTAGCAGAGAAGTTCTCCTATTAGGATGAACTCAGCAGTCTTATATAATGTAATCGTATGTACGTCACCTTGGCTGTATATTAGTTAGAAGCAAGTCATAGATCACACTCACATTTAAAGGGCAAAGAATTATCCAAGGGCATGGGTAATGGGGCAGCTCCTATACAGGGAATACAAACACACAAATGCATGTGTACACACACACACACAATCAGACTTGATAGTGGGTGTATATGTGTCCACTGTACTATTCTTTCCATTTTATGTATATTTACCATACTACCCAAGAGAAATGAAACATATGTCCACATAAAAACTTGTACACAAATGTTCTCAGTAGCTTTATTTATATTGGCCACAAACCAAAAATATTCAAATGTCTCTCAACAGGTAAACAGGTAAGATAAATTGTGGTATACCTACAAATGGAATACTCAGCCATAAAAACAAACAAACAACTGATACATATAATAACATGGATAAATCTCAAAATAGTTATACTAAGTGAAAGAACCCAGCCAAATGAATGAACATAACGGTATGATTCTGTTTATATAAAATTCCTGAAATGTAAATAAATTCATAGTAACAAAAAGTAGATCAGGGGTTACCTAGCAAAAGTGTAGAGGGGAAGAAAAGGATTGCTAAGGAATCTACGTAAGGAATCTATGAGGAAACTTCTTTGATGATAAATGTGTTCGTTATCTTGGTGATGGTTTGACATGTGTATACCTATGTTAAAATTCATCAAATTGTACACTTTAAGTATGTGTACAGGGGAAAACCAAGACGGCCAACTAGAGACATCACTTGTCAGAACATCCTCGCCGGAAGGTAGAATTTGAACTGCGGAGAGCGGAGTGCAGTTGCAGCACAGATGTGGATCACAGAGAGAGACAACAGAGATGTTTGGAGACCCTGAGAAAAACTGCAAAGCTGAGAAAGGAGAGAGAAAGAAGATATGGCATGGACCAAACTCAGAATCTCAGAACACAGCACAAGAGTAAGGGAAGTCCCTGTCCCCCACCTAGGTGCCTTTGGAGAACAGCAGGATGCAAGAAAGAACTGATGAAAAGAACCCCAAAGACAATCGCAACAATAACAAAAATTAATAAATGGGACTTGATTAAATTAAAAGCTTTGGCACAGTTAAGGAAACAATCAATAGAGCAAATAGACAACCTCCAGAATGGGAGAAATTATCTGCATGCTATACATCCCATAAAGGACTCATTAGCCAGAATTTACAAAGAACTCAAGGAAAACGCAAGAAAAATTAACCCCATTAAAAAGTGAGCAAAAGACATAAACAGAAGATTTTCAAAAGAAGATAGACTACAGGCCAGCAGACATCTGAAAAAATGTTCAGTGTCTCTACTTATCAGGGAAATGCAAGTCAAAACTATGATGAGATATCACCTAACTGCAGTGAGAATGCCTTTATCAGAAAGTCTCAACATAGCAGATGCTGGCATGGATGCAGAGACTGGTGGGACTGCGAACTAGCACTACCTCCATAGAAAAGAGTAGGAGATACTTCAAAGAATTAAAAGTAAACCTACCATTTCATTCAGCAATTCCAGTATTGGGTATTTTCCCAAAGAGAAGTCATTTTATCAAAAAGACATTTGCCCTGGGCGGCACCTATAGCTCAAAGGACTAAGGTGCCAACCCCATATACCAGAGGTGGTTGGTTCAAACCCAGCCCCAGCCAAAAAAAAAAGAAGACATTTGCCCTCAAATGTTTATAGCAGCACAATTCATAATTGCAAACATGTGGATTCAACCAAAGCGCCCATCAATACATGAGTGGATTAATAAAATATGATATATAGGCTCGGCACCTGTACCTCAACCGGCTAAGGCACCAGCCACATACACCAAAGCTGGCGGGTTCAAATCCAGCTGAGGCCTGCCAAACAACAGTGACAACTACAACCAAAAAATAGCCGGGTGTTGTGGTGGGTGCCTATAGTCCCAGCTACTTGGGAGGCTGAGGCAAGAGAATTACTTAAGCCCAGGAGTTGGAGGTTGCTGCGAGCTGTAATGCCACAGCACTCTATCCAGGGCAACAGCTTGAGGCTCTGTCTCAAAAAAAAAAGTGATATATATGTGACATATATATATCACCAAGGAATGTATACAAGTATATAAGAATACTTGTACACAAATATTCTTACCAGCTTTATTTATATTGGCCACAACCAAAAATAGCATACACACACACACCATGGAATATTACTTAGCCATAAAAAATGGTGAATTAATACCTTTTGTAACAACCTGGACAGAACTAGAGACCATTCTTCTAAGTGAAGTATCACAAGAATGGAAGAATAAATACCACATGTACTCACTATTTAAAAATTGAAACTAGATTCAATGAATCCCCAACAATAAAAAGAAAAAAAAATTGAAACTAGGGCAGTGCCCATAGCTCAGTGGGTAGGGTGCCAGCCACATACACCCAGGCTGGCAGGTTGGAACCCGGCCTGCGCCTGCGAAACAACAATGACAACTGCAACAAAAAAAGAGCCAAGCATTGTGGCAGGCACCTGTAGTCCCAGCTACTTGGGAGGCTGAGGCAAGACAATCGCTTAAGCCCAAGAGTTTGAGGTTACTGTGAGCTGTGATGCCACGGTACTCTACCGGGGGTGACATAAGGAGACTCTGTCTCAAATAATAAGAATAAATAAATAAAAATTGAAACTAATCAATCAATACTCATGTGTACAAATATCAAGCAGATGGGAAGGGAAAGAAGTGGGTGGGTAAATTCATATGTAACAGGTGCAATACACACTATCTGGGTGATGGAGCACACTCATAACTTTCACTGAAGCTGTATAAAGGCAATTCATTTAACCAAAACATTTGTATCCACATAATATTTTTTAAAAGGTATACAATTTGATGAAATGCTAAATTATACTTCAATTACGCTAGAGTTTTTAAATATTTTTTAACACATAGGATCGATTTTCAACATCCATTGTCAATCATGTCCCATCAGTGCATTCTGTTAAAATAAAAAAATTTCAGGGCTCGGCGCCTATAGCTCAACCGGCTAAGGCGCCAGCCACGTACACCTAAGGTGGCGGGTTTGAATCCCCAGCCCGGACCCGCCAAACAACAATGACGGCTGCAACCAAAAAATGGCCGGGCGTTGTGGCGGGCGCCTGTGGTCCCAGCTACTTGGGAGGCGGAGGCAGGAGACTCGCTTGAGCCCAGGAGTTGGAGGTTGCTGTGAGCGTGATGCCATGGCACTCTAGCATGGGCAACAGAGTGAGATTCTGTCTCAAAAAAAAAAAAAAAATTTCAGCTGGGCATAGTGGCTCATACCTGTAATCCTAGCACTCTGGGAGGCTGAGGCAGGAGGACTGCTTGAGCATAAATTCGAGACCAGCCCCTGTCTCTATTAAAAATAGGGGGGAAAAACTGAGGCAAGAGGATTGCTTGAGCCCAAAAGTTGGAGGTTGGTGTGAGCTCTGACGCCAAGGCACTCTACCCAGGGCAACAGCTTGAGACTCTGTCTCAAAAAAAAAAAAAAAAAATCAGTCATTTACCCTTAAATAAAAGATATTATCTTAACTGTGTAAAGTATTCAGGATAGGCTGTATGAATAAGATAACATTCAAATTCAAATGGACTTTTTTTTTTTTGAAACAGCGTCTCATTATGTTCCCCTCAGTAGAGTACCATGGCATCACAGCTCAGAGCAACCTCAAACTCTTGGGCTTAAGCGATTTTCTTGCTCAGCCTTCCAAGTGGCTGGGACGACAGGTGCTGTCACAATGCCCGGCTAGTGTTTTGTTGCAGTTGTCATCGTCATTTAGCTGGCCAGGGCCAGGTTCGAACCCTGACTGTATGTGGCCAGTGCCATAACTACTGTGCTACAGGTACTGAGCCTCAAATGGACTTTTTAAGGACAGAAAAAGATTTTAATATGTAGAGATAAATATAAAGGCATTTCCAGCCAGGCGTGGTGGCTCAGGCCCCTAATCCTAGCACTAAGGGAGGTGAAGGTGGGTAGATTGCCTGAGCTCATGAGTTCCAGACCAGCCTGAGCCAGAGTGAGATTCTGTCTCTAAAACTCACTTCAACTCAAGAGTTTGAGGTTGCTGTGAGCTATGACACCACAGCACTCTACCCAGGTCAACAAAATAAGACTCTGTCTCAAAAAAAAGAAAAAAAGCATTTCCTGCACAGAAAGATCAATTTATTAAAATGTTTATTAATACATTATTTATTTTTTAATTTTTTTTTTATTGTTTGGAATTCACTGAGGGTACAAAGAATTAGATTATGTTGTTTGCATTTGTTAGGAAAAGTCCCTCTTATAATTGTATCCTGCCCCCAAGAGGTATGGCATATCCCATGATCCCCCATCCCTCTCCCTCCTCCAAAAGATGGGGTCTTACTCTTTAATCCAGACTGGAATGCAGTGGCATGATCATAGCTAACGGCAGCTTCAAACTTCAGAGCTCACGCAGTCCTCCCACCTCACCCTCCCAAGTAGCTGGTACTATAGACACATGCCACCATGTCCAGCTAAGTTTTGTACTTTTTGTAGAGACAGGGTCTTGCTATGCTGTCCAACTTGGTCTCCAACTCCTAACCTCAAAAGATCCTCCCACCTTAGCCTCCCAAAGTCCTTGGATTACAGATGTGAGCTACTATACTCAGCTTCAACAAATGGTTATTAGCAATTGTGTACTCAAGTAACATGTAAATCCCTGTGAAGACCTTTTCAACTTCTGTTAGCAAACTTTCATACTAGATTTAATAAATTTGGGCATGGCTAAGGAAATTACATTCAAAATTTAGCTGCTGTTTTCCCAGTGTTCCTAGTTACCAACATACTCACATAATTCTTTTCCATTCTAAGAGTGAGGCATTACATTAAAAAAAAAAGCAGCAAATTATGTAAATAAATTCAATAAATCATCATGCAGTTTATACATGTGATAGACACGTGTATGCACACATTTAGTAGAAAATCAATTTCCAACTACTATCTTGGATACAATGTAAAACTATGAGGCTCTGATTACAGGCATACCCTGGGTTATAAACAACTTATGTACAATTCACCCTTATGAATAGAAGCTATTACAGTAAGTCCCTAAGTTACAAACATCCAACTGATACACAACACACACTTACGTAAATGTCCCTGTTCCAACTTACATACAGATTCAACTTAAGAACAAACCTATAGAACCTAGCTTGTTCATAACCCAGGGACTGCCTGTACTTTGAGCAAATAAACCTTTTAAATACCTTGAGAGTCTATTCTCTCTTTTGAAGAATTATAGGTTACAGGTAGAGTAACCATGTGATTTATTGTCTAAACTTCTGAGTGATGGGTGCTATTAATTATTATGCTGTGTCAACAGTATTACAGCAGGTCTGTCCCAGACAAATTAAAATGAATAGTCACCCCAGGTAAGGGGAGGTTTTGTTTTGTTGTAAAGTTACAAGTACTGATTCCTGAGCTCCACCTCATAGCTATTGAATCAAGAATCAATAGCTATGGGATTTGAGAAGAACTCGTACTCCAAAAGTTCTATCATTAAAGGGTTTTCCAATTTAAAATTTTTTTTTGTAGAGACAGAGTCTCACTTTGTCACCCTCAGTAGAGTGCCGTAGCGTCACAGGTCATAGCAACCTCCAGCTCTTGGGCTTAGGTGATTCTCTTGACGCAGCCTCCCAAGTAGCTGGGACCACAGGCGCCAGTCACAACGCCCGGCTATTTTTTTGTTGCAGTTTGGCCGAGGCCGGGCTTGAACCCACCACCCTCAGTATATGGGCTGGTGCCCTACCCACTGAGCCACAGGCACTGCCCTAAATTTTATGTTTAATAGGGAGATTTTAAATGATTAGGTTATATCATTAGATGATATCAGGGAATTATTGTTAATCTCCTTACATACATATAAATAATGATGTGATTTTATAGGAAAATGTCCTTATTTTTAGGAAATACATATAGCTGCATTTAGGGGTAATTTGTCGTAATCTCTGCATCTTCCTTTCAAATGATGTAGGGAATACATGCACACAAAACAACTAAAGCTGATGTTAAAACTGATAGTAGGTATACATATGTCCTCTGTACTGTTCTTTCAATTTTATACATGCTTGAAATTTCTCACTATAAAACAATTAAGGAAAAGACAATTAGGGAAAAATACGTGTATTTAGAGGTGAGACAACATTACTGCTATACACTCGACCTACAAGAACTATAACCAAAAAGATGTCCAATCAAGTGATTACTAACAAAATCCAACCTGTAATCTCTACTCTTGGACTTTTTCCTAAAAGAAAAAACCAGTGTCAAAGATATTCACTGTGCCTGTGGCTCAGTGAGAAGGGCACCGGCCCCATATACCAAGGAGGGAGGGTTCAAACCCAGCCCCGGCCAAACTGCAACAAAAATAGGCGGGCATTGTGGCAGGGGCCTGTGGTCCCAGCTACTCGGGAGGCTGAGGCAAGAGAATCACCTAAGCCCAAGAGCTGGAGGTTGCTGTGAGCTGTCACACCACAGCACTCTACCGAGAGCGACAAAATGAGACACTGTCTCTAAAAAAAAAAAAAAGACAGTCACTGCAGAATTGTCTAAAATAGTGTTATTTTTGGAACATTCTAAATGCATAACAATAATGGCATAAATTACAGTGCACTAGTACATTCAAAGAGGAATTATCACACAACCGTTAAAATAATCAGTCAAGAATATTGTATACATTGAACCATACTGTCAGATGCAAAAAGAATCCAAAATCATATCTATGCTATAACTATGTAATATTTGTGTATTCAAGTGGACAGAATCATAAGTTTATACAGAAAATGCTATCTGTTTAAAGAAAAAACCTTTTTCCTCCACTATTTTATTTTTATTTCTAATTCTGCTAATGATTTAGGCCAGGGGTGTCATGTCCAACCTTTTTATTTTCTCTGCTGTACATGTGAAGAATTCTCTTGGGCCATACATTAAATACACAAACACTAAGGAAAGCTGATTTTTTTTTAAAGTTCTGTGTATACTTTTCGAAATATCTGACACAACAGATAAGCAAAAACGCCACAAAATCAGCATGCAGCTCCAGCCCATAAGTTGGGACACCCCTGATGGCAGTGCATGCTCCTTTTGGTGCAACAGGAATGCATTTTTTAAAAACAGGTCGTCACTCTTAACTTAATTTGGTCCCAAGAGCAGTGCAGGTCAGTTTACAATTCATTGAACAACTAAATAAGATTTAAGTGCCTTAAGTGCTAGATGCGTTATCTATTTTGAGATACCCACACAATCAAATTTGTAGCTTGTCAACTACAAATATAGTATTACGTGTAAATTGTGTTGCTACAAAGGTGTACAAACACCACAGAAACACCTCCTGCAATGTGTGTGGTAAATGTACATGGACAATAGTGACAGAAATAATACCTCTCATATAGGACGGGCATGTCAGCCTTTTCTTCCAGAAAGGCTTCTGTCCTAGGCTGCCCCTTAGGTTCACCAGCATCAGGTGCTTCCAGAGTCCTGGGCAAGGGAGAAAACTGGTCCCTTTCCTAGGAGGCTGGAAACTGCTTATAGATGCGAGAGCAAAATTTCTGAGGCCTTTCCGCTGCGCTCCACGGCACGCGGTGATTCCCCAGTTGCTAGGTTTAGTTGCTAAGACACCAATCGCTTCAGAGGAAGGAGGGAACGGTGCACTCCCTCTTGGCGTCGTGAAGAATCCTTTAAAAGCCCAGCGCTTTGGTTCCGGGAGAAAACTCAGCTCTTTTAAGAGGAACGGGAAAGAGCGGAGCAGCCGGGAGTGACGCCCTGAGCCGCGAAGGATTGTGGGAGGAGGTTGTCTCTAATTTCTCCTCCCCCTCCCGGCCAAGATGTCTGACATGGAGGATGATTTCATGTGCGATGATGAGGAGGACTACGACCTGGTAAGGCGCAGGGAACGGAACTCTGGGGCTGTAGGTGGTGTCTGGATTTTGGGGCCTAGTCTAGGACTGCCGCGGCTTTTCTCCGCAGATCATGTGCCACTTCCACCCTTTCCCGGTGCAGTGACAGGACGGGTTTATCACCTCCCCCTTCCCGCACAGGGCTCGGGCCCTGCTTCTCCAGCATGGGGGAGGGGAGGGTAAAGGAGGCAGCGAAGGGGGTCCCAGCGCCTCCTGGGTTTACATGAACGCCCCCGGCCCCAGGCGTCCGCTTCTCAGTGCCTCCCATCTTCTCTCCACGGCGCGAGCCGCCTCGGTGACCGCGCTGCGGTGTAGGCCCTGGCTTTGCCCTTTGGGGCCCGGCTTTCTGGGTCCCTCTGTTTCAACTTGAACTGAGCGAGTGCGAAATGCTGAGACAAGAGTCTGAAAACTGATGGGCCTCACTGCTCTCGGGTTTGACCGCGAAGGGCTGCTAGAGTCTCATGGAGACATAGTGGCTTAAATGGTCTTGTCCAGGGTCGGTTTGGGTCTGAGATATGAGTAGTAGAGAATTCAGAGTAAGAATAGGTGGAGAAAAGTAGTTGAACTGTTTTTTCAATTCCTTAAAAAGAAAAGCTGGAGAGGAGGTCTTGCTTGTTTGTTGTGTTTTGGGGGGGAGGGAATAAAAAGACTTGAACCTGTGGCTTATTCCTAGATTTAGAAATTTCTCGGTATTCAGTATAAATAAAACAGCAGTAGTGAAGAAAACAGCGAATTTATTTAGCTGAATGGTGATTTTTAAATTTCAAGGTTTAATTTATGAATGGGCTTACAAGTTTTAAAAAATTCACTAATGTTTTAGTTGCTGGCCAGAACACTTGTGTAGGAAGAAAAATTACCTTGACCAAGAATTTAGCATCAGCTTCGCTTTGACTGTTTATTTTTGAGAGTGTTTTGTATGGTTCTTGTGTGTTACTGGTGATGCTGTGTTATTGTAAAGTTATGAAGAACATGTTTTGGGAAGTCTGGTTCATCTTATATTTTAAGTGCCTGACGTTTTCAAGATAATACGTTGTTTTGAATTCGTATATAACTTCTCTGTATAGGGGAATCTATAAATCGTCTTTGCAATTTAAAAGCAGGCACATTTTGCAAAAGGCAGAAGAGAAAAAATACTACTTGGCGTCGTAGCTAAATGTAGAGCTTTGCTAGTAGGTATAGTTTCTGTCTTACATTTTAGTTTATGCAAACCAAGCCAGTTGGAGGCAGTGCCTCGATTCATTAAGAATGTATTATTTGTGGTATCTATTTTTATTTATTACTTGTTTATTTATTTTGCAGGCAGTTTTGTAACTTTTTTATTGATTCATATGTTGTACACGTTTATGGGATGCTAGTATTTTGCTGCGTACATAAGATATGCATTGATGAAGTCAGGATATTTAGCGTGTCCATAACCTCGAATATTTACCATTTCTATCTCTTGGGAACAGTTTAAGTCCTCTCATAGCAGTTTTGAAATATATACTACATGAGTGTTAACTGTAGTCACCCACTTAGAACTTACTCCTTCTAACTGTATGTTTGTGCCCATTAACCAGCCTCTCTTTCCTCACCCCCCAAACACACAGACATACACACAACTTTTCCTGGCCTGCAGCGTCTACTCTGGCCTACTCTCCACTTCCATGAAATCAACTTTTTTTTTTTTTCTTTTTTTGAGACAGTCTGGCTCTTGTTGCCAGGGTTAGAGTGTGGTAGTGTCTGAGAACATGCAATAGTTGTATTTCTGTACCTGTTTTTTCATTTAACACTGTGGTTCTCAACCCATGAGTCGCTACCCCTTTAGGGGTTGAATGACTCTTTTACTGGGGTCGCCTAAATACATACTGTATATAAGATATTTACATTACGATTCATAACAGTAGCAAAATTAAAGTTATGAAGTAGCAATGAAAATAATTTATGGTTGAGGGTCACCACATGAGGAACTGTATTAAAGGGTCATTGCATGAGGAAGGCTGAGAACCACTGATTTAACATAATTACCTCAAGGTTCCATCCATGTTGCTGCTAATGACAGATTTCATTCTGTGTTAGGACTGAGTGTTCCATTGTGTATATGCAGTATACCACATTTTCTTTATTCATCCATTGATGGACACTTAAGTTGATTCTATTTCTTGGCTATTTTGAATACTACTACAATAAACATGGGTGTACAAGTATCTCTTTATTATACCAATTTCCTTTCATTTGGATAAATACCCAGTAAAAGATTGCTAGGGCATATAGCAGTTCTCTTTTTAGTTTTGTGAGAAATCCCTATACTCTTTCCATAATGGCTATATTAATTTATATTCCTACCCACTGTATGTAAGAGTTCCCTTTCCCTATCCCTCCTGGCCAGCATGTGTTTAGTGTATGTGTGTTTTGTCTTTTTGATAATAGACATTCTAACTGAGGTAAGATAATATTCTCCTTGTGGTTAAAATTTCCATTTCCTTAGTTATGTTGAGCATTTTTTTCATGTAAGTGTTGGCCATTTGTATGTCATCTTTTGAGAAGTAGTGCTTGTGTTTTTAGTTTCTGTTTTTAAATGTTTTTGCTCATCTCTTTCCTAAGGAATACTCTATTAAATACACAACATATTAGCACTGTAATTAACTTGAAGATCATCATTGAGAATCTTATTGTCCCATGAAGTATTCAATTAATTTTTGCAAGATTTTTATTCACATATATGGTGTTTTAACTTGCCTGTGTTTCCTCAGCTTTTAGGGCCTATATTTTGTGAATAATATACATATAATAAAGTTGAATATAGTGAGGGGCTTTTTAATCTCTTTTTTAAAAAGTAAGATTTTGTACTACTACATAATTAAATAAAATGTTGGGATGTTTGGGTTGTTTTCCCCAGCATTCTGTTAAATAGCTCTTCCTCCCCCTCATCTCTCTCTTACGTAAATAACATGCTGGATTCCCTATCAGATGTCAAATAGTGAAAGTTTGTCTGTTTCACCTATTAACAGTTAATACTTTTGGCAAGTTTATTTAATAATTTGGTTTTTGCTTCCTTAGTCAATTTCCATAAGTCATTAGATGTTTAAAAAAAAAAAAGACTGTAGGGGCAGATTGCCATTTCATCCTTTACATGTTGTCAGAAGTTTTTCTTATTGTTTAATAGTTATTTTGCCTCTTTCTTTTTCTGTTTCTTAGGCCTTAAAGAATCTACAAAATTGATTT
>NW_003852406.1:2184274-2185249 GCF_000181295.1 Otolemur garnettii | reverse complement strand
AAAAAAAAAAGAAAAACTGTATTGTTGGAAAATTGGTCATCAAGTCATTTTAATTATGTGTAATAACCAAAGCTTTGAGTATTTCTGACCACAACCATACTCAGCATATCTTTATAGGTGTTCACTGATAAATTTTAATACCTTATGTCACTTTTTGTTCTTGCCCAATCTAGTGGAAATAAATAGAATACTACTCATGAAATTTAAAACTTTTCTAAATCAGCACTGGTTTTATGCAAAAAAAAAAAAAAAATTATTATTTGTGCCCAAGAAAGATCTAAAAGACAAGAGAACAAATTTGTTTTGTTTTGTTTTGTTTAAAAGGAGTAATTCAATGTACTTGACCTCATATTTCTAAGATCTAGAAGTAGAAGCAGGCATTTTATAACCCCAGTAATCTATGTACCAGTGAAAAGAGAGGTAGGAGATTGTACTAATAAATGATTTTTCTTCATGTATTGTTGATCTCACGGATTTATAGATAACTTACTGATTTAGTAACACTAAATAATAGCTTAGTGCCATTCTTCATTAATTTAAAGCCATTGATAAGTTAACTATATTGTAATTCCAGTCTTATCATTCTAGCATGAAATAACTTAATACTTCTAGTAATCTTTTTAGAAATGGTATAAGACAAACTAAATTCATTCCAAAAATTATTCTTTAATAAGTCCTGTCATAAGCAGAGTATTATATATTTGAATACAGTTATTTAAGTGTGTTACAAGGAAGACATGTCCAAAAAAATAGAATAACTCCACTTGGTTAAATGTATTACCAAACTTTGAACCCCTTTGTATTTCCCTCATCAAGCTCGTAGTTGGGATTAGTGAGTGAATGTTTACTAGTATTGTTTTTCTTGTCTTAATATATAGCACTTTCGGCTCGGCGCCTATAGCTCAACTGGCTAAGGCGCCAGCCACGTACACCTAAGGTGGCGGGTTCGAATCCCCAGCCCGGACCCGCCAAACA
>NW_003852406.1:2178280-2182091 GCF_000181295.1 Otolemur garnettii | reverse complement strand
AGTAGCTGGGACCATACACACCCACCACAACGCCCAGCTATTTTTTTGTTGCAGTTTGGCCAGGGCCAGGTTTGAACCCACCACCCTTAGTATATGGGGCCAGCACTCTACCCACTGAGCCACAGGCGACGCCCATTCTGGTGACTTTTAAAAGGCCTCTTGCTTTACCTCATAGATATACCTCTGTAATGATATACCTTTGTAATGACATTTATTTTAAAAGACCTATTGCTTTACCTCATAGATATACCTTTGAAATTAGAGAGATTAAAACAAGGATAGCTAAAATAATGGAAGATAGTTCTTTCATGCTAGGAATAAAATAAAGTTTTATGAATTTAATAAATTAATAAATTTAATGTTTACTAACTATAAATAAATTATAGTTTTCACTGATGACTTAAATCTGTAAATTACGAATATCCAACAAAGCGAATTTTTATCACTTGTTCATTATATCCTATAAAATGAATACATGGACCTCAGTGGTAATTAAAACTTCCTACAGTATTCAGCTCCCAAATTGGACAGAAGAACTAAAGCATTGGAAGTGAGTGACTTATTGAAATTTACAGGACAAATCAATGGGAAAGTCAGAACTAGAGCTCAAGTTGGATGACTTTTATAATGACTTGAAAAATTTAATTTGAAGACTGAAAGTTTAAGACAAATAAAAAAACATGCTAATTTACACCATAGATAATAAATTAGTGAAATTTTTAAACATGGGTAACTTTATAAGTAGCTAAGCCACAAGTGACTACCTAGGATTGGGATATCTGCTCTTTAAGTGTAATGGAACACCTCCTAGTGTGCCCAGCATCTGGTACAGCTGTCTAGACATGATCCAGGCTCAGAAAGCATTGTTAATGGTGAGTTTTTCTGAAAGTACATTTCCTGTTGACAGCAGACATAGGAGTTAAGTAGATGACTATGGAACTGACCTTGTTCAACAGTGGCTAAGTTCCACCATACAGTCAAAATTGACCCTGGCTCTTGTGTGTTGTATTATTTTGGAACATGCACCCACTTTTCATTTCAATGAAACATCTATTGAGCTTGGCGGTTGGCTCACTCCTGTAATCCCAGCACTTTGGGAGGCTGAGATGGGTGGTATGCTTGAGCTCAGGAGTTGGAGACCAGCCTGAGCAAGAGTGAGACCCCATCTCTAAAATTAGCCAGATGTTGTGGTGGGCACCTGTAGTCCCAGCTACTTGGGAGACTGAGACCAGAGAATCACTTGAGCCCAGGAGTTTGAGATTGCTGTGAGCTGTGATGCCACAGCACTCTACCAAGGGCAACATAGTGAAACTCTATCTCAAAAAATAAAATAAACATCTATTGAGCATTTTGTGATATCCCAGGCTCTGGGAATACAGATAAATAAGAAAATTCCTGCTTTTGAGTAGTTCACAGTGGGACAGCTGAGAGGGGATATGGAAGCAGCCTGCATACAAAGCTCTGTGTTAAGAGATGCATGTCATATAGAAACGTAATTGAGAAGAAAAATTTAATTTGCTAAGAAGAGTTAAAGAATCACAAAGGTAAGCCTTGTCAGATATATTTCCTAGGAATATTAGGGTTGAGGAGCATCACTGGAGAAAAGCAAAAGGGTTGTTTGGGGAGGGAAGGTGTTTAGAATTTCTACCAAAAAAGAACAATTTATGACAAAGCAAAGATTGGAATTGTGTGGAACATTTGGGGAAAGAATGGATTTGGGTAGAGAGGATGGACCACAGATTGCTTTGAGGAGATGGATGTCAGACATGAGTTATATAGGTAGGTGGGGTTGGAATTTTTACTGAATTATAGTTTTTTTGTTCCTTTTTACAATATTCAAAATATGTGCTTATTTTTCACATATTGCTTAAACTCTATGAAAATTTCACTTTCTTGTCTATTATAGCATTTTATTTTACCTTTTACAAATTATCTCTTACTCATTTGATATAACTGGATTCAGTGTAGCAACATTTTATTCAGAGCTGCTTCTGTTTTCCCTGTACTGATAACAGCACCATGCATTAGCAAGTCTTTGTTAGTCATTATGAGTAACTTTATTTTCCTTTGCCTTGTGTCCGTGTGGTGGGTTTCTTGTATTTTACATTCTTAACAGTGTTTAACATCTTCGATATTTATTCCATGTCCTTTTTTTTTAATCCCCATTCTACTACTTGGGGTGAGGCCTTCATCATCTCTTGACCTATGCGCATATTCAGAGTATTTCGTTACTCCCTTCCTACTGGCTGGCAACTCCTTTTCATACTTGGATACCTGGAAGAATCTGTTCTTCTAATTCACAAGTAGTTGATTACTAGTTTTTTGAGATTCCAGTTGTACCTAGCATGTGTGTCTATTTTTGCTTTTATAGTATTGTTTTGTTTGCATATCTGTCTTTAAATGAACTGGGAGTGCCTTGAGGGGAAGGATTATTAATTTGCATTTGTGTGAGCTTGAGTATCTATAATATAAGCATTCATACAATAGAATGAAGTTGTTCTGTTAACAACTTCAAAATACTCTTTGAAAAATCATCGCATGTAATAACTGAAGAATAGTTTGTTGTACACAGCTTGTGATGATTTAATTTACTGAGCGGCAAGTAATATGTTGGCTGGTTCAAGCCATATGAGCATCATAACAAGAGTGGTCCTGTTCATAAATCAGTCAGTAGAAAATCAGTTGTGTCAATTCCCATGTATTTTTCTATCAGTGACATTTTGCATTTAATTATGCAAAAAATACACATTCTACTTTTTAATCAATAAAACATGGAAAACCAAAAGAATATATTCTCAAAATATTGAGGGCAGGCTCAAATCTTACCTGAATCATTATTTTTTGAGTTATAACTTCTAAAGTTTAGAAATCTGAATCTGAAATCTGTCAGGTCCCCAAACTTATAGGTAGCCACTATTATACTGTAATAGGTATTCAGTGATTGAAATGACAAGGCACTGTGTGAGATATGGCAAGGAGTGTAAAGGGTCTTGTTTTTAACAGTTTTTGAGTGAGTGATTAAGTAATTTCTAGATAAGTGACATTAACTTCCATACCTGATATATTTTGTTTCCTTTTGCTGGGAACTTCCATAACTCCAGTCCTACTACTATCATGTGTACCTCTCATCTTCTACTTTCCTTTTCTTAAGACCTGACCTAGTTGTTTTTTCTAATCTGTTATGGGCCAAGAAACCATTTATGTGAGAGTCCAAATTTTTATTTTATTTTGTGATAAATATAAATCAGAAATATTTTTCATTTATTTTCCAGGTTCAAGGGTGCATTCTAAAGGTTTGAGTTGCTATTGTTCTATCCTACTGAACAATTTAAAATTTTTTTTAATTTTTATTCTATAATAAATCTTAGATCAAAATTTTGAGGAGTCTTTGTTAATAATAATAAAACAATTAGAGATGAACTGACTTCCAAATGTGTATATAAAGTTTTATAGCTGTAACTCACACCCAATTTTACCTGAGGAGATGACACTTAAGCCAAGATCAAAAATGATAGGCAGTAGTTAACCAATGAAAACAAGTGGAAAGAGAAGGGAATAGTATGTAAAGGTGGGAAACTTGTACAGGGTCAGGCCAGAGTGGCTGCAGCAAAGTGTTTGAAGGAGAGTTTGATAGGAGATAAGGTTGGATATATAATCAACACTCAGATTTGGTGACTTTGAATTTAATTTTAAGAGCAATGAGAAGCCATTTGTGAAAGGAGGAATGAAATAATTTACATTTTATGAACATTATTCTGCCTTTTTCCCATAAGAACATTGGAACTTGAAGGCTAAAAAGAATGGGAAGGCT
>NW_003852406.1:2174368-2176823 GCF_000181295.1 Otolemur garnettii | reverse complement strand
CTGAGCCTATTTTTGAGTTTTCTAAACACTATGTTTAGCATACCTTGATGCTTATAAGACTATATAATTTTCCATAAATATCTCATAAAAGATATTTATTGACTGTATTTGGATTTAGAAATAACTCTGTAGTTTTTTGTGTGTATTACTTTCAGGTACTATTTTTAATTTGACATAAACTTGCCCTTTGAGTGAGAAAGAGATAATCTCTATCTTGTAGCTTCCAAAAATAATAATTTCATTATATCAACCTGTGTATATTTTGTAATCCTCATTGTTAGATTGAATATCTTAGAACTATTTAAAACTTGTTTACAGGCTGTGTAATCCTAGCACTCTGGGAAGCTGACCACAGATCGCTTGAGCTCCGGAGTTTGAGCAAGAGTGAGACCCCATTTCTGCTAAAAATAGAAAAGCTAGCTGGGCATTGAGGTGGGCACTGGTAGTCCCACCTACTCGGGAGGCTGAAGCAAGAGGATTTCTTGAGCCCAAGAGTTTGAGGTTGCTATGAGCTATGATGCCATGGCATTCTACCAAGGGCGACAAAGTGAGACTCTGTCTCAAAAAAAAAAAAAAGCTTGTTTACACTGCTCCACAAAAATAGCTTTATTCCAGTTTTTCCTCTGCCTTATTTTTTTTCCCTAAGAACTGAATTCATGTGATGGAAAATCTCATAAAACTATATAAATCCATTTTGTTTTATTTAGATTCGTTATAAAGCTAGTTATTAACAGCTGTTGTGGTGTAGAATGCATATAAGACAAATATTGTTATTAACATACTCTATTATATGTAGATTACCATCCTAGCTGGTTAGACCAAGTTAGAACTGTGAAATTTAGCTCAGGGAGTAGAAAAGTTAGATTAAAATCAGAGATTAATTATAACACATGTGTGTTAGATTTTTCTCAGGTTCTGTGACCAGTGAAAGCTTAACCACTGCAAAATTGGGGTCATTAAGTAATATTAGTTCTTTGCATCTTTTTTTGTGTGTTGATTCTATGGAAATTATGGTTTTGATCTGAAAGAAAAAAATAATTCTGTTCTACTATACACTTACTTTTAGCTGCCTCCTTCTTCTCCTCCCAACTCCCCTCACCACATTTTAAATTAGCTGCCTCATCCTCCTCCTCTTAACTCCCCTCACCACATTTTAAATAATGATTAAAAATTAATGGTATTTTACTTATGTATTCAAACTTGTTTTGTTTTGTATAAATGTATGGTTTTTCCATCTTAACAGCATTCACATTTTAAAGTCCAATGTATGAATTTCTTTTTTTCTAATATTTCTTTCTTTCCAACACACAGGAATACTCTGAAGATAGTAACTCTGAGCCAAATGTGGATTTGGAAAATCAGTACTATAATTCCAAAGCGTTAAAAGAAGATGACCCAAAAGCAGCATTAAGCAGTTTCCAAAAGGTTTGTTTTTTTTCTACTTGATTCTATTTCTTAAAGTTTGTTTTTAATGATATATTAGGTCAAATAAGTCCGAAGTGATTTTATTTCAGAAATGTATTTTGAATACTTAGTGATAATTCTGTCCTATAAAGTAAGTTTGCATTATGCAGCATAAACAAATATTTCAAAAAAGTTATCCTGTTATTTTTTCTAATCAAGCTATCTATGGAACAGGGAAACCAGTGTGATGGTTAGTAGGTATTATCACTACAGTCTGGTTCCTCCTTTGGGGGTATAACTTGCACAGATACGGTTTTACTAATATAAATAGTTGATTTCTTGATATATTGATATACTTTTGGATTATTTTTACCAAAGATTATTTAGGAGGAAAAAGTACTCTTAAGTACTGTATACTTGAGAAGCAGTTCTTAATCTTTGGACGAAGTAACTTCAAAATAAGCTCACTTATCCTTAAGTGAGCATCGTAAGGATTGTCTGGTTTTGTTAAGCCTTTGAAAAATGACACCGAGACAGTGAAATCTGTGGGGCAATGTTCTTATGCATGTGATACAAAATTAATCCAAACTGAAACATTAGATGTTATTAGAAAATAATGTATAATGTATTAATGGTAATGTAAACTAAAAGTTCCTTCCCTTTTTTTAGGTTTTGGAACTTGAAGGTGAAAAAGGAGAATGGGGATTTAAAGCACTGAAACAAATGATTAAGATTAACTTCAAGTTGGTAAGATTTGTTTTGAGGAGAATTAAACTGATAGAGATTCTGTAGGTAAAAATTACCTCATCACTTCAAAGCACCAATATATCTACTTCTCTCAAATAATTCTGTAGTTTTTTTTATATTTAGTTTGCTTGCAGTTAGGACTACAATAATACTACTCAGCAAAAAAATTCTGCATAGGATACAAAAGTTTTCTGTTTAAGAAAACTTGTTCTTTTTGATACATGGGGACTATTTGACTACATTATTAATGGAGTGACTTTTCCACAGAGTATTAGTATTAGAATTTATTTTGGAGTTCATTACA
>NW_003852406.1:2172519-2174070 GCF_000181295.1 Otolemur garnettii | reverse complement strand
TACCATTTCTACCTCTGCTACTCTGGTGCAAGCCAGCATCATCTCTCACCTGTATTATTGCAATAGCCTATTACCTGTCTCTTTACTTTCATCCTTGTCCTGCTACAGTCTGTTTTCCACATGTAGCAGAGTGATCCTTTTAAATTGTAAGTCAGATTATATCATTCCTTTACTCCATATCTTCTAATGATCCCACAGCTCCCTCAATAAAATCCAAACTCCTCAAAATGGCCTGCAAGGTCCTATGTAGGACCTTGGCTGCCTTTCTGATCTTTCGTTTGTTTGTTTGTTTGAGGCAGAGTCTCACTTTGTCACCCTCAGTAGAATGCCATGGTGTCATAGCTCTTAGCAACTTCAAACCCCTGGGCTCACGTGATCCTCTTGCCTCAGCCTCCGTAGTTGGGACTACAGGCGCCCACCACAATACCTAGCTGTTTTTTAGAGGCAGAGTCTCACTCTTGCTCAGGCTGATCTCGAACTCCTAAGCTCAAGCAGTCTTATCTACCTCAGCCGGCTAGAGTGCTGGGATTATAGGTGTGAGCCATCACAGCTGGCAACCTTTCTGATCTTGTTTTCTATTATTCCCTTACTGGTCTCTTGGCTGTTTTCTAGTCATCTCATGCATTCTCCTGTGAAAGATTTTCCACTTGCTGTTTGCTGTGCCTCACATACTGTTCTCTCAGATAGCCATATGACTTTTTTCCTCATTTGATTCAAATCAGTTCAAATGCCCCCTGATTTTCTTAACATTCAGAGTAGGACCCATGTTGTACGTAGTGGTTTTAGGTAGTAAGAAGTTGGAAGGTTTCGTTATCAACTTCCCTATGTATTGACCAGTTTAGCTAATCTTACCTCAATCTTTACTTTCTAAAAAATGAGCTTTAAAGTTATAGCATAAGGAAATGAATTCAATATTGTAACTTTTTTTTATAGTCATATTTCTCAGATTTCCCTTCTGCTACAAGATATGTATAGTAACTTGAGTTTTAGCAGCTTATTGATAGGATGTTACCTGCTTACCCCACATGAAACTTGCATATTTGAAGAAAAAAAATAGTTTGAGATACATACACACATATAGCTAATATTTCTATTTATTTTTGCTCCACTCACTTCTGCCCTTTTTTTTTGTAATCTGGTTCTTGATTAGGTTATTTCAGGAATTCTCATGTTTTTTGTCCTTCATGCTATATCCCAGGACAAAATGTATGGTCATAAAAGCAGGAAAGTTAACAGTAGCATTAATGTATTCTTCATCATGATAAACACGCATGTTCAGTTAGTCAAGGAAAAAAGCATTTATATCTGCCAGTACTTCATGTGTTTGATTAAAGGAGTCAAGCTCAGTAAACAAAAACTGAGGGTGGGAGGATTAACAGCAGTTGGAGATTATGAGAACTGTGAGTACAGGTTTAAGGTTAGACTCGTAAGTTGACTTACATGATATACTGGGAGATGGTAAACCTCTCCCAAAATACTTCGGCTAGAAGTTTCACAGTACTCTTTCATTTTTCAGATCTTTCATGTTTATTGAAATAACCCACAATAGTA
>NW_003852406.1:2155541-2172484 GCF_000181295.1 Otolemur garnettii | reverse complement strand
ATAGCCAGCCACTTACAGGGAGTAAAAAAACATGTAACTCTTCGGAGAGCTTCCTAAAGAAAAAGTAAAACTTCAAGGGAGAATATAGCTAATATCTGCATAGCTGGTATGCAAGGCATTTGAAAAGTTGGATTTTATTTGCATGTTTTGGTTTATGAATATTTTGGTAGTTTTTGCAATTTATATGTGTTGTGCACTGGTGAATGATACCTGAAATTTGGAAAATTTAAAAGTTATACTAGTTTCATAGGCTAACTTCATAAATTTGGTTTGTATCTCTGAATAATCTAGTCATTTCAAATTTTAAGATAAAATGTTTAAGTTTCCTATCATGTAAAACTATTTTATAAACTATATTACGAACTAGTTGAACTGTATTTCAATTTGTGGTAGTATTTTCCATAATCTTTAATGACATGTGCGTATTTTAGTACATAAGAATCTGGTAATTCATTTTAACTTTCCTTACAGACAAACTTTCCAGAAATGATGAATAGATATAAACAACTATTGACCTATATTCGGAGTGCAGTCACAAGAAATTATTCTGAAAAATCCATTAATTCTATTCTTGATTATATCTCCACTTCTAAACAGGTTAGACTCAATTTTGGCTCTTGATACTATCACTGTGTTTATTATTTATAGTAAGGGCTTTGTTCTTTAAAAGAAAAGGTCTCTAAGAATTATATTTAAGCAGTTTATCTTCAGATACAAAAATAAGCTGCAGACAACTTTTGTAAGTTTATATTGGACTTCCATACAGTTACTATTACAGTCCTGTCTTATAACTTCTGTTATCACTTTAGCCATTCAGAGGTGTTGAATAACTTAATGCTGAATCATAGGTTGTTTGTGTAGATTTGATTAGGTTAAGATCCATAAGAAGCACTTGTATTTTTATCAGTCAGTACTTGGCGTTACTCAATAGGTGCTCAATAAATGTTTCTACAAAGGATGGGTGGGTGGTGGAAGAAAGTGCCAGTGACAAAAGAAACTAAGATGGGCATTTGGGAGTAATAATACTTCCATTAGTCTAGAGTTTTGTTGTTAAGGAAAGCAGTGATGATTTATATATGTATACGTGTATTTTTTGCTGAGTTTTTTTATTTTTTATTTTTTTTGAGACAGAGTCTCATGTCACCCTCAGTACAGTGCTGTGTCATCACAGCTCACAGCAACCTCAAACTCCTGGGCTTAAGCAGTTCTCTTGCCTCAGCCTCCCAATAGCGGGGACTACAGGCACCCACCACAATGCCTGGCTGTGTTTTGTTGCAGTTCTCATTGTTTAGCTGGCCCAGGTTCAAACCCACCAGCCTCAGTGTACGTGGCTAGCGCCGTAACCACTGTGCTATGGCTGCTAAACTCTGCTGAGATAATTTTAAATTGGATTATTTCTTTGTGTTTTTTTAAGTCGCTTACTAATCCTCAGCTTTAGCTTTTTTATTCTATATTTGAGCCCAAGATAATATTCTTTATATCACTTAGTATTTCATAGAACATTTTTGATACTGTTTGTACTCATAATAAAATGAGTTCATCTCAGAATCAGCCTCTCATTTCCTATCTTCTCTACTCAATGTCATTTTTATTTCTTAAGGCAGTTTATTTCTACTCTTTATATTTAAAATGTATGAAATGAGAATAGAGGAAGGTAAACTTACATGTTTTGTTATAGTATTAGCACTTAATAACAGTAATTCTAGAGGTATGTATCTTGAACTTAAGCAGGAAAATATTTTCCAAGTCTTTTAAACAGGTGTCATTAAAACATTTTTGGTGGCTCAGCGCCTGTGGCTCAAGCAGCTAAGGCGCCAGCCACATACATACACCTGAGCTGGCGGGTTGGAATCCAGCCCAGGCCACCAAACATCAATGATGGCTGCAATCAAAATATAGCCGGGCGTTGTGGTGGGCACCTGTGGTCCCAGCTACTTGGGAGGCGGAGGCAGGAGACTATCTTGAGCCCAGGAGTTGGAGGTTGCTGTGAGCCGTGATGCCACAGCACTCTACTCAGGGTGACAGCTTGAGGCTCTGTCTCAAAAAAAAAAAATTTTTTTTTTTGGTAACACTATTTATAAATGTTATTGCCAGATTTGAGTGGGGGAGAAATTAAATGATTTTAAAACTTCAACATTACATACTTCTATGTGCTATCATATGTAAGCTTTTTGTCTTTCAAAGTAGATACTGGGTGGGTAGTACTCTAAGACAGAGTGTGCAGTATGCCATCAGTATTCATGAAATAGACACCCTTTCCTGTAAATAAACTTTCCTCCTGTCATGGTCAGTCTTCTTACCTCTTGATCCTGTTAAATAGAGATTTAGAGAATTGGATATTCAAACAAAGGTAAAGCCAGTAGTTGGAGGAGGAGAGTAAGCAGGGGAACTTACCACAATGAAAAACAAATGGTGATTTCTATGAAAAATGTCACAAAGGATTGTAAATTGGTGGTGATTACAGACCAGTAAAATTGTACCCTACTTTTCTCTTTACCTAGCTCTATGATTTCCTAATGACTTAAAAGCTGTATAGTTTAGTTAATTACTCAAAGAAGAATTTTGAGAGGACAGGTTTATTTTTTGTTTCTTTAGCAGCTTGCTTAGTGTTTGCCTCATTATTAGGTACCAAAAGGGATTGAGTGAATTCAGCATACATTATGAGTAATAGTGCAAGTAGTTGTATGTACACATCATTTACTTCCATTAATATAAAATGAGTTATTAGATTAGGAAGGACAGGCCTATACTCTTATAGCTTTTGAACTTATGGTGATATAGTATATATAGGAAAATGTTTTCTGGGTTTGTAAAACAAACATTAGAAAGAGATCTTGGCACTTGTAAATTGGGTTTATAGTTTGTTTCAGTTTTGTTAATTTTTTGGACTATAGAAGACATTCAGTAAGATACAGATAGTGTATCTTATGTGTATTGAAATTCAAAGATGCACTTTTAGTTTGTTCAAATTAACTTTATTAACAGGTACAAATTTGCTGTTTACAATTATAGAATTCTGATTTTTTATGTCAGATGGATTTACTGCAGGAATTCTATGAAACAACACTGGAAGCTTTGAAAGATGCTAAGAATGATAGACTGTGGTTTAAGACAAACACAAAGGTAACAATTGTAATTACTTATTTTTTTTTTCCCTCTGAAAAGTGGGTGGATGTTCTTAATAAATTCTCCTAAAGTTACATACCTTCTCATGTTGAAATCTTTTGATTTTAACAAGTTTACTTTCTTTCAGCTTGGAAAATTATATTTAGAACGAGAGGAATATGGGAAGCTTCAAAAAATTTTACGCCAGTTACATCAATCCTGCCAGGTAGCATTCATTCCCTTTTTTTCCTTAATATTTCTTTCTTCATAATTAAAAAAAAAAACATAAATAATTATACTTAAATATGGTTAGGGATGTTTTTGCTTAAGCATCGTCTCAAAAACAAAATTAGAAAAATAAGTTATAAATATGCTAATTTTTTATGAGTGTTGCATTTCTTTCTGTTTTAATCCTAATTTTAGTCCTTATCCTTTTTGGAGTGAGGTACTGGTATACATAGGATAGGCCAGTCATTATACTCACTAAGAACTGATTTTAGTTATATACCTGATGAAAAAAAAACCAGGATGTTACTATAAACTTATAAAGATATTTTATATTCGAACTTACGTTATGAATCCTCTGTAGCAGCACTGTCCAATAGAACTTCAAATGATGCTGAAAATGTTTGATATTTGTGTTATCCAGTGTAATAACTAACATAGCTGTGTGTAGCTATCAAGCATTTGAAATGTGACTAACATCACAGAGGTACTGAGTCTTTAATTTTATTTAATTTAATTAATTTAAATTTGAATAGCCATATGATTAGGATGGCATGCTTGTGCAGTTTTTTAACTGGACTATTTTCTTCTTTGTTTTGATCAAATAAGTCATATGATATTAGTTTAAATTATATGTAGAAATATTATTTTAAATATTAAGATCTTCCACTGCCCTGTACTATTATTTTAATAATCTACATGTTGTTTCTGTAAATAGGGGAAACAATCATGAAATTATTCTAAACAGTTCATCTGCAGGTATTTTTATTTAATTGTTTTGCCTTATAAAGCAGATCAGTTACACATGAATTATTTCTTACCTACACATTCTTAGGAAAGTATAGTCTGATTCATAAATAACTATAGGTTCAGTTCCATGTGAAATGGAAATGTTAGGGAAACCATTTCTCAATGGAAAAGGGTCTTTCAGTATGAATATAAGAACTATGAAAAAACCCTCTGGGAACATAAGAAAAATGCTATCTGTGAGTTTGGTGTGGTGGCTCACACCAGTAATTCCAGCACTTTTGAGAGGCTGAAGTAAGAGGATCACTTCAGGCCTAAAGTTTGAGACCAGCCTGGGCAACATAGTAAGACTCTGTCAGTTCAAAAAATATAAACGTTAGTTGAGCATAGTGGCATGTGCCTGCGGTTCCACACTTATTTGTGAGAGACTAAGGCAGGTGGAGAGCCCAGGAGTTTGAGGTTGTATTGAGCTGTGATGATGCTATTGAACTCTGTCCTGAGAAACAGAGTAAGACCCTGTCTCTCCCAGTCCCTCCTCCCCAAAAAAAAGAAAGAAAAAGAAAAATGGTTACCTGGATTGTAAATGGCAGTGTAATATGTAATATTTTGATGGAATTATGTTCAAGCAGAGATCCATGATAATCTGAATTTACAACTTTACTCTGGTTTTGATTCATTAGTGAATAAACAGAATTTTAAGTTGGAAGACCCAGTAGACAATACATTTCTGTCTAGTGTATGTCAATGTTTGATACTTAGGAATATCTGACTGTTGGCCATGTGCTGTTTATCATGGCTCATGTTTCGGGGCTGTTGGTCATTTTTAAAGTTGAGTTCAGTGTCACCACCTTTGTGATTCTTTTCATATCCCTAGAGTGTTAGTCCCTTACTCTCCCATTCTCCTAGGCACTTGGTTCATGCTTCAACTGGAATAAGTATCATGTATATGATAATTTATCTTTTGACAGATTAGTCTTCTAGTAGAATGTGAACTTTTTGAGACCAGAAACCTTGGCTTATTTAACTTTGTATTTCCTTAAGGTAGACACAGTGCCTGCACATGGAAGGCACTCAGGAAGTGCTTTTTGATTAAGTGGATCTAAAGCAGTTGTGAAGATTTGGGGGAAATAAATCTCCTAGATAAAAATGTAAATCCTATAATCTTTTCTACATACACTATAGTTGTCCCTTCTTATCTGTGGTTTCTCTTTCCATGGTTTCAGTAACCTGCGGCCAACTATAGTCTGAACATACTAAGATATTTAGAAGGAGAAAAAGAAACTGATCACATAACTTTTATTACAGTATATTGTTACAATTGTTCTATTTTATTGTCAATTCATTATTGATTTCTTACTGTGCCTAATTTACAAATTACATTTTGTCATAGATATCTATGTACAGTAAGCCCTTATTGCATGTCATTGATAGGTTCTTGGAAGCTTTGACTTTAAGTGAAGTGATGTACAGCCGATGCTCAAAAAGCACTGGTTTGTTATAATATTGATGAGCAGGAAAACGTTGGTTTCATTATACATCGCTTGAAGTCAATTTCTGAGGACCTGTCAGTGAAGTACAGATTTACTCTATAGGAAAAATGTATGTATAGGGTTCAGTACTACCCATAGTTAGAAATATCCACTGGGAGTCTTGGAATACATCTTCTGTGGATATGAGGATACTACTGTACAAAAACTTCTAACTTGTCCAATAACTTTTCCTTATGTAATAACTAGCAAGTAGAATGTGTTGCTTCTTTTTAGCCATTAAAAATGGTGTAGTTAAGTACTCTAGTTCCCAAGAAAAATTTGCACTGCATTTTCACAGAGAAATAGTGTTATAAATGTAAAGTTCTCAGGCTAAGGGAACTGTCTAAATTCTATCTTTGCTAAAGTTAAGTATTTGCTTTCCTAGACTGATGATGGAGAAGATGACTTGAAAAAAGGTACACAGTTATTAGAAATATATGCTTTGGAAATTCAGATGTACACGGCACAGAAAAATAACAAAAAACTTAAAGCACTCTATGAACAGTCACTACACATCAAGTCTGCCATCCCTCATCCACTGATCATGGGAGTTATCAGAGGCAAGTTTGGTTTGGAGAGGGTGGGCAGTGACATGGGAAGATGTCAAGGTATCTGATAAAACATTTATTTGCTTTTTAGAATTAAAGTATATACTTCGGGGCCAATTCTATTCTAGTTATAGAACTAAAAGGCTGAAAGCACTGACCTAGTTTTCATTAGATCTTTATAAACTGGTCAGTCTTCTTATTACAAAACTGAAAATGTTCTCTTTTCTCATGTTTTATTCTTTACAGAATGTGGTGGTAAAATGCACTTGAGAGAAGGTGAATTTGAAAAGGCACACACTGATTTTTTTGAAGCCTTTAAGAATTATGATGAATCAGGAAGTCCAAGAAGAACCACTTGCTTAAAATATTTGGTCTTAGCAAATATGCTAATGAAATCGGGAATTAATCCATTTGACTCACAGGAGGTGTGTGCGCTTTAATTGTTAATTCTCTTATCAACTGTCTTTTGTGGAAATAAATGCAATTTCTTTGTACATGTACACAGTTAATTTTTTTCTTTCTTTTTTTTTTTTTTTTAACTGTATTTAGGCCAAGCCGTACAAAAATGATCCAGAGATTTTAGCAATGACAAATTTAGTAAGGTAAGATTTTATATCTCTGTTAAGGTAAATTTTCTCTTTCCTCTTAGGAGAGAGACAGAAAATTCAGTTTATGTTCAATATTTGCTCTTTTATATTTCCATATGAAATATTTGAAAATTTATAAAATTTTTATCTTAAGTTATTTTTGCTGTTTTCTGTAGTCACTTGATTTTGTAAAGTATCCGCTGCTGCTTGGTTTTCTTATATTCATGTGTTTGTGTACATGCATCCACATGCACACCTCCTGTTTTTTGCAGGAAAAGTATGAATGTCTTAAATTATTATCTTACAATGTTTACCTCCCTTAATCCAAAATGAAATTATGGATTAATCTGAAAAAAATGAAAAATTTTCAGTAAAGCAGCACTGCATAAACATATTTCTATACTCATATTTTCTCAATGACAAGATGAAAATATCATTTAAAATGTACAATTTTCTGAGGTTAAGGGTGGAGAGAAAGAGTGAAAAACTTAATGATTTTGTAAATTCTTCTGTGGAAAAAGATAGGAATAATGATGGTTAGCCACTGACAACCCTGCTGTAATCAGCTAAAGAAAATTATAAAAGATTAGACCAGACAGAGCCTAGAAGAGAAAGCCTATTTTTGCAAAAAGAATCACAGAACAAAAGAAACTTTTCTCTGGGCTAGTAACAAATGGAGCCCTAGTCTGTTGTGGGCTTTCTTTGTAAGGAATTACAAGAAACTTAGTAAGTTTCTTCAAGTCTTTTACTTGTAGTTGGACAGCTGAGTTTATCAAGGCCAGGAAAATTGTAGTTAGAGGCTTGGCACCTATAGCATAATGGTTGGCGCTGGCCACATACACCAAGGATGGTAGTTCAAGGTTCAAACCTGGCCTGGGGCAACTAAACAACACTGACAACTGCAACTGTAATCCCAGCTACTTGGAAGGCTGAGGCAAGAGAATCACTTAAGTCCAAGAGTTTGAGGTTGCTGTAGCTGTGACAGCAGCCACAGCACTCTACCAAGGGCAACATAGTGAGACGCTGTGTCAAAAAAATAAATAAATAAATTTGTTTCCCCAACTATCCTTAAGAAAAAAAAAGAGAAAGAGAAATGTAGTTAGAGACACAGGACAGACTTGTTGTATATGCAATAACTTACATGTAAATGTAGATAATTTAGATTTAGATGACCACATTCTTTCTAATACTATTAGATACTATTCTTTCATCATTAAAAAAAATACTGTTAGACTACAAACTATGAGTTAACCTGCAAAATAAATTTTATATATGTATATTTCATGTTAAGCTATTTTCCTACGTAAATGTCTTCATTTACTTTGTTGTTACTTGGCTCTGACTTTCACAAGTTATTGATATTTGGTCTTTTGTTTTAAGAACCCTTAATTTTAGCTGTAAAAAAAAATAAAAATCAGGGTTTTTTTAAGAGGGACTATAGATGGCTGGGGGAAAAAAACCCTAAATTGCCACATTAAAAAATTAATTTATTGTTGATTGTTAACTTTAATATATATTATTGAATTAGGTTGAGTTTTTTACCTAATGAAAGGAGACTTCTCTATCTTTGACAGTATCTTTATCAGTTAAGAGCCGATTTGGTTAGAGATTAATTTCATAATACTTTTAAAAATTGTTTATAATGTTAAATTGCTAAGTAAAAGTTTTAACTTTTAAAATACTTCAAGAAATATGGGGGGGGGAGCAAGATGGCCAAATAGAAACCTCCAGTGATCTTTGCTTTGTACAAATTTGTACACCAAATTCAACAACTATCCACGCAAGCAAGGACCTTAAATCAGGTGAGCAATCATACTACCTGCTTTTGTTATTATATCAAGAAAAGAGGCCCTGAAGAAGGCAGAAAAGACCATCTTGCCTTGCCTGTGCCACCCCTCCCTCTCTACCAGGAGTGCCATGTCAGCACCCCAAGTAGAGAGAATCTCTGTGCCCAGGGAGAATGGGACTATGCATTGAAACCCAGGACCACTCTAGCATAGGGGAACACAGCCTAGGGCAGAATTCTGTCAGTGCCCACAGAGAAAACATTTAGACTAGCCTGGCCAGAGAGAAATCCTTTGCCCCAAAACCCAGGGTCTACCTAGCCCCCCACCACTGGCTGACAGAAAGGAGTCTAGTATCTGATCTAAGGCTGCAGTCCTTAGGCAGTTCCTCCAGGTCTGCTGGCTCAGAACCGATGGATATGGGATACGCAAGACCAAGCAAGATGCCAGCAGTGGTGGCCAGGACAGTGCCTGTTACCCCTCCCCCACTGACTATAGGCAGTGCAGCTCAAGGACAGTTTTCTTCCACTTGGAGAAAGGAAAGGGAAAAGTTCAAAGGACTTTATTTTGCCCTTGGTACTAGTTCAGCACAGTAAAATAAAGTACCAAATTCTTTGGCCCCTGATTTCAGGTCTTAGTTCCTAGGTGGCATATCCAGATCTACCGTGGCCTAGAAGGAAACAGGAGCTCCAAGGGAAGGACCCTGTCCTGACAGGAGTCACAGTGTACTGACTATAGAGCCCTTGGGCTTTGAATAAACATCAGAAGTAGCCAGGCACAAGGGAGTGCCCACATTATTCTTCCCCCACTACTCCAGCACCTGACACAGAGAGTGAGGAAAGAGAGCAAGAGACTTTGCCAGATAATCCACAGAACTCTCCCTTATTCATGTTCACCAATGTGGTCACAACCAGGAGTCTACAAGAGTCACAGTATTACTGGGCTTAGGGTACAAACCAGATACAGCTGTAGTGACCAAAGACTGAGATCATAACACTTGATTCCCTTTAAATACTTGTAAATCTTTCTCAAGAAGATGGTTTCAAACAAGCCCAGACTATGAAAATTAAAATAAATACCTAACTCTTTAGCCCAGACATCAGTGAACATCTGTAAGCATCAGGAACACCTGGGAAAACGTGACCTCACCAAACAAATGCTCCAGTTACCAACCCTGGAGTAATGGAGTTAGTGACCTTTCAGACAAAGAACTCAAAATAGCTGTCCTGAAGTAGCTCACTGAACTTTTAAGACAACACAGAAGGAATTCAGGAGCCTATCAGAAATTTAACAAAGAGATTGAAATAATTTTTAAAGTTAAGCAGAAATTCTGGAGTTCATTTGACAAACTGAGAACTGCATTAGTCTCTCAAAATTAAAATGACCAAACACAAAAAATAATCAGTGAGCTTGTAGACAGGCTATTTGAAAATACACAAAAGAGAAAAAAAGAAAAAAGAATGAATCACACCTACAAAATTTAGAAAATACCCCAAAAAGGGCAAAGCCAAGAGTTATTGGCCTTAAAGAGGAGGTAGAGAAATAGGTTGGAGTAGAAATTTTATTCAAGAAATAATAACGGCTCAGCACCTGTAGCTCAAGTGGCAAAGGCACCAGCCACATACACCAAAGCTGGCGGTTCGAGTCCAAACAACGACATCTACAACCAGAAAAATGGCCAGGCGTTGTGGTGGGCTCCTGTAGTCCCAGCTACTTGGGAAGTTGAGGCAAGAGAATCACTTGAGCTCAGGAGTTTGAGGTTGCTGTGAGCTGTGATGCCACAGCACTCTACCCAGCGGGGCAGCTTGAGGCTCTGTCTCCAAAAAAAAAAGAAATAATAACAGAATATCAATATTCAGGTACTAGAACCGTGGTTCTCAACCTACTGATGCCGTAACCCTTTAATACAGTTCCTCATGTTATGGCGACCCCCAACCATAAAATTATTTTCACTGCTACTTCATAACTGTAATTTTGCTACTGTTATGAATTGTAATGTAAATATCGGACATGCGGGATGGTCTTAGCCGACCCCTATGAAAGGGTCATTCAACCCCCAAAGGGTTGAGAACCGCTGTACTAGAAGGTCATAGAACACTAAGCAAAATTAACACAACCAAAGTTACCTCGAGTCATTTTAATGATAAAGCTCCCAAAGGTCACAGATAAAGGAAGGATTCTGAGAGAAGAAAGGAAAAAGAAGCAGATAATATAGGAGCTCCAATACATCTGGCAACAGATTTGTCAGTGAAAATGGTGTGGGCTAGTAGAGAATGGCATGACATATTTATAGTGCTAAGGGAAAAAAACCTTCACCCCAAAATATTATGCCCTGCAAAAATATACAGATAAAGCTGAGAAATTTTTTCAACACCAGACCTATCCTCCAAGAAATGCTGCAAGGAGTTCTTAAATTTGAAAAAAGGAACATTAACCTTTTGACTGCAAATGAGGGCCATTCAAACATGTTCATATGGTATAAATGAGGCCAAGAGTTCAAGACCAGCCTGACCAAGAGTGAGATCCCATTCTCTGCCCCCCCCCCCAAAAAGTGGAATAAACCAAGCATAGAAAGATAAATCTCATGTTGTCACTCATATGTGAGCACTGAGTATTAAAAGCGGTTGATCTCTTGGAGACAGAGTGTAGAATGATGGTTACCAGCAGCTGGGAAGAGTAGCAGGGAAGGGAGGATGAAGCGGGCATAGTTAATTGGTGCAAAAATGTAATTAGAATGAACAATATTTGATAACACAACAAAGTAGACTATGATCAACAATTATTCATTACAAGAACTAAAAGAATGTATTCAAATGTTCCTAACACAGAGAAGTGATAGTGCCTGAGATGATGGATACCCCAGATACCCTGATTTTATTAAGCCACATAGTAGATCTGTATCAAAGCATCACATTTACCCTGTAAAGAAAACTGAAAATTAAGTCTGTGAACTCATCCTAGAAAAAGTGCTACATACTTCATTGCTGAATCACTATGGTCACTTTCAAAGTACTCTTTTTGGGAAGCACTGACACCAGTCCTAGTCCACCCTTCAAAGCAATTTTGGATACTTTTTTTCTTCATTGGCTATCAGAACTGTCATCATGTTATGGCTATCAGAACTGTCATCATGTTACCCTAGGATGTCCTGAATGTCATCAGTGTCTTCCTTTTACTATGTCTTTATCTTTGGGTAAAGAAAAAAGTCTTTGGGGGCCAGATCAGGTGAGTAGGGAGGGTGTTCCAATGCTGTTAGTTATTTGTTTACTGGCTAAAAATTCCCTCACAGTGCAGTGTGAACTGGTGCATTGTTGTGACCCAAGATCCCATTTTTGCACACACGTTTCTCATGCCAAGATTTTCAGTTAAGATTTTCCTAACCGTTTCTCTTTCAGTGTTACTTGGTCTGCAATACTTCTCATAGTCAGCAAACAATTTTTGACATGCAATTTGATGAATTTTTGCGATGTTTTCATCAGTTCTGCTCATTACTGGCCACTCTGACCTGTCTTTGTCAGTGATACTTTGTCTCTCCCATCAGTGGAAAAATATTTCATCCCTTTGTACACTGCTGTCTTCTTCATGGCATTATCCCTGTAAATTTGTACTAATGTGTCCCTGATTTCACTTCCACTCTTGCCAGGTTTAACAAGAAATTCAGTGTTTGTTCGTTGTTCAGATTCAAGCTCTAACATTTTCAGAGTAGCACCCCAAAACAACAAACACTTATTAGCAAGACACCGCCACACATCGAAACAATACAGCTATGAGACACTGGTGAACCAGGTTATTTGAACCCTTGCCAAGTTCTTTGTACAGTGGGCTGCCAATGTAAGGCGCATGATGGCAAGTTCATGAATTTAATTCTCAGACCCTGTACATATATTCCACATAATAATTACTTTTTTTTTTTTTGAGACAGCGTGTGCCCTGGGTAGTGTGCTGTGGCATCCTAGCTCACAGCCTCCTCGTACTGTTTGGCTTAAGTGATCCCCTTACCTCAGCCTCCTGAGTAGCTAGAACTACAGGCACTTGCCACTGCCCAGCTAGTTTTTCTATTTTTAGTAGAGACGTTGTCTCACTCTCACTCAGGCAGTCCATCAGCCTCGGCCTTCCAGAATACTATGACTACAGCCATGAGCCACCACCCTCGGCCCCCATAATAATTTAAAAGAGAAAAAAAAGGAAATACTGAGGAAAAGTTTTGCCCTAGACATTGATATTTTATATAAATTGAATTGGCTAAGTGCATTTAAGTGGATTAAAAGACTGATTTATCAGACCTTTAAAAAATAAGTATGTATCTATTATCTTTATTCCAATGAAGCCTCTATATTAGAATTCAGAAACTTGTTTTAATGGTAAATTTTAACCCAGATAAGTAAGAACTAACCCATGGTGTCTCACAATATATATAAGATTTTTTCTTTTAAAAATCCACTTGAATAATGGAAAAATGTCCATAGGTTATACATGTACTCAAATATATGTCTGTTCAAATGTTTTTACTGCTTGAATATGTCCTCCTGTAGTATATTAGGATAATGTATTTGGATAGGTAAGAAAATAATGCTTCCTAATTTTATCTTCCTAGTCAGTTGCCAGCAGACTAGAGGAAAATAATTCCTGTTGAAGCACTTGAACCTCCTGCCCCTAACATGAAGTTACATTGCGACCCAACAGATGGAAGCACAGCAGAGGGCATGCAGAATGGCTGATGATATTATCTTACATATAAAGCAGACAGTGGTGCCATATCCAGAAGGTTTGCTTCTTCTCAGCACCTTTAACAATCCCCATAGTGCCTTATGGAATTATTTCAAGAGTAGACACTAGATTCTTGAGAGAATTATGAGCATAAATCAGCCTTTGGCCTTCTGCAACAGGGCATTCCATCATTCTCTACTTGTGTGTGTGCCCACTCGGCATAATTACTGCCCTTTAACTTTCTGCTATATAGCTCAGTGGAATTTTAAGACTAGGGAGAGTTCAGACTCAAATATTCCCTTGTGAAGTTTTGATAGTTGCTGGTGGCATTCTAGAAGATAAAAATTAGGAAGCTGCATTTTCTGAATAACCTTAGAGATGATATACTTTCTTGAAAAGCAAGGCCAAACTCCTTTATGTAGTAATGATCATGAAACCTGTTTTCTTTCATTATGAACAATTAAGGATTCAGCACACAATTTAATTAGAAGACATCAAGCATTAACATTAACTGCCATGTGAATTGTTACGTTAACTTATGCTAGATTTTAGTTTGGAGCCTTGTGAAGCATATATAACTCACATAAAATACCGTGACCCAAAGGAAAAGACTTTTCTAGTGTGGCAGTCAGTGTATTAAATAGTTAAGTGTTTTGGGGGTTTGGTGGGTTTTGACTGGGGAGGGGTGGTGGTTCATGGTTCTGTTTTTGTTTTGAGAAAGGGTCCTGCTTTATCATCCAGACTAGAGTGCAGTAGTATCATCGCTTACTTCAACCTCCAACTTCTGAGCTCAAGCAATCTTCCTCCCTCAGCCTGCTGAGTAGCCACACTCCACCATGCTCAGTTAGTTTTCTTTTCTTCTGTGGAGATAAGGTCTTGCTAAGTTGCTTAGGCTGGTCTCAAACTTGTGGCCTCCCAAAGTGCTGGGATTACAGGCATGAGCCACCCCAACAGTCAATAGGTGTTAAAATGTTTTATTGTCAACTTCAACAAAAGTAAGATTTTGAGATGATTTTAATTCTCTATGTATAAATATAATATATAACCCCCAAAAGATTTGTTCGATCTTTGCTTTAACAACCAAAAGCAGCTGGGTGTGGTGGCTCTCATCTATAATCCTAGCACCTTGGGAAGCCTAGGTGGGAGGATTGCTTGAACCCAGGAGTTCAAGACCAGGCAGAGTGACATGAAGAAATCCCATCTCTACAAAAAAGTTAAAAATTAGCTGGATGTGGTGGCATGTACCTATAGTCTAGCTTCTCCAGAGGCTGGGGCAGGAGGATCCCTTGAGTGTCGGAGCTCAAGGCAGCAGGGAGCTATGAGCATGCCACTATATTCCAGCCTGGGTAACAAGAGCAATACCCTGTCTTTTTTTTTTTTTTTAAAGGCATTAAAAAGGTGATTGGGATTTTTTGTTTGTTTGTTTGTTTTTGGCAGAAGGATGTGTGTATATTTACATCCATCCTTTATTTTCATTTTTGCATATAAAAATTAAGAACAGACTCGTAGGTGATCTGGTTTAATACATGACTTTATGTTTGACAGAATTTACCTTTTGTTTTTGTGTTAGTGCCTATCAGAATAATGACATCACTGAATTTGAAAAGATTCTGAAAACAAATCACAGCAACATCATGGATGATCCTTTCATAAGAGAACACATTGAAGGTATACTTTATCAGTTAACTAAATTCTGTTACTGTCTTTGCACTGTCAATTACTATTTAATGGAGCTACATGGAATTAAGCTGTTTTCTTTGGTTTATTGAAAAGTATAGAACTGTTTCTAAATGTTATTATGGACCTGGGTACTTCCTGAAATTATGAAACTGTTTTTAAAAAATCATTAGCCAGTTTCGTATAAATATATTAGTTCTTAATATGATACCAATTTTGTTTAAGGTCTTTTTACCTTTTTAATCTAATTTAGGTATTGTTGCATGTTTACTGTTGATGCTTAGGTTCAAAGTTAATTTTTAGGGTTTATTTTTGACCAATAAAAGCTTTGAAAATATTCTGCTATGGATAATACTAAGGTGCATGTATATAAAAGTTTAGGTAATGTTGGGAAGGTTTCATACTAATAAGTGAATGAGATTTTTAATAAGTTTTATCAGATACCTAAAGATGAAAATTATCCCTTTGTTCTGAGACTTTTATAGCTTCAATGCTGGCATCTATTATGGAGCTGTTTGAAGGTTTTTAAATGGCCATTTGGAACTAAATTCCAGATGTATCAGAAAAATCTGAAGAATACATCAGAAGTAATATTCTGTTATTCCCTACCTGTCTTTGTCTTTCATTCAGCATACATTTAAAAGTTCTTATATGAGTCTACTAATATAAACCTGTGTACTACTGTACTGTACTTCGTAAATATATAAAAACGTAAAGGCTTTGTCCACAAACTCCAATCTAGTTTAAAAAAATTAAAAAGACAAATTATATATGAAGAAACTGGAGGAAATTGTGAAAGCATTATATAAAACACAGGTTTTGAGAGTGTAAAACAAGGAACATGACTGGTGTACATTAGTGTCTCTTGATGTTAACTATTGAGAGATGATGGAAACTGAAATATAATTGAGAGAAGGCACAAGGATATTTGATAGTAGAGTCACAACATCAGATTAGGGAGGCAGAAACCAGAAATTATTTGATGGGCAGCTATTGATCATACTATACCTCCATTGGGCCCAAATACTTTAAAATATAAGCATTTCATGTCCTTGCCAGGCAGAAAGTATATTTTGGAAGGATAAATGATAGAATCAATATGACTGAGTATATGATTCATAAATATGCCATACAAACTGTTAAATACAAATATATTATTAAAATTTTGTCTTTTCTTTCAGAACTTTTACGAAACATCAGAACACAAGTGCTCATAAAATTAATTAAGCCTTACACAAGAATACATATTCCTTTTATTTCTAAGGTACTTATATTCATGGATTTTAATGATGTTTATAATTTGTACTTACATATAGTATGCCTATCTTCCATTTAAAAAAATGACTTTTAACTTGGTAATATTTTATAATAATATATTTTTTAAATTAAACATAAGGGCTTTACCTTTATTTTTTTATGAGGCAGGGTCTCATTGTGTTGTCCAGGCTGGAATGCAGTGGTTATTTATGGCACTGTCATAGTAAACTATGGCCTCAAACTCCCAAGCCTCATGCACTCCTCTCTAAGCCTCCTCAGTCTTGAATTGATGTGAATTTTTCTGTATTTTCTTGGCATAAATTAACAGGAAAGATCTTTAACTTCACAGCACAAAAATTGGGAATCACTAAAAATTCCTTTTAAAAATTCTTTCAACCTCTGAGAAAATTGTAGGAGAGAATGGTAGCTAAAATATAATACTGATTAAGGGTCAACCTGATCACAATAAAATTGTGGTAGGAATATACTTTGCAAGTTACCAAGTTGCAAAGGTCCTTACTAGACCTTTGTTTCAGTAATAATGAAGTTTGTTTAAAAATCTTCTCTTCGTGCTCACTTTGGCAGCACCTGTGCTAAAATTGGAATGATACAGAGAAGATTAGCATGGCCCCAGCGCAAGGATAACACACAAATTTGTGGCTCAAGTGGCTAAGGCGCTAGCCACGTACACCTAAGGTGGCCAGTTCGAATCCAGCCTGGGCCCGCCAAACAACAATGACGGCTGCAACCAAAAAAATAGCCGGGCATTGTGGCGGG
>NW_003852406.1:2148736-2155080 GCF_000181295.1 Otolemur garnettii | reverse complement strand
TCCTCCTACCTTGGCCTTCCAGTGTGCTAGGATTATAGGCATAATCCACTATGCCAAGCCTAGGACTTTGAGTTTTTTTATCAAAATGTTTGGGACCATAAATTTTGAAAAATGGTGATACAAGTAGTAGTTGATTTGTTGAATTTCTTGGGGTTTTTTTAAAATAAAAATCACCTTCTGGGTGTGATTTTTCTATTGTAAGAGATACATGTGTGTTATGGTTTTTGATAAATGAATAAGCATATTAAATACATGATCTCTGAAAAAGTTTCAAATGGTTTTTCAGAAGGATTTCACATCCAATGTATGACTTACATATTGCTAGAGAATCATTTAATGAATTTAAATTTATTATTTAACAGTATTTTTATATGTTTTTATAGGGCTTGTGGTACATAAGCCCTATAACTGTGAAATTATATCTTTGTATTTATTTTATTATTAGTTAACCCATAGTGAATGCCATGAAATTTTATCTTTTTTTAAATCAGTACATTATTTAGAGCTTTTCGAATGATGTTTGCCTTTGAGTAATTTTGTAAGTCTCTACCTAGTGGTTCCTCCAGTAAAACTGATAATAGGTAGCGGCTCGGCGCCTATAGCTCAACCGGCTAAGGCGCCAGCCACGTACACCTAAGGTGGCGGGTTCGAGTCCCCAGCCCGGACCCGCCAAACAACAATGACGGCTGCAACCAAAAAATAGCCGGGCGTTGTGGCGGGCGCCTGTGGTCCCAGCTACTTGGGAGGCGGAGGCAGGAGACTCGCTTGAGCCCAGGAGATGGAGGTTGCTGTGAGCTGTAATGCCACGGCACTCTGCCCAGGGGGACAGCTTGAGGCTCTGTCTCAAAAAAAAATAAATAAATAAATAAATAAAAAAAAAAAAAAGATAATAGGTAGCTGTAAGCCACTTTCTTTCTAGAGGTTGAATAAGGCAGTGAAGTAATACACTGAACTCATTTAATGTAGGCAGCAGTTTGTTCTTTTGTATTTATTGATACTGTGTTTATTGAAACATTAGTCCAGAAACTATGCTTAGTGGAAATTATTTGTAGACACATCTTATTTTATTTATTTGCAGCACTATTCATGGCCGAATTGATCAAGTCAACCAACTCCTTGAACTGGATCATCAGAAGAGGGGTGGTGCACGATATACTGCACTAGATAAATGGACCAACCAACTAAATTCTCTCAACCAGGCTGTAGTCAGTAAACTGGCTTAACAAAGAACAAGCTTTTACAGACGTCCTTAAGGCAACAGTGCAGAGATGTAATCCTTAAAAGAACTGGGAATGGCAAAACTACTGTCGGTTGATGTGTCCTGAAAATTATTGGAGTTATGGCAGAAGTGCTTTTTTGATCAACTGGTTTGTGTTTTGCTGCTGCATTTATCCCAAGAAAAACAGCTTTAATCTCCAGAAGAAAACCAAAATACCATGGGATTTATGCTGTATTGACATCTTGCCCTAAACATACAACATCATAGTAATTTGTCATGGGCAACATGACCAGAGAGAAGATTTTTGTCATGATTTTAAATACACTGACACGCTACTGTTGGTTAAATTTAAACATGTTTTACCTGCAGAAATTCTCTCACAAATAACCTGCAATAACTTGAAATGCATACCCTTTTGAATACTTCTTTTCTCATGTATAAATTAAAATGTTTGCTGCATTTTGCAAAATGTCAATTCTCCAAAAAATGTGTCCGTATATTTCTGTACCTGCAGTGTAGTAAAGGTTTAGACGAAACCCCATAATTATAGTGGCATACTGTCACTTAGGTTTCAAGCAGCAAAATAAACAGTGCAGCTCAGAAATTGTAGTTTGGTTCTTGATGTGTTTTTATTACATTTGGGGTTGTTGTTTTGTTTTTTAGAACCTTAGAAATTTCAAATTATTTTATCTTCAGTTAATAATTTTTAAAAGCCTGGAAGCAAATAAGTTGGTTATTTGCTTTCACGTTTTTAAAAGTAGTCTTTATTGATAAAGTAAGGAGAACTACTTTCTAACAAAAAACACTTGCATAGTACTTATTGACAGTAATGCTTTAAAGGAATAAAATTCTTTTTTTTTAAGAACAATATTCCTTTTTTAAAAAATTCTAACTCTCAGAATGTTCACTTTAAACAAATATGCCAGACATAGACAGCTAAATGAATGTTACCCTGCATCGTGATCATGCTGGAAGGTTATTTCCTAATGCCAGCAATCTACCATTGCCCAGAACCTCTTAGGTTTGCTCTTTTAGAATTGCATTCAAAGTTAACTTAAATCACACACTCTATTAACATTATATATACATTGTTTAAAAAAAATGTATATGTTATCTACCCTGATTCTTTTCAGTTACCATTATTTGGCACCAAATGACAATTTCCTAAACTTAAATCTCACTTTTAGGCAGAGCATATGCAACTGGCTTTGAAGGCAGTCCCAAAAGAGTTGTATTTTGAGCAGTGGCAGTATAGTTAGGAGAATGAACTGTGTGGCCTTCTGAGGTGACTACCTTAAAGGAACTCAGCTCATTTGAATGTATTGAGTTTTGGATGTATTTGTTTCATTTAAAAAAGAAATTCACATTATTTTATAGCATCAAAAGGAAGGACTAAGATTAGCATAATTTCTTTGGTTTTCCTATTGCTTGTTGTTATTATGTAAAAAGCGAGTGGCAGTTCAGAAGGAAGACTGTTGTAACTGAAGAGTAACAAGAATTTTTGATCATTAAATCAGATTTTATAAACAGTGGAAGAGCATGGGCTTAAAACAAGGCATGCTTATTCGGTTTTGTCAAAATTTTACAAAAATATGTGATATATATTTATACTAAAACTATATAATCGTTAGATTTAGGAAAGCAATCAGTTACTGTCTTTAGCAGAGTAAAGCAGTATTAAATACAGGTACAAGTTGGAAATTGTAGAAAACTGAAAGAAAATGAAAGAAAAATGTCTATGGTAGGGAATAAAAAAAGTTTAAGATATAAAATTATGTGTATTTTCTTCTCTTTTTACATAAATCATTTGTGAAAAGTGTGCTAAAATTTTTTTACAAGTGATATTAACTAGGATTTATTTTTCCACATAATTTGGAGACCCTTTGTTACCCAAATAAAAATGACAAGCTTCTGTGCCTGTATTCAAATATGTATGCATGTGATAACCTTGGAAAGCTAAAGCCCTGCTTAACCTTGAACTGATGGAATTAGAAGTCGAAGTATTTGAATAATGTAATTTAACCTTTACCTCCCCAACTCAATGCCAAGTAGTTCTCCTGTGATATCTTTGTTGTGTGCAATAATGCATCCTCCAGTTTCTAGAGAGAAAGCATGCACTTATTCTTTAGAAAACTGGGCTAAGTATATAACTATTCAATGTTCTACCATAACCTTTAATTTAATATAATTGTGTATTGTATCACATAGCTTTGTTTATTAGAATATTCCCAGATATAGATTTGTTCTTTTTTTTTGTTAGATATTTGCCACTTTTGTTCTAGAACGTAGGTGTTTGATATCTCTTCCAAACAATTTAACTTAAAACAATTTATTTTTCCCTTCAAACATTTTCCTGTGATTTTTGTGTATCAAATATTTTAGAGTTGAAATCTTAAGACATTGCTTATCAAAATACAACTAAATTTTTAAGGGAAGTAAAATATTCATTGACACAATTCCTAGCATTTATCCACCAATTGAATATTTTACCCTTTTGTGAAAACTATACAGGTAGTTTATATCATATTGTAATGTGTTCATTTCATATTTTTTATCCCTGAATGTAGTTAAACTTACTCTACAGTAGTCTTTGGCTGCCAAAAATAGTTGCTGTTTATAAGTGCTAGATTTCTATTACTCATTCTTGCTCTTAAATTAATTTAAAGTTGATTATTCTTTTTTTCATTATGTTGATGTAACATAAATGATTTTTTTTTTTCAAGATGAGTATATATGTACTAACTATTGCTTTCATTACATAAGTCTCTTCTGACCAAAGGCTGGTAGTATATCTTTCAATACAACTGAGAACCTGATTTGACAATGGCTATGTATAGTTTAAGCAAAGTCTGTTTTAAATGGGCTATACTGTGGGTGGTATAGTACTGTTTGTTACCTTATGTAACACTTAGGTTTTTCCTAGATTTAAAAATACCTGTTCTTGATATTTAAAGTATCCATGATGGAAGAAATTTTAAAGGAAAATTTCTTTTTAAGTAATTATTCTAATTCTGTAGTAAACATAAATCTACTTTTCTTTGTGGCGGAAATGTCTAAATCATTGTATGAAGTGGGTTATGTTGGTACAGAACACTAGTCAGACTATTCCATAAGATAAAAGGTATTTGCCTAATTGATTGCTTTTACTTCATTTAAGGAGCTCGGAGACAATGTAATCTTTTATTAACCAAAGGCTATTTTGATTCAGGTTTTTAAAGTGAGACTTAAGCATCCAAAACAAAAACCACAAGTTTCTTTTTGTTTGCTGTTTTCGCTTTTGTTTTGACACAGGCCATCTTGCTCTGTCACCCAGGCTGGATCATAGTAGCATAATCAGCTCACTGCAACCTCTAACTTCTGAACTCAAACAATCCTGCTCCCAGGTAGCTAAAATTACAGGCTTACACTACATCCAGCTAATTTTTTAATTTTGTTGTAGAGATACAGTGTCCCACTATGTTGCTTAGGCTGGTCTCAAGTGATTCTCAGCCTCCCGAAGTGTTAGATTACAGGTGTAAGCCTCCACACCTGGTGAGTTTTGGTTTTTATATAGAATTGATGACTACAAAATATCTCTAGCATTTTCAAGGAAATAAACATTATTTTGACTGAAATATACTATGTATAATAAGAAATGAAGGAATTGACAAAAATTAACTGTTTTGTTTAAAAGTGTTGAGGAATATTATCCAGGTACTTAGACAAGAGTTGAGGTATAAGGTTCCAAAACTTGAAGCTCAAAACATTTGGTCTTCCTTTGTATGACCAAAATAAAAATTTTCCTCCTTTTTCCTCTTTTCGGAGGTTTTACTTCTTTTTGTTGCTATTCTTTTAGGTTTGTTTGTTTAAGGCAGCATCTTATATTTGTTTTAAAGTAAGCAGGAATTTGAAGAGCTTCTTAATGGAAGCATCAGAGGTTTTGTTTTAAGTCCATCAAATTTTAGTATGTAACTTCTAGGGAGTATACCTCTTAATGATTTGAGTTAGCTAATTTTTCAAAAATTGTGTTTACTTTTGTAGGTGAGATTGAGAGATGAAAAGTTTTAATTTGGGGAATTTCAGGGAAAGCGCTAAAGTTTGAATGCCATTTGGAAGATTTATCATATTAAGCACCATAAATTAAAACTAAACTTAACTGTAAATCAGTGGTTCTAAATATTTTTCTAAAGTTAAAATTTAGTATCACTTGAGATTCATTTTAACTTAGATAATGTCTCAGAAGAAACCAGTCTGAGTCTATATTTTTGGTTTTTTCATGTCTTATCTAAAAACATGGAATAATTTAAAATATGGCATCAAAGATAGATAGAACCCTGTGACAGGCAAGAAAAACAGTTCTTAAACTTACTGTTTGTGACCAACCTCATTTCATCTTGGCAAAATCGTGAACCTTGGTCAGAATTTTCACATGAATGACTGGCCAGTACTATTTTGGGGGAGCACCAATGTCAGTCCTCAATTCATCATAGTAATTTTTTTCCGGTTCATATTAATAACACTTGTTTTTGTCTCAGGCAAGTATAGTATGTCATGAAAAGACTTACAAGGGTACTGGTAATTTTATGACTAAATTTCACATAGAAGTCCAAATTTATATAATAATCTAGAGGAATTCAATTTTTTTAATTTCAAAATAAGGACATTTTTAAATCAATTTGTAAAGGATTTTTGCACATTACTCATTTTTCTGTGAGTTTAGAGATTAGAAAATATCTGGCAATTGTAATTATGCTATGAAGTCGGAAATTGTAGCATGCAGTTTTACTAGCACATTCATGCTGAGTGTTGAAAATGTTTATCCTCTACGATTAACTATAATACTAAATTTTTACTTAGTATTTAGCATCTATTTTAAGTAACATTGAGGATAATTAACATTTTCAATTAAACTTCAAGAAATGAAACAATGATATGGGAAATTCAAAATTGTTTTATTTTGCAATGTGTTACATAATTGGTTGCGTTGCAAATTTTCTCAATTTTGTTTTGCCTAAGGTAATATTAAAACTAACAAATTCCTTAAGCCTACACATAACTAGATGGTAAGAGTTGGTGAGTAGGAGTGTAGCAGAGTGTGTCTGTCTACCTGAAATTGGAAGTCCCATGAGTCAGTGTTTGAAAATTG
>NW_003852406.1:2140772-2148020 GCF_000181295.1 Otolemur garnettii | reverse complement strand
GTCCCAGCTACTTGGGAGGCTGAGGCAGGAGACTCGCTTGAGCCCAGGAGTTGGAGGTTGCTGTGAGCGTGATGCGGCACTCTACCCAGGGTGATAGCTTGAGGCTCCATCTCAAAAAAAAATCTTAATTTCATTGGTCTTGAAAAGCAGGAGTTTTAATGATTTTAATTTAAACATTTTCTCCTTCCACGTTTAAGAATACCCTCTTGTTCTGCTTTGAAAGAAGCAGAGAAGGATTTGGCCTCTCCTGAACCCTGTTTATCTGTCCTGTAACAATTTCTTTTTACAAACAAATGTCTCTTAGGAATTATTCCTTCAGTGTAAAATTAAACATTTTCAAGCAGGACATTAAGCCAAGGAAATAAGTGGGGGAAGAAATGTACTCTCCCAAGTCCTGTTATGGTACTTTAAAAATGAACCATTTAAAGACTGTGACAGCTAAGAAACCACTTGTAAATTTATTATATAATACCATTCTCGGGTATAACCTTCAATCCAGTAAGATAGGCCAACCCTAATCTCAAAGGCAATGATAGTGATCTTTTGAAAGTCAAAAGCCATGTGATCAAGATTCCAATGTAGATGTCTAAAAGTAATGTCACTTTGCACATTGCAAATCTTTTGGTCTTCCAAGTTGTAGGAGTAGAAGAGGAGTGAAACAGATTAGCTACTTCTATTTAAGCTACATTGCAAATAGCAGTAGTAGGTGGTATTATCTTCCTAGCATTAGCCCAGCAAGGAACTGTATAAGCAATTTACATCTAACATTTTGAGCTGTGATTTCTTTTTTTGTTTGTTTGTTCTGTTTTTTTGAGATAGAGTCTAACTTTGTCACCCTTGGTAGAGTGCTGTGACATCACAGCTCACAGCAACCTCAAACTCTTGGGCTTAAGGGATTCTCTTGCCTCAGCCTCCCTAGTAGCTGGGACTACAGGCACCGGCCACAATGCCCAGCTATTTTTTGGTTCTATTTGTCGTTGTTTGGCAGCCCCAGGCTGGATTTGAACCCACCAGCTCTAGTGTATGTTTGTGGCTGGCACCCTAGCCACTGAGCTACGGGCACCGAGCCTATGATTTTATTTCTTACACTTAATAGCTTTATATTCCCAACTCTCACTCTTTAATGAATGGAGACTTAGCAGTTTTTCTAGAAACCAACCTATTTTAAATCTTGGATTATGATTGGATCCATTGTAGGTTAGTGGTCTTCAACTGAAGAACAATTACCTGACTCAAAAAATAGATTTGTGAACAAATAATAGATACTAAACCAATGTACTTTATTGAGTAGGATAGGGCTGGTTGTTGAATCTTGGTCACTCTCCTTTCTCATTGTCTTCATCGCCGATGGGTAGTTAGGAAAGAAATCTAAACATACTAGAGTATTAGAAGGAACGTGTCCTTTCTCAAAACCTTCAGCTGTTTCTCTAACAGGTATTTACCGTGCACCTACTGTATGCTAAGGGACCATTCTAAAGTTGAAGAATATCATAGGGAAAAAATTATCCTTGTGCTCAGAGAGCTTATTTGTGTGCAGAAAGACAGATAAACAAGTTAATTTCAGATAGAAAAACGTTTTATGAAAATGGATTTCACAATTGAATAGGGAAAAGAAATTGTACATGCAGATTTTACTCATGGGGGAAGAGCAGTTCTAGCAGGAGTTGAGGGCATCTTGAGTTGAGACAGGTATATTAAAAGGAAAGCAGAGTAGAGTATTATGGTAAGATTGTAGAAGTAGGGAAGGACCAGATTATGTGTAGTCTTGTAGTTAGGGGTAATGAGTTGACACTTGATTCTATAAACAGTGGGAAGCCACTGGAAATTTAAAAGATTCTAATTATGTGGAGAACTTACATGGGGCAAGAGTGTGGGCAGTCAGTCCACTAGAAGCCTACTGCAGAAATCTGGATGAAAGATGAGGGAGATTTATGGACTAGGATTTAGAGAGAAGTTCTTCTTACTGTTAAATGGGATAATGAAAGAATTTTTTCAAAACTCCAGATGTGAATAAGAAACAGACTTTTACAAAGTGTCTCTTCCTAACTTTAATATTTTAAACTAGTTGTTTCCTTCCCGACACTATGCTTATAAGCATTTAACTTTCAATTTCTTCTTTAATGCCTATTAACAATGAAATTGCTGGAAATTCGTGGCTTTACCTAACATGTTTATATCCCCACAAAATCTGTCAACTTTTAAAGGATGAATTATATCAGTAAACCAAGGCCTCTTAGCTTATCAACATTCATCGTATCTCAGAATATCAATATAACTCAATATCACCAAAACCATGAATTCTGGAAATGTTTGGTTTGTCTCCAAGGAATAATTCAAATTAATAATAATTCAACTTAACTTTTAAAAGTTAAGATTTTGAATAGTCTCAAATTGACAGGAACAACAACGCACCCTATCTGAAATTACCATGTTTTATCTGAAAGAAAATACTTGCTCACATATTTGCTCCTAAAGAAAATAATTAAATTCACATGAGATTGTCAAATCTCAAGAAGTATATAGCCATTTTTCCTCAATCAATTAGAAGTCAGGAAATAGGGAGGAGGGGATGGGTAAATTCACACTAGCAGGTACAATGTACACTATGTGGGTGAAGGGCACTCATATAACTTTGACTTGAATGGTATAAAAGCAACGTACAGTTGGTTATATAGCATCTGTACCACCCCCATAATATTCTGAAATTAAAGAAAAAAAGAACTTGGTAAAGCTTCCTGACGACCAGTTGGCATTCAAACACTTGAACCTGAATAAAATTCTTAATGAATTTTTTTTTTTTTTTTTTGAGGAGCCTCAAGCTGTCCCCCTGGGTAGAGTGCCGTGGCATTACAGCTCACAGCAACCTCCAACTCCTGGGCTCAAGCGAGTCTCCTGCCTCCGCCTCCCAAGTAGCTGGGACTACAGGCACCCGCTACAACGCCCGGCTATTTTTTGGTTGCAGCCGTCATTGCTGTTTGGCGGGTCCGGGCTGGGGATTCGAACCTGCCACCTTGGGTGTACGTGGCTGGCGCCTTAGCCGTTTGAGCTGTAGGCGCTGAGCCATGAATTTTTTTAAAAATCAGGAAATAGTTGGCAAGACTGTGCCTCTGAGGAGGCACAGGGAACTCCAGGGGTAAGTTGCCATCTTAATAGATGCCTTTTGCAGCTTTGCAGGGGAGAAGAGTGAGGTACAGGAGACCTGTGTTCTGCAGTTGGCAATGAACTGAGATGTTGCCACTTAACCTCTCTGGCTTTGGTTTTCCTTAGTTGAGTGAGTTGCTTTAACCTTGGGTGTACAAAAATAGGGAAAATCATAATCCTTGATATATGGCATACTAACATGTCTTTTCAGTTTACTTTCCACGTTTATTTCGATATGTGTATATTTTTAAAAATATATACATGTGTCTATTTTTAATTTCCATAAAAATTTCATTCTCATTTATCTACTTTTTAATGATATAGAATACAGTAAAACCTCTGTAAGTTGACCATACAAGGAATTGTAACAAACCGGTCAACATATGGAGGTGGTCAACATAAGGAGCTAGGCCTACTATACTGATACGTACACGTGGTTTGTGTCTGGTCAATGTAGGGGGACGGTCATCCATGGAGGTTCTACTTTATTTGCATATATTTAGGGGACATAAGTGATATTTTGCTACATGCATAGAATGTGTAATAATGAAGTTAGGGTCTCAAGGGTATCATCACCTTGAATATCATTTCTATGTATTGGGACATTTTAAGTGCTCTCATCTAGCTATTCTAAAACATAACAATACATGGTTGTTATTACAGACACTCTATTCTGCCATGGAACATTAGAACTTATTCCTTCTATTTAATGGTAATGTTCATACCCATTAACCAACCTTTCTTCATGCACCTCCCCAACCCCATACACACACACACCCTTTCCAACCTCAGGTGTCTATCATGCTACTCTCTACATCCACGAGATCAACTTTTCTAGCTCCCACATGAGAGCTAGAGAATGAGGAGATTCAATATTTATCTTCCTGTGCCTGGCTCATTTCATTTGGCATAATGACCTCCAATCCCATTCATGCCACTGCAAATGACAGAAATGCATCCATTTTTATGGCCAGTTTTCTCTTGTTAATATATACCACACTTTTTGTCCATTCATCCACTGATGAACACTCAGGTTGATTCCCCATCTTTGCTTTTGTGAACATTGCTGCAATAAACATGAGGGTGCAGTTATTACTTCGATACACTGATTTCGTTTCCTTTTAAAAAGACCTAGTAGGGGGGATTGCTAAATCATATGACAGTTAGTCCTCTTTTCAGTTTTGTTGTTTTTTTGAGACAGAGTCTCACCTTATCACCCTTTGTAGAGTGCTTGGCATCTCAGCTCACAGCAACCTCCAACACCTGGGCTTTAGACAATTCTCTTGCCTCAGCCTCCTGAGCCTCTTTTCAGTTTTATGAGAAATCTCTGCAGTGTTTTCCACAGTGACTATACTAATTTACGTTCCCACCAACAGTGTGTAAAAGTTCTGCTTTCTCCACATCCTCATCAGCATCTATTATTTTTTTATCTTGTTCATGACAGCTATTTTGTTTTTGAGACAGAGCCTCAAGCTGTCCCCCTGGGTAGAGTGCTGTGGCATCACAGCTCACAGCAACCTCCAACTCCTGGGCTCAAGCGATTCTCCTGCCTCTGCCTCCCAAGTAGTTGGTCACAGGCACCCACCACAATGCCTGGCCATTTTTTGGTTGCAGCCATCATTGTTGTTTGGCAGGCCCAGGCTGGATTTGAACCCACTACCTTAGGTGTATGTGGCTGGCGCCTTCCACTTAAGCCACAGGCACCAAACCCATGATAGCTATTTTAACTGGAGTAAAAAGATATCTCATTGTGGTTTTGCATAACATTTTCTAATGATTAGTGATATTGAGCATTTTTTTCATATAACCTCTTGGCCATTTCTATGTCTGTTTCTGAGAAATTTCTATTCATGTCCTTCGTCCACTTTCTGGTAGAATTATTTGTGGCTTTATTATTATTCTGAAGTTGGGTAGTGTGATGCCTGCAGCTTTTTTCTTTTTGTGCAGGATTACTTTGGCTATTGGGCTCTTTATTGGTTCTGCATGAATTTTAGGATTATTTTTCTATTTCTGGGAAAAATTATATTGTTATTTTGATAGAGATTGCATTTAATCTGTAGATTACCTGAGGGAGTATGACTGTTTTTGTGTGTGTGTATGTCTGCTAGAATGTTTATTTTGGCTCAGTTCATGTAGAGGGAAATGAGGGGGGAGGACATTTGGCAGAAGGAGGGAGGGCGTGTGGTAGAATCTCACCTAATGTGCACATTGTGAGGGTGTATAACATACTCCATGGGTAAGGGGCTCTTCTACAAATATAACTTTACTCTGGAACTGAAAACAATGTAATCTAAAAATTATATACTCAATACTTTTTAATTTGAAAAAAAACTCAAAAAAAAAAAGAGTTTTTGGGCTTCCAAGAGCAGCCTTCACTCCTAGTTAACAGAGACATTCACAGTCAACCAATGACCAGGTGAGGACATTCATAGCAGAGTGACCTGTGATGGCCCACAGCTAAGGCAGCAAATGCACCCCTCCAGCAGGTTGGATAAAGGGCAGTGCATTTCACCAGCAGAAAGTAACCAGCCACTGCTGCTCCAGGCCCTCTGGCTCCCTATAAATCCAGTAGGGACCTAAAGCCTGAGTCCTTTTATCCACAAATGATCCCCCTCTTGGTGCCCAGATGCGATGATGGAGACCAAGGAGACCTGGAAGGGATCTTGGGATGAGAGGAGCTCAGAGATATCAGATAATGTGGAATGTCTACTGAGAAATCGCCAGCATAAGGGCTCTGGGACCATAGTGGGCTTGGGGCTGGGTCTGGGGCAGCCCCTGAGAATAAGCCTGGGTCTGAGGTTGTGCTTGGACCCGAAAATGGGCCTAGGAATGGACCTGAAGTTGGGCCTGGACCTGGGAATGGACCTGAGCTTGGGCCGAGCATGGGGCCTGGGGCAGCAGAAACGCCCCCCTAGGCACTGTATTCAGCTGCATCCTGGTGGAGGCTGAAATTGGTGGTGGCTTCTGCTGCTGGGAAAATTCCTGGGGGGCTGGACAGAAGAGAGCTCAGGAAACCTGGGCCAAGAGGGAACATGGGGCAGCTGGTGCCTGGGGCATGGGCCCTGGGGAATATAGGTGCAGCCCAGGATCTTGGGGCTCCTTGGCCATGACCTCCGCGGCCTGAGTACCCAGGTGGTTCTTGGCTAAGGTGACCAGACATCCTGCTTTTGGCAGGACAGTTCCGATTTTTAACAATTTATCCTGCGACCTGCAGCGTTTTTAAAAAGTCCTGATTTTTGGAAAGAATGCAAGACAAGCTGGGGAATGAGGGAGAACAGGAAGGGAATATACGGTTTTCGGCTGCCATGTGGCTATTTCACCAGGATATGCGTTTTATATTATTTTTGTTATTTTTATAATGTTGAACTTTATTTATTTATTTATTTATTTATTTTTTGCCAGGGCTGGGTTTGAACCCACCACCTCTGGCATATGGGGCCAGCACCCTACCCCTTTGAGCCACAGGTGCCACCCCAATATAATGTTAAACTTTAATAATAACAAATAATTATTGAGAACTGATTATCGAGAACTGCTTATCAAAGTTTGCATTGTCAGGCCCCACCCCCCCTCAATGGTGTCCTGCTTTACCAAAGTTAAAATCTGGTCACCTTATTCTTGGCAGATCTGCTCCCGAGACTGTTTGGCCCTGTAGTTCTTGAACCTCACCTACAGGTTGAGTCGTTTTGCCAGGGCTTGGCGGTCCTGGTGGTTGGGATACTTTTTCATCTCAAAATGTTTTTCTAACTCCCTCTGCTGTTCTTTGATGTAGCAAGTGCTGTCTGGACGCTGCCTCCTGGGGGTATCTGAAGGCAGTGGGACGCCCTGGGAACCATTAGGATCATCCCTGTTGCTCCCACTATGTCCAGAACATAGAGTATAACTATTTTAACATTATTAATTCTTCCGATCTATGAGCATAGGATGTCTTTTTATTTGTTAATGTACTCTTCAATCTCTTTCATCAGTGTTTTATCCTTGAAGAGATCTTTCACCTCCTTCATTAAATTTATTCCTCAGGTGGTTTTTGTTTTTGTCTTTTTGGTAGCTATTGTAAATAGGATTGTTTGCTTGACTTCTTTTTCAGGTTTTTTTTTTTTGTTTTTT
>NW_003852406.1:2132398-2140448 GCF_000181295.1 Otolemur garnettii | reverse complement strand
TTTTATATCCTGTGATTTTATTGAATTCATTTGTCAGTTCTAAGGTGTTTTTGGCAGAGTTTTTTGGTTTTTCTACATATAAGATCATGCTATCTACAAAGAGAGACAGTTTGACTACCTACTTCCCAGATTAAGTATCCTTTATTTTTTTTCTCTTGACTAATTGGTGCAGCTAGGACGTCTGGGACTACGTTAAAGAAGATTTTTTTTTTTTTTTTTTTGAGACAGCGCCTCAAGCTGTCCCCCTGGGTAGAGTGCCATGGCTTCACAGCTCACAGCAACCTCCAACTCCTGGGCTCAAGTGAGTCTCCTGCCTCCGCCTCACAAGTAGCTTGGACCACAGGCACCCGCCAGAACGCCAGGCTATTTTTTGGTTATAGCCATCATTGTTGTTTGGCGGGTCCGGGCTGGGGATTCGAACCCGCCACCTTAGGTGTACGTGGCTGGCGCCTTTGCCAGTTGAGCTACCGGCTCTGAGCAGTTGAGCTACAGGTGCCGAGCCAAAGAAGAATATTGAAAGTGGGCATCTTTGTCTTGTTCCAGGTCTTACAGAAAATGCTTTCCACTTTACCCTGCTCAGTATCATGTTAGCTGTGTGTTTATCATATATGGCCTTTATTGTACTAAAGTACATTTCTTCTATACCTAATTTGTTAAAGGTTTTAATCATGAAGACATATTGAATTTTATCAAATGCCTTTTTTTTTTGCACCTATTGAGATGCTCATGTGGTTTTTGTCCTTCATTCTGTTAATGTGATGTATCATGTTTATTGATTTGCATATGTTGAACCATCCTTTCATTCCTGGGGTGAATTGCACTTGATCATGGTGTATTATCTTTTTGAAGTGTTTTGGGGCTCAATTTGCTAGTTTTCTATTAAGTGTTTTTAGATCTATGTCCCTCAGGGGTATTGGCCTATAGTTTTCTTTTTTTTGCTGTGTCCTGGTATAATATTGTCAGGATGACACAGGCCTAACACAATAGGATGACACAGGCCTAACACAATAAGTTAAAGAGAATTTCTTTCTTTTGTAATTTTTTGAAATAGTTTAAGGATGTTAGTTAGCCACAAGCACATTATTTGGTTTTTCTATCATAACACCTAAAAGTTGGGGTAAGGGTACAGGATAAAAAGCAAAGTATGTAGAAGCGTGCATAGGAGCAGGGGATCCATTACCCTCATACCTACAACCCTTAGAGCAGTGTTTTTCAAACTATTTTATCTTACAGCACACTTAAATTATGTTGATCAGAAAAAAAAAGGAGTAAAAAAAGAATATACTTACTGTGCTTTGAACTTCTTTTTAAAACAATTTAATTAATGATCTTACAAAATTCTTACAGCCTACCTAAGATCCTCTCACAGCACATTGGTGTGCTGTGGCACAGCAGTTGAAAATCATTGCCTTGGCTCGGCACCTGTGGCTCAAGTGGCTAAGGTACCAGCCACATACACCTAAAGTGGTGGGTTTGAATCCAGCCCGGGCCTACCAAACAGCGATGGCTGCTGCAACCAAAAAATAGCCAGGCATTGTGGCGGGCACCTGTGGTCCCAGCTACTTGGGAGGCTAAGGCAGGAGATTCGCTTGAGCCCAGGAGTTGGAGGTTGCTGTGAGCTGTAATGCCATGGCACTCTACCCAGGGGGACAGTTTGAGGCTCTGTTTCAAAAAGAAAAGAAAAGAAAAGAAAAGAAAAGAAAAGAAAAGAAAAGAAAATCATTGCCTTAGAGTCATTCTGACTTGGGAAAGGAGAGCAGAATTGGGTGAGGCAGAATAGATACATCTAGTTACTAAATGTGGCTGAAATCTGGGCACGGGGGCTCACACCTATAATCCTAGCACTCTGGGAGGCTGAGGCAAGGGGATTGTTTGAGTTTATGAGTTCAAGACCAGCCTGAGCAAGAGCAAGACCCCCGTCTCTAAAAAATAGTTGGGCGTTGTTGCAGACCTCTGGTAGTCCTGGCTCCTTGGGAGGCTGAGGCAAGAGGATCGCTTAAGCCCAGGAGTTTGAGGTTGCTGTGAGCTATGATGCTGTGACAACTCTACCAAGGGAGATAGAGTGAGACTCTGTCTCAAAATAAATAAATAAATAAATGTGGCTGGAACTTGTCAGTCAGAATAGTTTGACAGTATTTTAGCAAGAAGGCTGTGGCTCAAACCCTGCATTTACAGAATAACCCTGGGAATTCTTAGAGGTGATTCTTCATGGGAAGTATTCTCCTTGCTCTCAGCATGAATTGGGTGTAAGTAACTGCCACAGTATTTTAATAGTTATATATACACGTTTATTTTATCTTTGTCTTTTATCTTAGAAGACAATTTCAGATGACAATTTTTTATGTCTTCCTAAATTATTCCTAGAGCTTTCAAACTCTTTTTTAAAATTTCAAAATATTAAGGGGTACAAATGCTTTTATTACATACATGGACAACTCGCACATGTCTAATGCCGAAGTCACCTGCGCTTATCAACCGAACTGATCAGTTAGTGTGCTTATCAACCAAATTGAGTTCACTGTACACAGTAGGTAAGTTTGATCCCTTGCCTCCCTCCCACCCTCCGCCTTCTTGGTTCCCAATGTTGAGATCCGTTCTTAATCTGGAAACACAAATGTTTTTCATTTTTGCATTTTCATATGGCTTAGAATTATTATGCAAATAATACATGCTCATTGTTAAAAAATTAAGCCCAAGAGTACGCAAGGATATACAGTGAAAAGTGAGAGAATCTTCACCCTGGATATAATCACTATAAACAGATTATTGTCTGTGCTTCTAAAAATTATCGATGCATATAAAGGCACATAATTGTTGCATAAATGGGGTCCAACTAAATGTTCTGCCACTTGCTTTAATATGTATATTTTAAAATGATATTTACAAAGGTACAGCCTGACAGGGCTCACCATGCAGCCTGACATTTTATAACATTATGCTCTTTTCTTCTTCATTGCAACATGAAGTGCCTTTAAAATGACCTTTTGTTTCAGTATGTATGGCAGGAACACGGAGTTTTACAATAAACAATATCTCGCAATAATGACTCATTATTTGAAGGGGAAAAAAAAGCTCCAGCAAATATCTTGGGAAAATGTCATCATGCATCTGGTGGTCAGCAAACTTGGAGAGAGATTCCTGTCTAGTTTTATGCATTCCATATTCAGTCTCACAAAGAACCAGATTGTGAGCAAACCCCTTTTACCAGTGGGATGTTCGACTAGAATTTTTTTGACCAAGATACTCATACCATTTTCAAGGCCTGAAAGCTAGCTAGATTTTAAAAAGTAAGCTCCACAGAAAGCCTAGTGCTTTTTATTTTTAGCTCCACAAATCTTCCCAACTTGAGCTTCTAAAATAACAACTCCCACCAGCCGATTATTTTAATGCCTACTGTGTGTCAAGCTATGACGAATGTTTTAGGTACGCTATTTCATTTAATCTTCACAGCAACCTATGAGGTAAGCACTGTTCTTTTCTGGTTTCCTTTCAGTTCATGAAACAGAGACCCATGAATGTTAAGTAACATGTTCAAGGCTATACTGCTCAGTGGAGAAGCTGAGCTTCAGACCACGGCCAGTCTGACTCCAGAGGCCAAAGCTAACCTTTACACTACCCAGCTTCTCTCTGTGAAATCCTTGTCCCTTCTCTGTCCACTTATTGCCCTTGTACTGCGGGTGCGCCCCAATTAGCATATCTGTGGTGTTAGCTTAAACAGCCTTATTACCCTTTTAACTTTGATTTGTTTCTTTTGAATCTCCCTTCTAGAAAGTTCTGTCCTCATTCAGCTTCGACCACCCTAATAAAAGAGGGATCAGCAGACACCATCCATCATAGTGGAAAAAGGGAGTTCACATTGGCCAAATGGCCTCTTGCTAAAACCTGAACAAAGATGAACATCAACTGACCATCAACTCTGTGCGCCTCATATGCCTGTTTACAGAACATGAATTTTTAGTATGACCTATATGCATAGAGTGGTAGAGAATGACGATAATTTGGCTAGCAAAATAAAGAGAAACTCATCAGCTTAGTGCCTGTCGCTCAGTGGTTAGGGTGCTGGCCACATACACCAGGGCTTGGAGGGTTGAACCTGACCCAGGCCTACTAAACAACAATGACAACAGCAACAACAAAAAATAGCTTTGCATTGTGTTGGGTGCCTGTGGTCCCAGCTACTCGGGAGGCTGAGGTAAGAGAATCACTTAAGCCTAAGAGTTTGAGGTTGCTGTGAGCTGTGACACTATAGCACTTTACTGAGGGCGACATAATGAGACTCAGTCTCAAAAAAAGAAAGAGAGAGAGAAACTCATCATGTTCGGGCATGAATCTTCCCATAAACTTCAGGAAACTTGCATCTTAACTATCATACTCTTGCATCTTAACTATCATACTCTTGACTCTCCCTACCAGTCTTTTTCTCCCTACCAGACCTACCCAGTCTTTTTCTCTCACAAAATTATATTCTTTTTCTTTAGCATGTGCACCTGTGACTTGCTGTTTTATAGATGAACACAGGTACGTGCAGTTGAGTATGGGGGCGTGGAAGTGCATATCTTTGAATGTCTTCTTATGTACGTGTATAGACAGGTGAATGGTATATCTGTGTACCTAGTACACTCTCTGATATATGCTTTGGTATAATATATACTAATAAATGTGGTAAATGAATGGAAATAAAGATATAAAATTTCTTTTCTATAACACAGATATGGTGGTAGAGCTAAGGAATTTCTTTCAGGCCCTCCACCCCTGGCTAGCTAAACTTGCTGTGTCCAAGGCTTATATAACATCTCTTGTCTTGATCCTTACGTAGAGCCTCCAAGTTAAACCCTTAAACTTTCTTCTTTCAGTACATCCTAGTAGCCAATATCAGATTTGTCTAAAATTTTCTATTTGAGAACCTAAGTATTATGTGTCTCCTCCATCCCAAATTCACATGTCAAAGCCCTATGCTCCAATTTGACTGTATTTGGAGATGGAACCTTTAAGGAGGTAATTAAGGTTAATGGAGGTAATAAGGGTGGGTCTCCAATTCAATCATGTTGGTGCACTTCTAGCATCCAGAAGTGTGGGAAAAAATGTTTCTGTCATGTGAGTCACCCAGTCTATGGTATTTTCTTGTGGCAGTCCCAGCAGGTTAATATATTAGGGTAACTCTCTTTTTCTGACTCCAGACTCCTTTATAACCCCTATCAAATCCAATCCCACCACAATTACCCGTCATCTCCAACCTCTTCCACTTGGCCTTCTCTGGTTTAATTTGCACACATACACCCAATTTTTTTATCCTATTTCCCTGCCTTATTTTTCCACTGCCAGCATCTAAAACATGATAGATTTTACTTATATTTGTTTACATCCTCCTAGGATATAAGCCATCTGGGAGTAGGGATTTTGTCTACTTTGCTCATTGCTATATATCTCTAGTGACTAGAACAGTGCCTGACACACAGTAAGTGCTCAACAGAAGCAATTAAATAAATCCCAGGACTCTGGCTTCCCTATTCCTGTCTGTTTTAATTTTTCTAGTTTATGATTCCAAACCATAGTACTGTCACCCCAATCTGTTGAGATCTTAATTGTTCTGTTTAATATCTATTTCATTTTTATCTTTTATCTTTAGCCAAGTTGTAAGTGCACAGCCAACATAAGATTTCTTTTCCATAATCTATAGCTCTTGGCAATAGTGATGGGAATGTAGTCAATGTTCGTTAGATTCTTGATGATTAGATTCTCCCTACAGTGACCTAGAGTCTTTCAAGACTAAGCTGCCTACTGGATGACTATAATAAATATTCAAAGGGGCCAGGCAACCGGGTGAAAGGCTTACTTCCTTCTTGAATATTCAAATTATTTGTGATAGAAGCCAAATAGAGAGTGTGTCATTTACTGGAAGCTTGAGGAAATATGAAGACTACACAGGAATCATCAATAACTTCTAAGATGATGTTTTGGAGCAATGTAAGTATCATTATAACTTCCATAATAGTCTTTATCCTGGGTCACCAGCTAAATTTGCTGAAGAGGATAGAAAAACAAGACCCTTGTGTCTCTCGAAACATTGAGAGGTATACTTTCAATCCTGAGATAGAGTTAGATCTAAAAGGGCCAGAAAATAAAGATGTTAATGTAGCTACTTTAGAAAACACTGCGGCATTTTCTCAAAAAGTTAAAAATAAAGTTGCCATATGACCTAATGTTTCCTTTCTAGATATCTACCCAAGAGACAAGAAAACATATGTTGACACAAAAGCTTGTACATAAAGGTTCATAGAAGCAACTTGAATGTCCATCAATTGGTGAATGGATCCATAAAATGTAGTATGTTCCTACAGTGGAAAACCGAGCAAAAAAAGGAAATCCATTGACACATGCTCCATGGATGAACCTCAGAAACACTGTGTTAAGTGAAAGAAGCCACATGCAAGTAACCATGGATTGTGTTGCTCTATTTATGTGAAATTTCCAGAAAAGGTAAATGCATAGAGTCAGAAAGTAGATTAGCAGTCACTTGATACAGAGGATGGAAATAAACATTAACTACATGTGAGCTCTTGGATGCTATTAGAATGATGAAAATAGGCTGGGTGCCTGCGGCTCAAGCAGCTAAGGCGCCAGCCACATACACCTGAGGTGGCGGGTTTGAATCCAGCCCAGGCCCGCCAAACAACAATAATGGCTGCAACCAAAAAATAGCCGGGCATTGTGGCGAGTGCTTGCAGTCCCAGCTACTTGGGAGGTGGAGGCAGGAGACTTGCTTAAGCCCAGAAGTTGGAGGTTGCTGTGAGCTGTGATGCCATGGCACTCTACCCAGGGGGACAGCTTGAGGCTCTGTCTCAAAAAAAAAAAAAAGATGAAAATATTCTAGGCTTGTTTCTTTTTTTGTTCTTAAGTAGGCCTAGGCAAGGTTCTTGCCACCCCTCGAGTGCAGGGCCAGTGCTCTAACCACTGAACTACAATGCCCAGCCAGATGAAAATATTCTAAAACTAAAGTGTGGTGATGGTTGTACTGCTTGGCAAATTATATTTGTTACTAAAAATTTGTTGCTAAATTTTTTATTAAATACGTCAGAAATCACTGAATTGTACACTTTAAGTGTGTAAATATTATGATATGCAAAATATATTTCAGTAAAGTTGTTTTTTAAAAAAGTTAATGTACTTTTTTTGGATGGAAAAGTAATACATACTCATTTTAGAAATTATAGAAAAGCATCAAAAAGAAAATAATCAGTACCTATCAAGAGATTAATTTATTTCCTTTTGATCTTTTTTGTATGTGTTTTACATAGTTGAGATCATTCTCTATATCCAATTTTATATTCTGATTTTCTATTTTGACATTATACTAGAAGAATTTAATATAATACACATCAATAGCTGAATAATATTTCATCATGGGAACACATCATAATTCACTTAACTGCCCTCCATTACTGTGTACTTCAATTTTATACGTAATATATGCCTGAACATATTTGTAAAATAGTATCATTAAGATTAAGACTTATTCTTTTTTGGGGGTGGTGACTCTGGCTCAGTGGGTAGGGTGCTGGCCCCATATACCAAGGGTGGTGGGTTAGAGCCCAACTAAACTGTAACCAAAAAATAGCCGGGCGTTGTGGCTGGTGCCTGTAGTCCCAGCTATTCAGGAGGCTGAGGCAGGAGAATCACCTAAGCCCAGGAGATGGAGGTTGCTATGAGCTATGATACCATGGCACACTACTGAGGGTGATAAAGTAAGACTCTGACTCTAAAATAAAGACTTTTTGTTTGTTTGTTTAGTTCCTATATTACCACATTAAAATATTTAACAAAGTCCAAGAGATTACTGATACATGATAATGACCTACGACTTTACATTAATGGGCATAACAATAACAAACTGATCAATGAAGTAACCAGAAAAACATTCCAATGAAAAGACTTACTCATTATCCTATTTATACAGTACTGAAACCATCACAACATTTACTAAGGCCTAGTCTTCAATCTAGTTTATCCCTCCTTAGTCTATCTTACAAGTCTTGAATGTGGAAACATGACC
>NW_003852406.1:2128182-2131588 GCF_000181295.1 Otolemur garnettii | reverse complement strand
GCCACCTTCAGCATATGGGGCCAGCGCCCTACTCACTGTCTCACAACTTTCTTAGTGACCCATGTACCTGTAGTCAGGAGTGAGCTGCAGTTGGAAGCCAAAAGGAGCCCAAGCAGAAAGACAGCATCAGCTCCCCCAACTCTTGAGGAAATTAACGTAAATCAAAGCACAGCACCAGCAACAGGACCCACATGTGAGCCTGGCCCTCGGGTGAAGTTTGCCATCTTCTCTTTCTCACACATTGACCAAAAGGAACTGTGTGTGCCACCATCCGGGAACTCTAGTCAACCTTTCTGCCTAACCAGAGAAGGCTAGAGGTATAGGGTGTTACCACCCCCTTGGGCTTGGTTTAAGAAACATCATTTTAAATAAATAGTTAGAAAACTAATAAGTGGAAACTGATTTCAAATGCCATGTGAAATGAAGGTATTTGTTTCCTCATCAATCTTAGAACTTGACTGTGAATCTTGTAAAATTATGGGGTTGGTTGCATAAACTCAGTGATATACCCAAAATCACTGAATCGTGTACTTTAAATGGGTAAGTTGTTTGGTGAGTTATATCTCAATAAAGCTGTCTACAATTTTAAAAAAGAAAGAAGAAAACACTAACTATGATGGGCTACTCTATAACATCTAGAACTGTGGTCCCCAACCCCCAGGCTGCAGACTGGTAGTAGTCCATGACCTATTAGGAACCGGGCTGCACAGCAGGGGGCGAGCGGGGTGGGGAGACTGAGTGAAGCTTCACAAATATTTGTAGCCACTCCCCATGGCTCACATCACCACCTGAGCTCCACCTCCTGTCACATCACGCATTAGGTTGTCACAAGAGCATAGACCCTACTGTCAACTCCACTTGCGAGGGATCTAGGTTGCGCCCTCCTTAAGAGAATCTAATGCCTGATGATCTGTGGTAGAGCTGAGGCAGTGATTCTAAGCACTGGGACATCTGGTTGCAAGAAAACAAGCTCAAGGTTCTAACTGATACTGCAATATGGTGAGTTGTATAATTATTTCATTATATATTACAATGTAACAATCATAGAAATAAAGTGCATGATAAATGTAATGCACTTCAATCATCCTGAAACCTTCCCCCACTCCCCAATCTGATGGAAAATTGTCTTCCATGCAATCACTCCTTAGTGCCCCTGATCTACAAGATGGGACCCATGAACTTCTCATGTTGAAAATATCTACCCCACCTGAACCTAAGTGAACCTAAGGTGTCAACACTGAGAACTGATTCCTCTGTGTCATTCTATTGCTTCATTTAACCTTCAAAGTACCCAGGAGGCCCAGCTTAGAGAAATGGTGGTTGAGAAAGCCATTCCACTTGCCTCTGGAGGATTAGTACACAGCTATTCACAGGCTGTGAAAAGAAACAAGATGTGAAATCCATATACTACATCATTAGAACCACATAGGAAAAAAACCTACCCAAAGGAAAAAAAAAAAACTTAGAAGAAATTGAAGTGCTAATAGTCACATAAGAGAAAAGGAAGAATGCTTTTTCTCTAGCAATTTTCTTTTTAAAGTGACAGGATAGAGTTTATTGACAAGGAGAAAGATTGATAAGCGTGGTAAGCAAAAGAGGGCAAACTGAAGAGGGGGAACAGAATCTCCAGCGGTGGAGGCGGGGTGGGGGGTCCAAATGGGGCGCCCCCCTTTCTCTAGCAATTTCTATTCTAATGTTTCTATGCCTGTCAAAAAGATACCATTCTGTGGTCTTTAATGATGAATTATTTTGACGAGATAACACATCCAGCTCTGCTCAGAACTTGGCTTTCTAAGGCCTCCTTTTTTTCTATGACAAAAGGACTCCAGGGAAATAGGAAAACTCAGGATGTTTGTAAGGGATGAAAGAAGAGAGAAGGATACAGTGAGGGTAAGGGGTGGGAAGGAGAGAAAGACACAGTGAGGGCAAGGGGCGGGAAGGAGAGCAAAGTGGCCTTTGTTGTTCTTATTTGTAGTTTTGGGGTTTTTTTTAACCATACGGAAAAATAAATCAATTTGAGATTATGACTATGTAGGACAACCTGATTTATCTTCTCTCCTTGTGGCCTCTTCTACTTCAAAATATTTTCTTTTTTTGAGACAGAGTCTCATTATGTCACCCTCAGTAGAGCTCTATGGCGTCACAGCTCACAGCAAACTCAAACTCTTGGGCTCAAGCGAGTCTCTTGCCTCAGCTTCCCAAGTAGCTGGGACTGCAGGTGCCCGCTACAATGCCTGGCTATTTTTTTGTTACAGTTGTCGTTTTTAGCAGGCCCAGGCCTGATTTGAACCCACCAGCCCTGGTGTATGTGGCTGGCGCCCTAACCACTGAGCTCCAGGCGCTGAGCCATACTTCCAAATATTTTCCTTGTGAAGATACCAAATACCAGCTTCTAATCTCCTCCTCTTAAAGATATATCTTGTACCAGGTGAGCTGTAGTGAACTCAACTGTATCTGATCTGCTGTGAGAATGGTAAAACAATAAAAATACAAATGATACAGATACAAATAAGAGCCCTTATCTGGACACCATAACTAACTTACCGTGAAGGACAAGTGTTACCTTGTACTCCAGCTGTCTGGGAGTTTGATCTACAACATGAAAAGCCGGGTCTGGTAGGGGTAGTTTATTCAGTTTTGGCCTGACTGGTGGATTCAGATCTGCTTAAAATGAGCAGACAGTGCAATGAAAGGAGTCATGAAAATTGACATGTTATTTTGCAAATAAAACAACTAAAGCCTAGAAAAGTGATGCTTTCTTCACAATCCAAGAGCATGCCAGTGGCAGACCCAGAATCAGATGCCATGCCCACTACCTTGCAGCTAGGGCCCGACCTTTCTAGAGCCTCTCCAGAGAGGGCCTAAAAGTGCCCTATTCTCATCTCTTGTCTAGATTCATTTGAAATAAACCTGATCGTAATCTGGGTTTCTCTTCCAAGGCTGCTTGGATTCAGAGCAGAAACAGGTACAGGCCTGCCCCTCTGGAGCCAGGCCAGATGTCAGCACCGGGCAGGGAGGCCCCGAGGGGTTCAGAACTCGGGCAGACCCGGCTAGCTGCATAGTTGGATCACTCTGTGTTTCAGTTTTCAGGAGGCAACACCGCCAACTCTCCTCAAAAGAAAAACATACGAATTGCTAAGGCACAAACCTAACATTAGCGGTCCCAAGAATCACTGTTGGGTTTACTATACATCAACATACTGCTCATTTGAGAGCCAGGGCAGGGAAGAATCCTGGTGTAGTCTCTGACAGCTTTGTGTCAGAGCTTAATCCCAAGAAGGAAGCCCTCATTCAGGAAAGACAACAGGGGGCCTGTGTGGTAGCTGGAAATAGAGGAAGGAGGCATTGTGCCTGAGGAAGGTGTGGATGGTTTCTCTTGAGAGCCAGGCTGGAAAGGCATGGCCAG
>NW_003852406.1:2126118-2127959 GCF_000181295.1 Otolemur garnettii | reverse complement strand
GTTTAACCAGGTATTCATAGATAACTGAATTACCCATGCTTAAACAATTGTTTTCATGTGAAAACTATGGGGTACACCAACTCTTCACTGAAGGTGTAGATAAGAAATATTTCTCTAGTGGATTCTTTTCTAACTAGAACTAACCTTAGAGATTACTTAACCTTATCCTCTATTTAAAAAATATTTATTTAATATAGGAAGATTCAGTCTAAATTTTTTCTACGTAATGTATCGTAGGCAAGAGAAAATACCTCTAGAAAAGGGGGAAAACAAAACCATATGCTGTGATTTGTAAACACTCTGAAGGACAATGGCTGTGACAGAAGTATGTACAAGGCCTGGGGAGGAACATTAACCAGGCTGTCCCCTGCCCAGTCAACAGTCAAAGCAAATACCCACTGTGGGGATTTGTATTATGGCTAGAGCAGAGATCAAGAGAACAGCTGGAGCCCTGAAATATGGACAAGAGAGCTTGTACCTTAATCATCGAGGGAAACATCTTCGGGTGGAAATCAAAAGAAAATTCTTCTCTTCCCCTGATTCTTCAGAGGAGCCTGACACCTTCACATCTGCTCCACAGACAAACTAGAGGGGTCTAACCTCCCCCGAAAAATCTGTGTATATGACCACAGACAGGAGGCTGCCCCCACACAAGACTCAGGTTTCAAATTTCTCAAGGCTGTCCAAACCCTTAAAGTTAATTATTATAGATAGAATAAAAACTAACATACTTCCTCAGAGAAACTGCTGATGTTTTTATTCCCTTCCTCAACTTACCCTCACAATTAAGTTTAAAAAAAAAACCCTTCAATAAAAGCTGAGTAGAACACTCATGGCCACTTGCTATAACCCCACAAAGTAACAGTGGTCCCCTATGTTCCCATCTTTGAAAATTCTATTCTACGTGTTCTATCTCTTTATCACCACTTTTAACTTTATATTTCTTCAGTTGATAGCCACAAGGTCCACAAGTCTTAAAGGACCTTGTCCCCAGGACGGTACCACAACAAGTATATTATGCAGACATTATTATTTGGAAAAAATCTAAAGCACCCTCTTCACAACTTAAAGATAGATGAAGGTTTTATTTCAAATTAAATTTGTGTCACTTGAAAATTGAATTTTTTTTATTATTCTAACTAAACTAGTGTTTATAAAGTACTCTCTAAATCATGAGCTTAATCAGATTATTCAGGAAATATTTTTATACAGTGAAACATCTGTTTCTGTTTAAATCATTTTACTAGAATAAAAAAAGTATTTCAGAGACTTAGAAAACAAAAAATGTGTTCATATGTAACTATCTTATGTATTTCTTTTTGTTTGTTTGTTTCTTTTTTTGGAGACAGTCTTATTCTGCTGCCCTCAGCAGAGTGCCATGGTGTCATAGCTCACATCAATCTCAAACTCTTGGGCTTAAGCGATTTTCTTGCCTCAGCCTCCCAAGTAGCTAGGACTACAGGCGCTCACCACAACACCTGGCTAGTTTTCCTATTTTTAGTAGAGGGTGGGTCTTGCTTTTGTTCATGCTAGTCTCAAACTCCTGAGCTCAAGCAATCCACCAACCTCAGCCTTCCAGAATGTTAGGATTTCAGGAGTGAGCCACCCCACCCACCTATTTTATGTATTATTTAAAAATGAAAGTTAAATACTTCTAATGGATTCTCATGAGAAATTTTTAAAATAGATTAAATAATCTTATCTTTACTATCCTATTACTGATTATTTTGAACTAGAAAATAAAGATAACTCCTACTTTTTATAACATTGATTATAATAAATTCTTAAATGTTTTCTCAATATATTTTAAAAGCAGGAAGACAAACTTTTTTTTTTTTTTT
>NW_003852406.1:2124565-2125791 GCF_000181295.1 Otolemur garnettii | reverse complement strand
TTACTATGTCGCCCTCGGTACAGTGCTGTGGCATCACTGCTCACAGCAGCCTCAAACTCTTAGGCTTAAGCGATTCTCTTGCCTCAGCCTCCTGAGTAGCTGGGACTAGAACTACAAGTGCCCGCTACAAAGCCTGGCTATTTTTTTTTTGTATTGTGGTTGTCATTGTTGTTCAGCAGGTCCAGCCCGGGCTTGAACCCACTAGCTCTGATGTATGTGGTGGCGCCATAATCTCTGAGCTATGGGCACCAAGCCACTTAAAGAGGTATCTAATGCACTGGATCCCAGAATAAATATTTGGATATCTCCATAAAGTAAACAAGTTGATAAAAGCAATAAAGTAAAATTTAGCAGGAATTTATATAAAAGTCTTATAGCTGAGTTCCAAATAAATTTACAACACTTGTTATTTTTAACATAGACAAGAAAAAACTTAGGGAGGGCAAAATAGCTACTACATCTTTTCAAATATTTAAAATGTGTTCAGAGAAAGAGCAATTGGCCCTGCATGGTGTTGCTCCAGAAGTTAGAACTTGGAACCCAGTGGGAAGGAGAAAGTGGGCCATCAGGAGAAAACCTTTCTTTTAATTACAGCTACAGGCAGAGGAATGGGCTGACCTGTAAATGGCAAGTTTTCATTTAAGAGGTTTGTAAGTAGCATCTGAATAACTATCTAACTCCCTATGATTTGAGGAAAACGAGCTAACCATTACTCAACACTGCTTCCTAACACCAACATGGTGGCTGGCCCATAACAGACCCTCCACAAATAGTTTTGAGTATGTAAACTACTGGATGTAGTCTAATGTTCATTACTACATATCAGTAAAGTTGTAGAGGCATAACAAATTAAAATCCAAGTATGTAGTTACTCTGATAAAAGACAGCTTACCCAAAACTGGTGAAACATTTATAATCCTTTCTAACTTTTATACATTTCTGTCAATATTAACAAAGTTTTCACTTTTATTATTCACATTACTTTGAACTTAAGGCTATTATGTGGATTATTAAATAAAAGTCATATGACAAATGCTTGATGAACTGCAAAAGAATGGATCCGTTTGATTGCAAAAAACCATATTTAGTTTTAGCCCATCTAAGAAACCAATCAACCAGAACACCACATGACAGAATTTAAGATGCTTTAAAGTTAGGGATGATATTTTTTACTACTAGAGAAACATAACCATGAACATGATCTGTTTGAATTTTTTTTTTTTTTT
>NW_003852406.1:2104380-2124354 GCF_000181295.1 Otolemur garnettii | reverse complement strand
CGTGGCTGGCGCCTTAGCCGGTTGAGCTATAGGCGCCAAGCCTGTTTGAATTTTTTGAAGCAATGCTTTGCCTCCTGACCACAGGAAGAAAAAGTACTACAGGTTCACTAATACATACATACATGCTGAAATAAACAAATACAGGAAACATTAAAAAACAAAAAGAAATAGAAAGAAGTGAAGTTCTTGAATCCTTCCACCCAAAGAATATTCAAAACAAGCAACTAAAATAGGCATTGTGTTGCATATTCAGTTTTGACTCCTGCTTCTTTTTTTACCTAATGTTATATTCTAGTTAGGTCTTCGGCATTTTGTAAAAAGAATTCTTTTCTGTTCCTTTCGTCCACTGCCCCACAGTGTGAGAGAGCCTTCCTGACTTCGCCTCCACTTGCCACCATTTTAAATAAACATTTCCAAGGCATTTGTCTATCCTACTTGAAAACCATTGTTTAAAATTATAGACTGAGGATTTTGCAAATTCCTTAAAGTGGAATTTAAGAAAATCTTCAACATTTCATAAGTCGTAGCCTATTCAATGTCCTATTTTCAGTCTTTTTTCCAGAGCACACAAATTCCCCAGAGTTATGCAGCGTTCCAGAGCATCCTCCTTAATTATTTTGGAGGATGAAAAGCTTTTTCATGGCACCCCCACAAAATCTGTTATACCAAGCACCACAAGAAGTCACACATAGCATTGAGCCCAACACAATGCCTGCGATTGTAACTCCTCCTCAGCTTCTTGTCTCTCCAGGCTGCAGGCCTATAATTTGTACATACTAACTATCTCTTTTGAACAGAGGTTTAACCGCACACCTCTTCCTGTACCAGTCTCAAAATGTTGTGAATTTGTTCCTTTAGCATTAGTTTTTAATTATAGAAGACAGAAGATGAAGCTTTCTTTGGTGACATATGAACTGATTCTGTTGTGGGACAGTAAGAGGGGCCACACTCACAAAAAGACTGCCATCCATTCTGTGGCCGAAGTCGTCCATTTTGGTAGCTGTCTCTCAAAATATAACTGGCTGCAACTTAACTACGTCACTAAGAGATGTCCTTCAGATACCTACCGCGTATGCCTTTGACAAGCAAAGAAGCTTCACCAGAAGTAGAGTGCTTACAGATATGGGTGTTTATGGAAAGTCGTTTTTTGTGTTTGCTTTTGTGTTTTGGTGAAACTTGCCTTGCAAATGTTCCCCACCAATGTTACTGCAGCTGTGCTACCCTGGCATCAGATGTCAGGCCTGGGATCTCTGACTCGTCCCAGTGTAGACTGAGGATCATTCACTCGTCCTATCACATCTGTCTGAAGCGAGGTGTCAACCCGCCAGGCTGGCCTGGGTGGCTGTGCGTCTCCTGTTTCTATCTCACAGATCCTGTGAACAGTGTAACTAACCACATCCCCTCAGCTGCTGGAAAGATCAGAGCCATCTCTGTGGCCCACCTCCAGCAAGTAGGCACCTTCATGGGGTGTGTACTTATGGCTGGCTTTGTCTTTTATTTTTCACTGTATGTCTTTGTTACAACTCTGTTATGGGTATTTTACGTATTTTTGTAAGCTGCCTAACATTATTTCTGGAGATATAAGCAAATAAATAATTTAAATAAATGTATCATTCCATACTAAGTAGAAAGAGTCTGATCGATTATTCTCATCTCTTCTTAATCACAGGCATTTATCTAAAAGTTATAGAGAAGATTTACGTGTAGACTGCTGCTTTCTTTCTGGAAGTTGACAATATCTAAAAGTCCATCATCAATTTTCTCCCCCTCCTATTCATTCCCTGTTTTTTTTTTTTTTTTGAGACAGAGTCTCATTATGTCTCCCTTGGTAGAGTGCTGTGGCATCACAGCTCACATCAACCTCAACCTCTTGGGCTTAAGTGATTCTCTTGCCTCAGCATCCCGAGTAGCTGGGACTACAGGTGCCCACCACAATGCCTGGCTATCATTCTCTGCTTTTTGTAGAAAGAGAATTGAAAAGAGAATTGAGAGAGCCCATGTTGAGAGGAAAAAAAAGAGAATATTAAATGTACAAACTCAAATTCATTTAAATTTATTCACAAATATGTCATGCATACTTAAAAGAATATGCACTTTGTTTTACTGAACTAGGATTCTATTGTTCTGGTTGAATTGCTAGAATTCATATCCAAGCTGGTAGGAGTTAGAGGCTAAACAGACTTGACATGATATCTAGCAAATAAAGGTACTGAATTATCTTAAACGCACAGAACAAAGTAGGTTATGTCCTATATGCAGTTTAATCTCAAATCATTTCCTCCTATAATTGTCTGACCTCCTAGAATATTATTTTGTTTGATGGAGGGTCTGCGTGTTTGGGTTAGGAAGTGACTGAGAGGCTTAGTGGAGGAATGGGTCAGAGTAACAGGTCATTGGTGTTGGTAGAATAAAAGAACAGAGAAGAGATAACGCTAGAGCATTAAATGTAAAAAAGGAATTATTGTATAAGATAATTTGCTACCAGTGTCAGGGGTTGGGATCCAGTTCCCCAACCCAGTCGACCTGGTTTGATTACTGGCTGAGCTAGAAAGTTCAACTGAGGCACAGCAGTAACCAAAAGCAAAAGTGAGTGGAAACTGACAACGAACCTGGAGCGGCACAGGCAGTATGGATAGAAAGCAAAAGTGACCTACACAAGGTTCAGGTAACAGAGAGATTTTATTTAGGAAGAACATAGAGAAACGTTTAGAGCACTTCCAAAGAGAGTTAGAAGTGGGTCCCTCTGGAGAAGGAGCAGAGGGGAGAGAGACTCACACAAGGGCAGTATGGGGTAGAGATACCCCTTCCTCTGTCTTTCCGTGGCCTCTTTGCCCCATCAGGCATCATTGCCCTTTCCTAATGGTTGAGTGGTGCATGATCCTATGGGCCCTCCAGACTTCCTTGTCCTGCAGGCCAGGTTTTTCTCCCATCCTGCTGGAAGCCCCTTTCTTAGTGTCTCTTCTCAACCCAAATTATCACAGAAGAGAACTTCTTGTAACCAGAGCACCTGAACTGTATTACTGAAGACTCTCTAAAACTATATTCTTTTGTATACAGAAGCCAACCTTTCTCATATAACATAGAGCAAAAACATACACTTTCTACAATATATGTGTAATATATAAGATACAAAATATACACAAATATGTACTTAAGTGTCCTTCTACTGATAAATACCCAGTGAATTAAGTAATAGGGTGATCATTTGGTGGAGAATAAAAACTCCAGGCAAATCTCAGTCTCTCTCCACCACCTACCCATGGTGGGTTTGGATTTAGATGAATTAAATGGTGGCCCTCACCTACTGCTTTGAGTTGTTAATAAAGTTTTCAAACTCTTTTCAGTGACTAACATCTATCTGGTCCTCACTGGGCAGATGCAGCAGAGTGAAGACTAGAATTTACTAATCTTGGTCCTTGTTGCTTTCTATTCTCGCCTGATTCTCCTGAAGGAAGCAAATCCTGATTTTACAGTTGATTTCTGTTTGTTAATGAACACTGCCTATTCAGGTTAATTTTCTACGTTTTCTCTAATCCAACGACTTTAGCTTCCCCCCCCCCCATTCCTTGCTTAGATTGAAAAGCTTTGAGTCAGTTGTGTAAATTGACATTGTGCAATTTCTTCTGTTGCACAAAATAAATTCTCTATAATCTTACCTCATTATCTATTACAAACTTTGCTAAAGGTAAAACAAACATCTTGATAAAGTGCTTGAAGTGCAATGCTGAGTCTCTTTCATACATTTTGTGCAATTTCATTTTATTACAAACTACAGTTCACATGAAATCTTAACCACCATTTCTCTCTGGAGAACCTCCCCCTTGTTCTGTCATCAATAGATCCTGCATTTACTTTTGGAAAAGGCAGCATTTTGTTGGCTCTAATTAGTTTGGCTCAACCCATCAGTTCCCCTAACAATAGACTAACTGTTAGTGAAATTTGCCTTTTATTTGTCACCCTCTCTCCCCTCCTCCGTTTTCTGGTTTACCGTAGTGGCAAGAAGAGGCTCTCCTGACTTGAAATGAATTATTTCATCTTTCTGGTCCGCAGTTGTCTCATTTGCAAACCAAGCACCACAAGGAACATGTCTTAGGGTTTCTGGGCAAAATAGAGGCAATTGTTCCAGAAGAATCAGGACTCAATAATTGTGAATTTCCTTGCTAAGAAGGACCTTGAAGGAGATTACCAGCAATGCCAAGTCACAGGAAAGCAAAAAGTCATCTCTCAATCTGAGTTTTGCACCCATACTTTGGCACATTGTACATGGGGGAGGGGGTTGTCAGTTAGCTTGTTTGTTCTTCTTTGTTCTTTTTTTTTTTAATACTAGTCAAGTGCAGTAGTGAGAATTGGGGGAAGAGTAGAACAAGTTCCATCTGTAACTGATTATGAACAATCAATTGACATAACTCACTACCTTTAGACCAGCCACAATACACATTTAGAAAAAATCGCTCTCCCGAACAACTGTCCAAAAACTAAAGCAAAGAAGGAAGTCCACATTGAAGCTTGGAAAAAAGCTTTTAAAAAGCTTTAAAAAAAAAGCTTAAAAAGCATAAAAAGCTTTTATGTCCCCTCATAGAAGATGAAGCTCTGACTTACTCCAATGATGATAAGCTCATTCTCAGATCATTTTGCACTTTTCCATTATAAAACTGTATTTATCACAAATGTGATTCACTGCCTTGGGCTCTGTGGTCTGTGAGCTCTGTCTTAAGGGAGGGACTGTGTCTGTCTTGGCCAGCAGGTCCCCAGTTGACATACAATAGCTGATCTTAATTTAAAAAACGGAGGAGTCAGTGAGTGAGCACAGTCGTCTGTCTTTCTTTTTAAAGCAGAGCTTCCTAAAGGCTGAAGGTGAATCCACCTTGAATCCATTTTTTTTTTTCTTTTCCCAGTGACTTATGATGAAATTGCCACTAGCTTTCTCTCCATTTTAGACTGCTCCTTATCTGGCTCTATCTCGTTGATCATCCTTCTGCTCTGTAAATAAATGTTTTAATAGTGGGAGGAGATAGGCTAAGGGGCAGAGACTTATATTTGAAGAAGTGCTATTGCAGAACCATTTGATTACAGTAAAATCTTTTCACATGTGAAACATTGGTACTTATAATTTTGTGTTGTAATATCAGATTTTCACCTGTTGCAAAATCATTAAAAATGTGCACGTTTCCCCAGGATACTCAGTAAGTGCTCTTAAAACTTTTTCTTAAAAGAGCAAAAAACACATTTTTAGACAAATTTCATTTTACCTTCTTTCTAATCATAAGCAAAGAAATCTATTTGCCACAGTAGTACTTCACACTTTCCTTGCACTACTTAACTAGCACTAGTAGAAAGAGTAAAGGATTTAATATTTCAGTGAAACTAGAACTGGGAATGAAAAGAATGTATAATGGATTTAAATTCTTGAACTGCTTTTTTCCTGGTTGGTGGGGGGTGGTGGTGGTGGAAGGGGGTTGGGCATGGGAGGCCTTTCTCTGAGAGTTATTGTGATAGGATCTTTTGACAAAGGCAGCTCTTTTTAAATTGTTTTCCAGGCCCTTATGTGTTGTGATAAGGACCTAAAGAAATGGAATGTATGCAGACTAAACAGTTGAACTGGAGCTTTTTATATTTCAGAGAAATTTCTGAAGAACAGGAGATTCTTTAGCTTTGTAACACAATATGAAAAACACTCTTCTAAATTTGAACATGAGTGGTTCCCATCTTACCCCAGCCTTAAGACAAGGTTCTCTACATATTTAAGGATTACCTTGGAGTTGGTAAAAAAAAATGTACATTCAGGAGGTGTGGGGCTGACCTTAGGCCAGAAGGCTATCAAGTTCTTATAAAGGTGATCAATAAACTATGCTTTTTAAAAAAATTTTTAATTTTTTGCTCAGACCAATCTCAAACCCTTGGGTTCAAGCAATCATTTTGCCTCAGCCTGCTGAATAACTGGGACTACAGAAACCTGTCACAATGCCCAGCTAATTTTAGAGACAGGGTCTCACTCTTGCTCATGCTGATCTCAAACCTGTGAGCTCAGACAATCCACCCGCCTTGGCCTCCCAGAGTGCTAGGATGACAGGCGTGAGCCACCATGCTCACCTTACACTTATCATTTTAAGCTTTATTTTAACTTTAAGTTAAAAGCATAGTGTATCAAGATGTGTGTCAATTTATTCAGTGGGTCCCATGAACTATCTGCTCACATTCCCTGCCATTTCCACATGCTTTTCCTCCTTCATCACCCATAGCCTCATGGAGTATGTTTCCAAGGAGCTAAGTGTCCACCTTTGCCCTTTACCTCACCTAGACTGGTGAGGGACTTGCCTTCTTGGTCAAGCCACTTTCAGAGTATCTCTTCTGATCCATTCTCTTACACAGCAGCCAGAGAGATGTTTTTAAAAATTTAAATCTGACTGTATCACATTCAAGGCTTAAAATCTTTCAATGGCTTCCCACTGTCCTTAGGACACAACCTGTGACCCTAAGTATGGCTTCAAACCCCACATGGTGTGCCCTCTGTCACTTCCCTTGTCATCTCCTTGGCTCAATACACCACGCACCTCCCCTCCTTTCTGCCTAGGGGTCCTGGGACACACTGTTCACTCTGCTCCACAGGCACATTGAAGAGCCTTTCTATTAGGTTAACTCCTCCCTGGCCTTCAGGCATCACAGAAGACCCTGTGCACTTCATAAAGGGCAAGTGTGTGATAATTATTATTACTGTATAATTCTTTGTTTAATGCCTGCCACTACAGAGGCAGGGATGATTTTGTCATAGCCGCATCCTTCACGCCGATCACAGAGGAGGAGAATGAGTGTTAAATTGTGTCTCATTTCGGTGGGTTGTGCATAGGCCCTTACGTATAAAATACATACTGATAAATGTTTATTATCTTGCATATTGTATCTTGTCTCTTGCAATTGCAGAAGTCAAGTGTGACTTGAGTGCTACAATTTTAGTAGAGTTTTTTTTAATGTATATACTTTTTTTTTTGGCACCTTCTCTGTGTGTGTACAGTCATGTGTCATTTAATAGGGATATGCTCTGAAAAATGCTATTAGGCAATTTATTTTGTCTGTCAATTTTGTGCAAACATCATACAGTGTCCTTACACAAGCCTGGATGGTATACTTTATATGTACACATAAATTATGTGTACATATATTCAGAGTCATTTTAGGTTTACAGCAAAACAATGCAAAGTACGAGATTTCTCATACGACCCTGTTTCCCCACCTCCCAACCTCCCATAGGTCCAACCTCCCCCACTTTCTCAGTATCATCAGAATAGTGAACTGCTACAATAGATGTAACTACATCGACACATCATTATCGCTCAAAGCCAGTTTACTTTGGCGTCATTGTGATATGTCCTACAGGAGAAATACATAATGACATGCACCCACCATTCTAGTATCACACAGACCAGTTTCATTGCCTTAAAAATCCCCAGTGCTCCACCCATTCATCCCTCCCTCCCCTCAGACAGCTGGCAACCACTGACTGTGTTTCTTTCTCCATAGTTTTGCCTTTTCTAGAGTGTCATGTTGTTGGAATCCTACAGAATGCCAGACTCCTAGTTTTAATTAACGCTTATCTTTTCCTGGTACATCATCCCAGTAAACTTTTTCTCCAGGCCAAAGACATCATCCCTGTCTCTAAAGAGTTCAGCATCAATTAGTGCAGGATTCAGAAGCTAAACAGTCAGTAGAAGAAGAAGAGCTGTAAGGTGGTGTAAGCATGAGGACACGGTGCTTCAGCATAGAGAAGGCCTTGATCCCCGGCAGGGGGAGCAAACCAGGGGTCAGTCAAGGAATCCTTCCTCAAGGGGCTGGCACCTCAACTGAAATTGAAAACCAAGTAGGATTTAACCAGTGGGAGATGTCTGGGAAAGGTTTTCTAAACAAAAAGGAAGCTATGCAAGTGATTACATGGGTGCTAGAAAAAAGAAAAGAAAATGAACCTTTTTTAAAACCAGGAACTAAATGCGCTAAATGCTCCACATATTCCATTACATTTAGCCTTCACAACAACCTCAGCAGAAAAGTACTTTTTTTTTTTGAGACAGAGCCTCAAGCTGTCCCCCTGGGTAGAGTGCTGTGGCATTACAGCTCACAGCAACCTCCAACTCCTGGGCTCAAGCGAGTCTCCTGCCTCTGCCTCCCAAGTAGCTGGGACCACAGGCACCCGCCACAACGCCTGGCTATTTTTTGGTTGCAGCCGTCATTGTTGTTTGGCGGGTCCAGGCTGGGGATTCGAACCCGCCACCTTAGGTGTACGTGGCTGGCGCCTTAGCCGGTTGAGCTATAGGCACCGAGCCAAAAAGTACTTTTAATGTAGGCACAGAGAAGTCACTAAGTTCACATGGAGCAAGCTGAGATTTGAACCCAATGCCTCCAGGTCTGCACTGCAAGAATCTGCATCATCCAGGTGAAGATAAAGTGGCCTGCCCCAGGACAGGGGGAGAGGGATTGAGAGCAGTGGATAGATTTGAGAACTATTAAGGAAAGAGGAGTAAAAGAACTTAGCAACTGGTCAAAAGAAGTGAGAAAGAAAAAATTGGGATGATTTGTATCACAAGGACTAGAGGACTCAACTAAAAATGACATAAACCAGAGGCAAGGTGGCTTGAAGGGAAGGTTTGGGGACTCCAAGGTACCATCAAGGATGACACTCAGCATGGTGGTACTGTATCCCTTGTAGATTCAAAATGTTTGGTGCACGTTCCCATGTCACAGGCAGACCCTGTTGTCCTACTAACCTTCTCCAGAGAAGAGTACAGGTGAGGCTCTCCCAACTCTCTCCACATGATGCCGCATTCAGGACCTTACACATACCTGTGTGGACACCCCAGCACATCTCCCCCTATAATCAGCCACCCTTGGCATCTAGGGATGGGCAGGGCAGCAACATGGACCACCTTCAGGTACAGACAGCAAGAGGCCCTCTGCAGGCTCTGAGGGGGCTCTGGGCCAAGAGCCTAAGGAATTGGTGTCCTGGACACTTGGAGAAGGATGTGGAAGGGGGCTGCAAGCTCTGTGCAGGAATGTCCCCTTGGTTCCTGGACACCATCTCTACAAGGTGGGGCAGCATCAGAGGACCACTAGGGAATCCTTCTGGCAGACCCCCTTGTTGCTTTCTCCCCCTCGTCTCACTCCTGGCCAACCTCTCTTCAGGTCTTCATAGCCAGGTGGAGCTATATGTCCTGGCACATATGCAAAGGGTTTTGTAAAAGCCAATGTCATCTTTTCAGCTGTGAACAGTAGTAGAATACAAGATGGTTGTTGAGAAGGCAGGCAACCACAACTGCTACAGAGGTTGAATGTAATGCCCAGAATATTCTTTAAAAATTAATATAAAATCACACCTACAGTATGACTCAGACATTTCCCTCCTAGAAATTTAAACAAGAGAAATGAAAGCATATGTATACTAAATGCCTTGGTAATAGCCAAAAACTAGAAACAACCCAAGTAGGCCATCAAACAGGCAAGTGAACAAAAAATTATGGTATGTCCATACAACGGCATGCTACTCACCAATCAAAAGGAGTGAACTATTGATTCATACACTGACATTAATGAAGCTCAAAATAATTATACTTAGTGGAAGGAACCAGACAAGAAAGAGTAAATGGTTTATGATTTCATTTATATAAAATCCTAAAACCTATAAACTAATCTATTGACAAAAAAAGCAGATTAGTAAATATGTGTACTATGCCAGTTATACCTCAATAAAGCTGTCTAAAACAAAACAATATGTTGGTCAGGTGTTTCTTCTTTGGACAATTGATGATTCACCAAAATTTGAGAGCCACAATTTTGGAGGAAGACATGAGTTCTATTTGGGACATACAGTACTAAATTGGGGGCAACCATAGAATACTCAAATAGAGAAGTCAGTAAGTTCTGGATATAAGAGTCTCTCTGAGGAGGAGTACATGGGCTGGAGCTGTCTTTTTACAACTGAAATATACACCTTAAACTTTGTGACATCAACCATTAAGGTTGAAAAATGAGGACAGAAGCCAGACTGGAGTGGATGGAAGGAGAAACAAAGAAATGTAGAGTTAAAAATAGGCAACTCTTTTGATACGTTTGGCTGTTCTAGAGAAGAGAAAAATCCAACAATTGCTGGAGGAAGTGTCAGAGCTGGGGTAGTTTTTGATTTTTTATATGGAAGAGAATTAAGTCATGTTTAAATACTGAGCAAAATACTCCAGAAAAGAGATAGAGATTGATACAGGAGAGAGAAGAGATGATTGGTGGCATTAAATAACGACTGGGATCCAGAGTCCTCTTCTACTGCAACCACAGGGAACAAGGAACGTGCACCTGGAAGTTGATGGCAGGTGAGACAGCCAAGCTATGTCATTGGGACAGCACCTGCTGCTGATTTGAAGAAGTTTTTTAAAAACGGAGAATAATATATTCACTATTCCATCCTTTACATATGTGTGTGTGTGTGTATATATATATGTATATATATATATGTTCAATATATTCATTACGAGCCCCATGTACTCATCCCCCAGCCTCAGCAATTATTAACTGATGACCCGTCTTATTTCACCTATACCTCCACTCTCCTCCTCCTCCATCCAGATGATTTTGAAGCAAATCCTAGAATTTTTATTTTTATTTTTTTTGCAGTTTTTGGTCAGGGGCTGTGTTTGAACCAGACACCTCTGGCATATGGGGCCGGCACCCTACTCCTTTGAGCCACTTGCGCCGCCCAGATCCTAGAATTTTTAAAAACATACATCTAGGCCGGCATGGTGGCTAGCACTCTAGGAGGCCAAGGCAGGTAGCTTGCTTGAGCTCAGAAATTTAAGACCAGCCTGAGCAAGAGCAAGACCCTGTATCTACTAAAAATAGAAAAAACTAGCTGGGCATTGTGGTGGTGGGTGCCTGTATTCCCAGCTACTTGGGAGGCTGAAGCCAGAAGGTGGCTTAAGCCCAAGAGTTTGAGGTTGCTGTGAGCTATGATGATGTCATGGCACTGTACCCAGGGCAATGGAGTTTAGTTTGAATAATGGTAATTACTATGCTAAATAAAAATTAATGATAATTCCTTAGTGTCTTCCATTACTCAGCTGGTGGAGAACCAGATTGTTGACCCTGCCTAGTGATGACTCATAGGTAGGGTCTTTTGGAAGAAAGGAACAAAGATTTATGCTGAAATACCTACCTGGCTCCTCACTGCACAGCTGCCATGAACTCTCCCTAAAGCAGACGAAGCTTGGCACAAACTAGGGCCACAGCCACCAACCTGAGTGTCCAAAAGTCTTAATCCCAGAGCAAATCCAAACATCAGAGCTGCAGCCTCAGCAACACTTAATTAATCTATTTATTCATTTAGTATTTTCTAGACACCTACTCTATGCTAAGTGCTGTTCAAGACACATGGAAGTATGCAGGTCAGTTCTTGGACTCATAGATATTCCAACCTCCTGCAGTGGGCTCCCTTTACCCTCTGTGGAGAGCCCACCCCTTCCTCCCTCCATTGCTCTGTCTTCCAATTGGTGTTTGTTGTTTAAACAATATTATAAAGTTAAAGGAATTTCTTAAGAGAAGTGTTCATCAAAATTAGCTAGATCAGCTCAGCGCCTATAGCTCAAGTGGCTAAGGCGCCAGCCACATACACCTAAGGTGGCAGGTTCGAATCCCCAGCCCGGACCCGCCAAACGACAATGATGGCTGCAACCAAAAAATAGCCGGGCGTTGTGGCGGGCGCCTGTGGTCCCAGCTACTTGGGAGGCGGAGGCAGGAGACTCGCTTGAGCCCAGGAGTTGGAGGTTGCTGTGAGCTGTGATGCCATGGCACTCTACCCAGGGGGACAGCTTGAGGCTCCATCTCAAAAAAAAAAAAAAAAATTAGCTAGATCTTCTCATAATTGTTTTTATTTTTCCACATATTCTTCTGGTGTTTGTTCATATACTAACACTGGAAACAACCTAATTGTCCATCAGTATAGAATCATTAAAAATGGAGTCGCTCTGTGCATGTGTGCATTTATGAATATGCATATTATAAATACACATGTGCAAATCTTGCCTAAGACGAGGTTCTTGAACTTTCACATGTGTTAGATTCATCCAGAGGACTTGTTGGATGGGCTTCACAATCAAGGAGTCTGTGATGGGACCTGAGACCTTGCAATTCTGCCAAGGTCCTAGATGACACCAATGTTGCTGGTTGACAAACGAGGGTTTGAGAACCACTGCCTGGTCATTTGATCCTGTAAAAGTAAAGGCAAGTTGTAAAGTCTCCAGGGTACTTTGTGCTATTCAAGTGCAGTGTTCCAAAGTAAACTACTATTTTAAGAGGTCATTTTAGGGCCAGGTGTGGTGGCTTACTCTTATAATCCCAGTACTTTGGAGGCCAATGCTGGTGGATTGTCTGAGCTCAGGAGTTCAAGACCAGCCTGAGCAAGAGTAAGATCCTGTTTCTAAAGAAATAGCCAGGCATTGTGGCAGGTGCCTGTAGTCCCAGCTACTCAGGAGGCTGAGACAAGAGAATTGCTTGAGCCCAAGAGTTTTGAGGTTCTATGAGCACCATGGCACTCTATCAAGGCCAATAGAGTGAGACTTTGTCTTTAAAAAAAAAAAAAGAGGTCATTTTGATATATATAAAAGTAGGCCAGTAGCTAGTTTGGGGTAGAAGAAGAAGGTACTGAGCTCCTCATAATAGAGTGAGAGAAGATTTGAGTTCTATGGAAAATTAGGGAGAGGAAAAAAAAGTGAGGAATAACAGTGACTGGAGAGAATGGCCAAAGGGACTTTGGAATATACTAAACTGCTCAATTTTAAATTCTTTGCTCTCCTGTGCTGCAAGAGAACACATTCAGTTTGTTTCTAAATGTTTTGATATTGCTTTCTCAATAGTATTTTGGGGAGTAAAAGGATCAGATGTATCCAATATAGGGTAATGTCATGCAGAAAAGGGGAACACATACAGAGACTCTAAGCAAGGACCCAGAAATCAGCAGAAGCAGGACATCAGAATCAGAAGTGACACGGAGAAATGGAATCCCTGAGAGCCCCTGGGGAAGAGGAGAGATGAGAGAAGGTGCTCAGAGCCATTTTATTCAATGTTATGAAAACGGTGTGCCCATAATGCGGGAGGACTTGGTGATGCCATCAGCTGATACTCAGATAGGGAGTGATGTTGAGCACAGACAATGAGGCCAAGTGTGACAACACCTATATGTTACAAGTCATGACTGTGGCAGAGAGGTGAGAAAGAACATAATTAAGAGACTATGTTTACTCTTTAGAATAGAGTCGTCTTCTCACCTAAAGCCTGTGGTGAGGTTTTTGTTTGTTTGTTTTTTGAGACAGAGTCTTACATTGTCACCCTTGGTAGAGTGCTATGGCATCACAGCTCACAGCAACCTCAGACTCTTGGGCTCAATTGATTTTCTTGCCTCAGCCTCCCAAGTAGCTGGGACTACAGGCGTCTGCCACAACACCTGGCTATTTTTAGAGACAAGGTATCCCTCTTAATCACGCTGGTCTTGAATATGTGAGCTCAGGCAATCCATCTGCCTTGGCCTCCCAGAGTGCGAGAATTATAGGCATGAGCCACTATGCCTGGCCCTGTGGTGAGTTTAAACTGTCAAAGTTTGATCAGAAAGAATAATTCCCGCAGTACTAGTCAGGATTTCCTGGTCAAGTACTTTGTCTTTCCATACAATAAGGAACATTCTTCTTAGGTACAATCTGTATCTTAGGCACATGACTTCAGGGGCTGAACAGTCCCAGCAATGCACAGAGAAGCACCCATGGTAACAGTGACAATAAATTAGCACAGGCTCTGAAGTCAACAAATGTTTGACATTCTGAAAAACATTACCTGGTCATAATGTTGCAGGAGTCCTGGCTTATTTGGAATTTCTGGCAAAACATGTCGTGGAAAAACATCGTATGCAAAGCCTTTATTGATTATTGAAATACCCTGCTGTGCTTCATTCGTTTGTTTATCCTGTTACATACTCTAAGTATCCCAAGGCATAAATCCTTAATCTTCTGAATCTGATGCAACTCTTGGATCTCAGTGTCCTGTGAATAATCTAGATCATCTGGTATCAGGTGATGTGACCCTGTGGCATAAATCCTGGGCTTCCATCCAGCAGCATTTGAATACTGTGCTTTTCGAGGTGGCCTTTCCTCATCTAGAATCCATGCTCCACATCTCTTAATATGACTCATCATATCCTCTGAAAGAGGTTAATATAGCTGAAGCCCACATGCGGGCATTATGGAACATGCATTTCTGCGCGCTCGCTGCCTCTGTTGGCAGAGTTTCTGCCGAGGTTAGGGGCAATATGTAAGGGTTCACTAGTCAGGGCCCTTCTTTAATGTCAAAATTTAATTGTTCAGGAGTCACTATTGGAGGATATGATCGTGAACTGCACAAATCAGGTGATCCCTTAACATCTCATCTAATCCACCTCCCTCCTTACCATTGAAACAGAGAGCAGAATTCCACCTGGACTAGGGGGTGAATTCCTTTTGGGTCTCAGTAAACAGCACCTCTTAGTGAGCTCCAGACTTGCTTAACAACTGCCTCTTGGCACCTCCATCCCGGTGTCTTAGACTGTCTCAAACTTACTGTGTCCAAACCTGAACCCTGGATGTATCACCTGCCTAACAAAATGTTTCAATCTCAGTAAATGGCTGTATTATTTACCCATTGCTCAGGCTAAAAACCTGGGGGTGATCTTGAGTCTTCTCTTTTCCTTACATGCAAATCATCATTATGTCCTTATGTCTCAAGTGAAAAAATACATCCCAGACCTTAGAGCTCCCATCCTCTCTCACTTTGACTTACTTTCCTTCTAACTTGCTTTCCTGCTTCTATCCCTGCTCTGCTCTGTTATTTAACCAGAGGCCAAAGTCATCTTTCTAAAACACAAATCAGATCATGTCATTCTCCTGCTCAAATCCTCTGATGATTTCTGATATCACATTTATGATAAACAACCCAAACTATGGACTTGAGCCTACCAGGCTCGGCATATGTGGATTCACAGATAATGTTTTTCTTCTGAGCCTTTTTTTTTTTTTTTTTTTTTTGAGCCAGACTCTCCACTGTCACTCTGGCTAGAGTGCAGTGGCATCATCATAGCTCTTTGCAACCTCAGACACCTGGGCTCAAGCAATCTTTCTGCCTTAGCTTCTTAAACAGCACAGGTGTACCACTGCGGCTGGCTAATTTTTCTATTTTTTGTAGAGATGGGGTTTCACTTTTGCTCAGCCTGGTCACCTGAGTCTGTTCTAACTCAACTGGCCTTCCTGCTGTTCTTCAAACTGACCAAGCTAATTTCCATCTTGGGGCCCCTGCGTTTGCTGTTCTTTCTTCTACCCGGAACATCAGTCTTTTTAGACGTTGGCACATCTAAAAAGCTCATTACCTCACTTCTTTTAGGGCTGTGTTTAAATTTTTCATTTTCAGGGAGATCATCACCAAACTTATCTAAAAATAGCCCTTCTGCGTTTTCTCTTCTTTACTATGTTTTATTTTTATGCATAACAGATATCACTTCTGACATATTTGAGTATGTGTTGAATGAATAAATGATTTACCATTGTGCTAGAGAGTGAATTTTCACCACTTAATGTTATACACCTTTCTATATAATAGGATTGAATCATTTCCCTTTGAACACAGTATGTTTCCCTCAGAACATGTTCTTCCCTGGCAACAAAAAGAATACCTTAGTGCTTTCAAAACAGAGTCCATAACCATCACAACAGCATACAATTTCAACAACACAAAGTATCAAAATACCACCCTAGGTCTCAGGAGGAACTGAATCACACATTCTTCATAGCCCATAAACATCTTTCTCCTGCGGCAGTGAAACTACAAAATGTTACACATACAGGTCAAAGGCTGCCACGGGGTCTTTAGTGAAGTAGGTAAGAACTCAGAATAGAGATACAGCATTCAAAGTGTTAGGATGAGCCCAGCGCAGTGGCTCACACCTGTAATCCTAGCACTCTGGGAGGCCACGGTGGGTGGATTGCTTGAGCTCACAGGTTTAAGACCAGCCTGAGCAAAAGGGAGACCCCCATCTCTACTTAAATAGAAAAACTGAGGCAAGAGGACTGCTTGAGCCCAAGAGTTAGAGGTTGCTGTGAGCTATGAAACCACTACACTCCACCCAGGGCAACAGCTTGAGATTCTTTCTCGGGGGTGGGGGGGTGGGGAGAGAAAGTGTTAGAATGCTGTCAGGTACTGACCCATAGGACCTCAGTGAGAATAGGGACACTGCATGCTTAGGATTGCTTCTGCTCACTTAGTTGGTTTTGTAAGTACAACAACATAGTAATGACTCACATGCAGAGCCAAGGCCAACAGAGTAGAACATTTACAGGGTAAGAAAACAGACAACAAAGTAAATGATGGAGAGAAAGGGAAGGAGAGTGGCAGAACAGGGAAGAAAGAGCAAGCAAGAAAGAAAAAGATGAGTGGGGGTGGACAGGTCAGTGTGTGTGAGATGGCGCTAAGGTCAGGCTTTGGTAATGGCTGTGCTGATGAACAGGAGAATGCCTGGGCATGTTGCAAGGTCTGACCAAGGCCTCTCTTTTGTTTTTTCTCTGCTTGGTTGCTGTTACTTCTCCTGTTCTTTGTTTCCTCTCTGCACATTCCTTGTCCCTGTGTTTTCCTCCCCACAAACAGCCTGTTCTTTCCATCATTTGCAATGGACACATTTATTGCTTATAAAGGAAACAATTTTCTTGTGGCCCAAGAAAGTATGTTACCAAATGTATGGACGTTTGTACTATTTCTGGAGCGGCTTTGCTAAAGTGGCTGCTGCTCTTCTCTGATCTCATGTGATTGGGACATCTAAAACCCTTTCCCAGCACAGAGATAGGGTCGTGAACTTGCTACAGGGACCTTCCCCCTGGAACCTTAGTTCCTCTTTCTGTCCATGACTGATAACTGCACTGGGTTTGAGGTTGTTTTCTCTGCCAGGGCATTTCTGTCTGGCATGAGGAGCAAGCAGGAGACTTAAGCCACAGTCAGGGCACATGAGATGAAATGCAGCACTTAGAAGGCCTTGCCCAGAACCCAAGATCCTGTGAGCTCAAGGCCAACTATAAAGTGTCTCCAGCATTAGTCATTCTCACCGTCAGGAACGAGTGGTCTCGTTACATCCAAGTTCCTTTGTTTGCTGTATTCAAATGCCAGCTCAACTGCTTTCTAACTATACAGGGATCTTTCTTTCTTTCTTTCTCTCTCTCTCTCTCTCTCTCAAACCCTTGGGCTCAAGTAATGTCTTGCCTCAGCCTGCTGAGTAGCTGGGACTACAGGCACCTACTACAACGCCCGGCTATGTTTTTAGAGACAGGGTCTTGCTCTTGCTCAGGCTGGTCTAGAACTTGTGACCTCAAGCAATCCACCTGCCTCAGCCTCCTAGAGTGCTAGGATTACAAGCGTGAGCCAACGCTACCAGCCCTGTATATGCGGATCTTATATAAGCAAATTAAGATATATGTATTACATATAAGTCTCAGTTTCCCCTTCTGAAAAAGAAAAGACAATAATTCAAGGAGTATTGTGAAGATTAAATGAGATGTTTCCTGTACAGGTTCAGCACTGTTTCTGGCATAGTGTCAGCCTTTGTTATTACTATAATACTACTTGGTAAAAGGTCACTGTGAACAGTCACTGCCATCCACTGTTCTTGACCAAAAGGGGTTCCAGTTCCTATTGTTTGAAAGCCTGTTAGAGCTTGCCTTAGCAGGAAATCTCAAGACCCTGTGGTCAGCTGACCAGTGAATGGCTTGCCTGTTGCAAGTCAAGGTGAAGAAACAGGGCGAGTCAGTCAGAAGCAATGAGCCTAGGCTTGCTATGGGAGTGGTCTTTCTTAAGGGTTTTGCCAACGTGATTATGAAAGGACTGGGGAAGAGGCTGAGGTTTTATAAAGAGATGTAGTTTCTGGTTGACTTTTGGTGTCGGTGGGTCTTTGGGGATTGAAAGCACCACAGGAGGCTCGGCGCCTATAGCTCAACCGGCTAAGGCGCCAGCCACGTACACCTAAGGTGGCGGATTCAAATCCCCAGCCCGGACCTGCCAAACAACAATGACGGCTGCAACCAAAAAATAGCTGGGCGTTGTGGCGGGCGCCTGTGGTCCCAGCTACTTGGGAGGCGGAGGCAGGAGACTCGCTTGAGCCCAGGAGTTGGAGGTTGCTGTGAGCTGTAATGCCACGGCACTCTACCCAGGGGGGATAGCTTGAGGCTCCGTCTCAAAAAAAAAAAAAGAAAGAAAGAAAGCACCACAGGAAAGAATTAATGCCCTTCTCTCTGTCTCTAATGCTATTAGGATTTTCCCTCAATATTTATCTAATGCTACTTTCTACTCCCAGGACCAGACAATTCAGGACCTATATAGTTTGGGAGAGAGTATGGACTTGATACAATCTTCCACATGAAGATTCTAGCTGTCCTTGAAATGTGGGGAGAGGTCTTGTGGGGCAAATTTCTATTCTGGAGTCAGTGATGGGACTCTGGACCTCCGGGTCATGCATCAAGCCGAATGAGGCATCCCTCTGGCTGAGTCATGGACCCCATCTCTCAGATTCCCCTAATCTGATTTAAGCTCTTCCCAACTTCCCAGATCTCATTTATACATGTATAAGGCCTCAGAGCAGGGGGGTGTGATTTCTTTCCTCTCTATTTCTAAAGAATGGGCAAACACTCCATGGTAACAATAGGCCTGAGAGCCTCCAGGTCACATAGATTAAAAATTATGTCATAGAGATATATATGTGTATGAATGAACAGAAACTAGAAAAAAGTCCTTCGGATATTAGAAAGACGAGTTGGCAGGAAATTTTCTTTCTGTTTTATTCTGCTCTTATTGCTCTGATGTTATTTATGTGTACACACTTAAAACTCAAGAAAAGGGAAAAAAGACCGCCAATTTCTGTCATCTATAATATATGCTTCTTTTGGTTATATTCTTTGGAGCAGGAACTTTTTCAGAGGCATTATCTCTGCCAGTTTGAGTTATTTAACTAGCACTTCTTTATTTTTCCTCTGAGTCTGGTGATGCACGTCTTGTTTATTGTTAGAAGCCTTAGAGAAATGTGGTGTCATACCAAGGCTAACTAGAGTTACACATTCACAGGTTGAGTTCACAAATTCCTGATTCCGAAAAATCAGGTCCTGCTCATGAAGCAAGCTCCTGCTGGTTGAGAAGGGACATTCCAGAAAGAACACACGTTTGGGGAACTGTGGATATGAGTCACTGACTTGAAAAATCTAGATGACTTGTTCACAAAGGTTTTTTTAAGGGAGGGTCAAAAAACATAGAGTTGAAGGAGATTTTTCTATTTCAAATGATAATGGCACTTCCAAATGAAGGGGAACTATAAAAGATTTACTGTTTGCAATATCATTAGATAGTATCTTCTAGAGAAAGACTGAGATTTGGAATAGTGCATGAAAATAATCTGAAGGACATTATAATAAATCTGGGAAGTTATTTCCTGTTCTTAAATAGCATGGCCTGAAGACTTCACTGCCATAAAAATGAATTCCATGTCTGAGTTTTTATCTGGTTCTCAGAATTCATTTGTATAATAAATTCATTCCTTTTTAACTCTTACCTACACCAGGTTATTCACTAGACAATTTACTGTGTAGTTGATCTTACCATCTACAAATCATTTTTGATGTTATCAACTTCCGTTTTATTTGTTTTATATGCAACCTATATTCTCAAAGGAGCTAGGGGGTTTTCCATTTAAATCTACCTTTTAATTACTTCTCTTCCTACTTCTGGCAATGTCTGAGTCAGCTATAGAGGCAAATTCCTTCATTCATTCAACAAACATTAGTGAGTAAAACTGTTCTCAAGGAGTGCACACTCTTAAAAAGGAAATAATTACATAAATAATTATGCACAAGACACAATTTAAGGCAGAAGGTGGCACAACAAGTGAGAGGAATTTTTTTTTTT
>NW_003852406.1:2099232-2104360 GCF_000181295.1 Otolemur garnettii | reverse complement strand
AGAGAAGGGGTTGGGATCCCTAAAAGCTCAAGAGAAAGGGGAGGGATTCCTGCTGATCTGAAACTAAGACTCTTGAGGTGATGGGACCCTTCTTGGCTGGTATTTATACCTCAAAAGATTGGGGTATAGTCTCATGTAGTTGGGACTCAGACCTTTTTTTTTTTTTTTGGCAGTTTTTGGCTGGGGCTGGGTTTGAACCCGCCACCTCCGATATATGGGGCCAGCACCCTACTCCTTTGAGCCACAGGCGCCGCCAACACCTGGCTAATTTTTCTATTTTAAGTAGAGATGGGATCTCAAACTCCTGAGCTCAGGGGATCCTCCCACCTTGGCCTCTCAGAGTGCTGGGATTATAGGGGTGAGCCACTGTGCCTAGCCCAAGCTAGAGAAATTTTGAGGATCCTTTCAGCTCGGAGGTGGAGGCAATGTTTTTCAATATAGGAGAGGCATGCTAAATAGAAAGAACTGCATGAGCAAAATCAGGGGTGTAGAAAAGTAGTCAGCCATCAGTGACGTTTCTGCACTAAGCAAAGTGCAGGCTCAGAATGTGCATTTGGAGTAGTGACAATAACTATGTTCTGAGAGCCTGCTATGTTCCAGGCAGTGTTCTAAGCACTAGGAATACCCAACAGTGGGCACAACAAACAGGCGAATGCCATAGACATGAAAATAAAAGTCCATAAACAAACAAGATAAATAAAATGTACAGCATTTTAGAGGGCGGTAAGTGCTATGGAGAAAAAGCTGGGAAGGAAGAGGGAGTGTGTTTGTGGGTTGTTTTAAAAGCGGTGGTCCAAGAAGGCTTCACTCAAAAGTCACATTCAAGCAAAGGCTTAAAGTGAGGCCTTGAGCCAGGTGAGATAAATGGGGCACATCCCCAGCAGCAGAAGTAGCAAGGCCAAAAGTTCCCAGGTGGGAGTGTGCTTGGAATGATAGGGGAACAGTAGGGAGGCCAGTGTGGCTGCAACTGAGTGAGTGAAGGGGAGGAGGAAATAAGGCCGGGGAATGGAGGCAGGGCCTCATCATAGTGGCCTCAATGGCCACTCTAAGGACTAGGGCTTCTATTCTAAGATAGGAAGCTCCACTGAAGACTTGGTTTTTGTTGTTTTTTTTTTGAGACAGAGCCTCAAGCTGTCGCCCTGGTAGCATGCTGTGACATCACAGCTCACAGCAACCTCCAGCTTGGGGGCTTAAGCGATTCTCCTGCCTCTGCCTCCCAGGGAGTTGGGACTACAAGCAGCTGCCACAATGCCCAGCTATTTTTTGGTTGCAGCCATTGTTGTTTGGTGGGCTGGGGCTGGATTCGAACCTGCCAGCTCAGGTGTATGTGGCTGGCACCTCAGCTGCTTGAGCCACAGGCACCAAGCCTCCACTGAAGAGTTTTGAAGAGAGGAGTGATGTCCTGATTTAAGATTTTATGGCTGTCTCTGGCTTACTGGGAGATCATTCACTGCAGAGATTCTGATGTAATTGGTGTAAGGAGGGATCCCAGTATCCTAGCATTTAAAGTGCCCTACATTAAAAAGCCTTCCTCAGGCTGGGCGTGGTGGCTCATGCCTGTAATCCTAGCACTCTGGAGAGGCTGAGGTGGGTGGATTGCTTGAGCTCAAGAGTTAGAGACCAGGCTCAGGCGTCTGTAGCTCAGCGGCTAGGGTGCCAGCCACATACACAGGAGCTAGCGGGTTCAAATACAGCCCGGGCGTGCCAAACAACAATAACAACTACAACCAAAAAATAGCCAAGGGTTGTGGCAGGTGCCTGTAGTCCCAGCTACTTGGGAGGCAGAGGCAAGAGAATCAATTAAACCCAAGAATTTGAGGTTGCTGTGAGCTGTGACGTTAAGGCACTCTACTGAGGGTGACATAGTGAGACTCTGTCTCAAAAAAAAAAAGAGTTGGAGACCATCCTGAGCAAGAGCAAGACCTGTCTCTAAAAAGTAGCCAGGCATTGTGGTGGGTGCTGTAGTCCCAGGTACTTGGGAGGCTGAGGCAAGAGAATTGCTTAAGCCCAAGAGTTTGAGGTTGCTGTGAGCTATGACGTCACTGCACTCTATGGAGGGTGACATAGCAAGACTCTGTCTCAAAAAAAAAGAGAATATAAATCCAGTATTAAGTAGGGACTCATGGTGAGCCTGAACCGATACCTGGTCCTTCCTGAACTTGTATTATTAAAAGCTATGCCCACTATGACTCATCTTGGAAGAGATACAAATACAAAATACAAAATACAAGATACGAAATACAAAATAAAGCTTTCACATCTTTGCAATTATGAATTGAGCTGCCATAAACATTCAAGTGCAAATGTCCTTGTGGTAAAATGATTTTTTTCTTCTGGGCAGATACCTAGTAATGGGATTGTGGGATCAAATAGGAGATCTACTTTTAGTTCTTTGAGGATTCTCCATACTTTTTCCAAAAAGGCTGTTTGTACTAGTTTACAAACCCACCAATAGTGCGTAAGCATTCCCCTCTCTCCACACCCACCCCAGCATCCGCAGCTTTGGGACCTTGTGATGTGGGCTGTTCTCACTGGGGTTAGGGAATATCTTAAAGTGGTCTTGATTTGCAATTGTTTAATGATTAGGGACAATGAACATTTTTCCATGTGTTTCAAGTGGCCATCAACCCATGAATGGATTAATAAACTGTGGTATATGGATACCATGGAATATTATTTGGCCATAAAAAAGATGGAGACTTCACATCTTTTGTATTTACCTGGATGGATTTGGAGAACATTCTCCTAAGTAAAGTATCTCAAGAATGGAATAGCAGGCATCCCATGTATTTATTACTAAGCTGAAACCAGTAGATCAACAACTACAGGCCCACATGAAACTAAAACAGAAATTCAAGAAGGGGGGCGAGCAAGAGGGCGGGAGGGTAGAAGGGGGCTCTGAATGGTAAGTTCCCACTTAATGGGTATAATGTAGGGTATATGGCACACTTACCGGGTCAAGGACTCAACCACAACTTGGACTTTACCTTACAAATGCAAACTATGTAACCTAAAAGTATGTACCTTCATATTAACCTAAAATTTTAAAAAATTTGTGTATGTGGGGGTGGTGATTTCTAAGTTACTTAAATGGTTTGTGACAAATTTTTTAGTTTGTCAAACCTATAATTCTGGGAAGACAGTCAAGACTTCAGGTCTGGTTGTATAGAAACTTTTCCATGCAAGAAGGCTAGTGCTATAATAGTAGCTAAAAGATTATTTTAAAATGTGTTTCCCTTACAGGGCATTCTGGAGAAATCTCAGGAGATTGAAGTACTTGTTTCAGGGAACAGGTTTTAAAACAGTTAAATAAGGTATTGCAGAGGCAAAGCTAACTGAGTCGACTGGATTGCCTTGGTCAAAGGTCTGGTGGACTGATGACAATCAGATTCACTGCCAGGAGAAAACATAAGTTAACCTCTTATGAAATAGTCACTGCAAGGCCTATGCCCCTAATAATATTAACATTAATAGATCCTTATGTGTCCGTAGTCATTTGTTAATTACTCCCCTCACCTGTATTGTTCTGTCTCAATAAAAGGCTGGTGCGGCGGTTGCTCGGGGCTACCCTGAAAGTAAGGGCTAGCTCATCTCCCACAAGCTTGTATTTCTAATCCGAGTCATGCCTGATTCCTTCTTGCGGTGATCGAGACCAGGGCCTTAGGAGCCCGATGGGTCACGACACTTACGTAATTTCTGCTTCTAAAATCTGATATGACTAAATGTCACAAGGCTTCTATGCATTAAACCAAAATGTATTTTCACCATGTGAAGGAAAGGTTTTCGTGATCTACTGATGACAATCAAACCCTTCATGATCTAGAACCTGGATATTGGGTCTTCTAGAAACAATGTCAGAGAAAGACTGCCCTTGACACCCACAATGTAGCAAAACTTTGGGACCCCCAAACCTTGAGTCTATAATCTCACAACCCAGAAGGAGCCCTGCAGACTTTTGGAAGTGTACATCCATTGGAGATCCTGAAGTAAAACTAATCAGGGAAGTTTCTTCCCTGAAGCAGATGGCATCCTAGATGTGGACGACGTTCTCAAGATCACAGATCAAGACTTCCCTGCCATCATGCAACTCTAACCTCTCAGTTTTTTCCTTGTTTATGACCCCATGAACAATAGAACTGGAAGAGGGCCCTTGTATACCCATGGGGTATACTCTTCTTAGTAAAGGATTTTTGCAGACAACCTAAATCTTATGCTTTGATAGACAGAGGATGAAGGGCCAATGTGGAGTAGGAATTTTTTTAAATTTTAGAACATTATTGAGGTACAAATGGTTTGGCTACATGAATTGCTTTTGTACAATTTGAGTCAAAGTTGTAAGTGTGCCCATCACCCAGATAATGAGCATTGTATCCGTTAGGTGTGTTTATACCCATCTCCTCCTCCTTTCTCCCACCAGCTTGATTTCCATTGAGTTTTACTTCCATATGTACATGAGTATTGATTGATTGGTTCCAATTTGGTAATGAGAACATGTGTTTGTTTTTCCATTCTTGAGATACTTAGGAGAATGTTCTCCAGTTCTATCCAGGTTGTTACAAATGGTATTAGTTCACCATGAGTTTTTTTTTTTTTGGCTGAGTACTTTGTGGTATACATATATCATATTTTATTAATCTATTCATATTGATGAGCACTTGGGTTGATTCTACACCCTTGTACTTGTGAATGGTGCTGTGACTACGAATTTTAATAGTACCTTTATTGCTCCATAATCAGTCAAAAACAGAACATTGGTCCACTCCTCTTAACATACATCACAGGTTGAAGAGAACATTTCCAGGAGGCCTTTACCTTTCTGAATGGACATTATTGTTAGATCCTTTTTTCCATGGTCTGGAGTAAATATAATGAGACAATGATTAAAAATTTATCCCTCATAAGAGGCTTTATAGCAGGCCATTGTTTAAATTCTCTTGCTAAAGTTGTCCTAGATAGTAGAATTGCTCTATGTTCGTTACCTACTGGCTGTACAGAGAAAAATCTTTGTCATTGGTGATACTTCTTGTTGCACTATGGACAAATGCATTTGGTATTATAGAGATTTAGTTGCGGGAGATTAACAAACAGCCTGCTTAGGGTAAAATGGGTACTTTTTTTTTTTTTTTTT
>NW_003852406.1:2093606-2098881 GCF_000181295.1 Otolemur garnettii | reverse complement strand
TTTTTTTTTTTGCCATTTTGGCCAGGGCTGGGTTTAAACCCACCACTTCCAGCATATGGGGCTGGCACCCTACTCCTTTGAGCCACAGACGCAGCCCTAAAACAGGTACTCTTAACTGGACTCATTCTTTGATTTATTTGATTTTAGTTGGTTTGGTTCATAGGGACACTGGCTAAGGAGCATTTTCCAAACTCTTGGTATTATCCTCCTAATAATACTTAATAATTCACAATAGTAGCCTCTCTGGTGGACTGTAGCCTCTCAAAAGTTTTAAATGTTTACATGTAGCCATCTGTAGAATGTCAAATGGTCTTAATGTGTGATCATGAGGATTTTGTAACCTTTGAATGAGACAAAACCCCCAAATTATGGTAATTGGGAGGAGAGCTAAGCCCTAAGTTTGGTCACACTCTCACCTTGGTGAGAACCTAACCAAAAGGGGGATATTATTACTCAAAATTATGAGAGTCCTTTTTTCTGAACTAAGCTCCTTCCTTAGGCTCCAATAGGCCAGACCAAACTAGAATGGAGTCACTCATGCTAAATGCCACATAATCAACGGAAACTTGAAGGAAGCACCTAGATCCCAAAATGAAAAAGTTTTTTTTTTTTTTCTCCTGAAAACAGGAGATTCTAAGAGAGTCCCCTCTGCTCTAACCCTTGACGTCAATGCCTAAAGACATCTCAAAATCTCAAAACCAGTTTTGAGATGCTGACCAAAAGGGAAGAATTTCCAAATTAAGTCAGAGTTGCCTCCTTGCAATCTTAAATTTGGCCTAAAAATGTCTCTATGTATAGTGAATTGCAATCTAATTGGATGTGTAAATAGACTGTAACCCACTCTTGTGCCAGTAACTGGGTTTTGGCCAATCACAAAGTCAAGTGTTCAAGTGAGGCAAATGCCAACTGTAACCAATCCAGCTGTTTCTGTACCTCACTTCAGTTTTTTTTTATGTCATTTTTCTTTTTCTGTTCATAAATATTGTCCAACCACGTGTCAGCCCCAGAATTGTTCTGAACCAATTCCAGTTCAGGGGGCTGCCTGATTCATGAATTATTTGTTTTTTGCTCATTTAAACTCTGTTAAATTTAATTTGTCTGAAGTTTTTCTTTTAACACTATGAACAATTTAAATAATAGAACAGTGACAATAAATTCTTAAATAAGTATTATAAGTATTTAGATTTATTTTTATATCCCAGAAATATTATTAATTTTAACATTTGCCTTTTCAGCACTCAGACAAAATGTGAATTAAATGCACCTTTTCAAAATCCTCCAAATGGCTTTTTTTTTGACAGAGTCTTACTCTATAACCCTTGGTAGAGTACCATTGCATCATAGCCCACAGCAACCTCGAACTCTTGTGCTCAAGTGATCTTCTTGCCTCAGCCTCCTGAGTAGCTGGGACCACAGAATGCCACAATGCCTAGCTATTTTTAGAGATAAAATACGTGAAATTGCTCAGGTTGGTCTTGGACGCCTGAGCTCCAGCAATCCGCCTGCCTCAACATCCCACAGTGTTAGGATTACAGGTGTGAGCCACCTAAATGGGTTTAGGCTTAAAATTAATCCCAAAGTCCTTACTGCAGTCTGCAAATTCCCACACAGTCTGGCTGGCTAGTCTCCAGTTCCATCTATTGTTTGTACTTCTCTCATTCTCCCATCATCTACTATTCACATTGGTCTCTCCTTTCTGCTCCTCCCATTTAAAATTTAAATTTCCCCCTTCTGGGGCTTCTGCTTTGTCTTTCTCCTATCTTTCTGTGTTCTTCAAACCTCAGGTCAGATATCACCTCCTCAGAGGTCAACTCCCCTACCTCTATCTGCAGTCATCAAGTTAGTATGTTTTATTTCCTTCACAGCATTCATCTTTACTTGAAATTATCTCCTTCTTTCATATGCTCACTATCTTTCTGCTGGACTAACTCATAAATTCCACAAGGGCAGGAACTTTGTCTTGCTCACTGATGTATCCTCACTCCCTAGAGCAGTGCCTAGCACTAAGCGGGTGCTCAAAAATAATTTGTTAAATGAACATGTAATATGATGTTCAATAAGGACACCGTCAGTTTTGAGTGGGTTCCCAAAGGACAATAGATTAGGTGTCAAGTACCTTCATATTCTAAAGCCAACTGTTCATTTACTGTGCAAGATAGGCTGAGAAATCGTGGCTTGGCATTATTCATCACTCACCTTCCATGGGGGTGGAAGAGACTAATGACTCATAAAGAGTGTTGCTTTGGAGATATCTTATACTTTCCCACACCTCCCATGGAAAAAGAGATGTTTTCCCCTTACCTCAACCTATGTGAGAGGTGCTGTTAGGGAATCTCTTGGAAAACTTAATACATGTCACCTGGAGGCTGGGAGAATATAAGGACCTCAGAGAAACACTGGGAATGACCTACACTTTTTACCCACTGTAGCTTCATGAATTTTTTTGTGCACCAAAAATAAGATGGATTAATGGGCAGATAAAAGGAGGGGTGAATGGATAGTTACAGGACAAATCAAGTGTGGCAAAATGACCCCAGGGTTTGGGGGGAGGGAATTCTGCAGGAAGCCATTTTAAAAGGGATTCCAGCTAAGAAGACTGCCTGGCTATTCCCTAAAGGGATCAAGCAGAGATTTGAACCCTCAGAAGCCCAAGGGCTGAGGGCTAGGATCTTAGGTGGTACACCTGAAACAACTTCAGAGCATGTCATAATCATTAGTAATTGAAGATCTAAGAAGCTCTGCCACCTTCTCCCTCACAACTCAAACCTGGAGGGATCCACAAGCCCTCAGAGAGTGGTTAAAGGGGAGAAGATGGAGATAGGAAAGGCAGAAAATAGAAGTGGACCAAAGCCATGGGCTTGCAGCGTGAAGCAGGGCTAAGTTAGGGAGAAGGAAAAGCTTTAACTTGGAATTAAATTAGTATGACTTCATGAGGTTTCATCCAGGGGAGAAAAAGAAATAGTCTTTAGAGAATTTGAAGGGTTTGGGCAGTAAAAATTAATTTTCTACTTGTACCTTATTGAATCCTGCTCATTAAGTAAAATGAACATGCCTAAAAAAATCCCAACCCTGGAAGAATTTTGAAAATATATCACACGTTCATTTATTTAATAAATATTTATTAAGCTGCTATAATTATTGAATAACACCTGCTATGTGCCAGGCATTTGTAGTGAGGTTACAATAATATATGGGACAAGCATTTGATATAAGTAGAGAAGTTTTTTATTCTTTTAATTTTTTTTAGAGACAGTCTTGCTTTGTTACCCTCAATAGAATGTTGTAGCGTCACAGCTCACAGCAACCTCCAGCTCTTAGGCTCAGGTGATTCTCTTGTCTCAGCCTCATGAGTAGCGGGGACTACAGGCACCTGCCATGACGCCGGGCTATTTTGTTGTTGTTGTTGCAGTTTGGCCGGGGCCAGGTTTGAACCCACCACCCTCGGTATATGAGGCCAGCATGCTACTCACTGAGCCATAGGCGCTGCTCAAGTAGAGAAGTTTTAAAAGTCACTGGGGGCAATGGTAACATTTTATGTCTTGATAGAGATTTGGGTTTTATAGGTGTATGTGTTTGTTAAGACCAGAGTTCAATATTTGGCTATCTTTTTTTTTTCCTTTTGATGTAAAATATACATACAATGACATGCACAAGTTTTTAATATATGTTTGCTGAGTTGTTTGTTTTTTTTGTTTTTTTTTTTGAGACAGAGTCTTACTTTGTTGCCCTTAGTAGAGTGCTGTCTCATCATAGCTCACAGCAACCTCAAACTCTTGGGCTCAAGTGATTCCTTTGCCTCAGCCTCCCAAGTAGCTGGGAGCCAGTAGGTGCCCACCACAACGCCTGGCTAGTTTTAGAGACAGGGAATTGCTCTTGCTCAGGCTGGTCTTGAATTCCTGTACTCAAGCAATTCACCTGTGTTTGCTGAGTTTTGACAAGTACGATAGTTCTGCCTCCCTTGTTCATTGGCAGGTAACCTCATCTTCATGAGTAAATAAAAGCCGTTAGACAGGCATTCCCTCAACTCTCAGCACCAAACTTATAAGTGTACACAATCTGCAGTTTTATCTACCTTTTTCCCCTTTTCTTCTGTTATTGTGGACAATACGTCCCTTATTGCTCCTCCTGGTTTTTGTACCCCTTCCCCTACAAACCCCTCAGAGGCCTTTGTACTATGGGATTATCCCTCATATCTTGAACTCTCATCTCAAGGGATGAACTGTTTTTTTTTTTTTTTTAAGACAGAGTTTCACTTATTAACCCTAGGTAGAGTGGCGTGGCATCACAGCTCACAGCAATCTCCAACTCCTGGGCTCAAGCAATTCTCCTGCCTCCACCTCCCAAGTAGCTGGGACTACAGGTGCCTGCCACAGTGCCCGGCTATTTTTTTGTTGCAGTTTGGCTGGGGCTGGGTTTGAACCCACCACCCTTGGTATATGGGGCCAGCGCCTTACTCACTGAGCCACAGGTGCCGCCTGGGATGAACTTTTTTAAGTATCAATGCTGAATTCTCAATTCTCTCTTCTTTTTTTTCTTAATTCTTTTCCTTAAAGGTAGTTTGTTTGTTTGTTTGTTTGTTTATTTGTTTGTTTTGATTTTTGGAGACCAAGTCTCACTCTGTCACCCTGGGTAGAGTGCCGTAGTATCCGAGCTCACAGCAACCTCAAATTCTTCAGCTTGAGCAATCCTCTTGCCTGAGCCTCCTGAGTAGCTGGGACTACAGGTGCCCACCACAATGCCTGGCTAGTTTTTCTATTTTTATAGAGAAGGGGTCTTTCTCTTGCTCTGGCTGGTCTGGGACTCTTGCACTGGAGCCATCTACAGGCCTCAGCCTTCCAGAGTGTGAGTATTGCAGGCATCAGACACCATGCCCGGCCAACCCATTTTCTCTTCTTGAAACAACTTTCCTACTTCTCCTTTACCAACCATAACTCCTACTCGCCCCTTAGGTCTTTGCTTCGATACTGTTGACTCAAATATATCTTCCCTGACTTTCTATGCCATACCATGGCAGAAGTGATAGAACTTCCTTTTACATGACTCTCATCTGACTTGTAATTATGTGTTCTAGGTATGGCTTGTCCACAAGACAAATATGGTCCCTTCTCTCACAGTGCTTCATGAACTGCAGTACCTCCAGTATTTAGCACAGTACCGGGTGTATTAAATACATTATGGAAGGAAATAATTAACTCAAATTCGCTCATCTCGTCTGTATAGTATGTTTTAAATGTCTTCATTTTCTTCATAAATTTTAAGTTGTTTTTTTTTTTTT
>NW_003852406.1:2045832-2093014 GCF_000181295.1 Otolemur garnettii | reverse complement strand
GCTACTTGGGAGGCTGAGGCAAGAGAATTGCTTGAGCCCAGCAGTGTGAGGTTGCTGTGAGCTATGATGCCATGGCATTATATCAGGGGGCAACAAAGTGAAACTCTGTCTCAAAAACAAAACAAAACAACATAAAAACTATTTAATAGTCATAAAAATCCTATAATGTAGAAAGATTTTTGGAAATCTGATATTTAAATTCCTCAGATCATTCCTCAAAAGAAGGAAGAAAAGTCAAAGTATTGTAGTATTTTTATGACTGCATTATTATTATATTTTTACTCAGATGGAATATTTTATAGCTAGAGACCACTGGTAGGAAGACAACCTGAAAATTTGGAGTTCATTTTATCTTTCAGTTCTGGAGGAGAATGATCATCTGCTAGTTTACATAACTACATCTTATAAATAACTTAGTTTTTCTGAGCAGCCATAAATTCATTCAGCATTCACTGAATCTTAGGGGTACAATAGGCACTAGGGACCTAATATCACATTAATTGCACATGTAGGTAACATTGACACATGCATATGTATTTTAATTTTTTTTTTATTGTTGGGGATTCATTGAGGGTACAAGAAACCAGGTTACACTGATTGCATTTGTTAGGTAAAGTCTCTCTTATAATTTTGTCTTGCCTCCAAAAGATGTGTCACACACTGAGACCCCCAGCCCCCTGCTTCCTTCCCTCTCTCTGCTCTTCCTTTCTCTCATCCACCTCCCTCTTTCCCTCTCTCTGCTCTTCCTTTCCCCCACCCCCTTCTCTTTTTCTCTCACTTTGCTGTCCCCTTCCCCCACCCCCCACCATGTACTAGGTCATTAATTGTCTTCATATCAAAATTGAGTACATAGGATTCATGCTTCTCCATTCTTTTTTTTTGAGACAGAGTCCCACTATGTTGCCCTTGGTAGAGTGTTGTGACATCACAGCTCACAGCAACCTCAAAATCTTGGGCTTAAGTGATTCTCTTGCCTCAGCCTCCCAAGTAGCTGGGACTACAGTCGCTCACTATTTTTTGTTACAGTTGTCATCATTGTTGTTTTAGCAGGCCCAGGATGGGGTCGAACCCAGCAACTTCAGTGTATGTGGCTGGCACTGTAACCACTGTGCTATGGGCACTGAGCTGTGTGCTCCTCCATTCTTGTGATGCTTTACTAAGAATAATGTGTTCCACCTCCATCCAGGTTAATACAAAGGATGTAAAGTCTCCATCTTTTTTAATGGCTGAATAGTATTCCATTGTGTACATATACTACAGCTTGTAATTCATTCCTGGGTTGGTGGGCCTTTAGGCTGTTTCCACATTTTGGTGATTATAAATTGAGCTGCGATAAACAGTCTAGTGCAAGTGTCCTTATGGTAAAAGGATTTTTTTCCTTCTGGGTAAATGCCAGGATCAAATGAGAGGTCTGGCTTGAGTTCTTTGAGGGTTCTCCATACCTCCTTCCAAAAAGGCTGTATTAGTTTGCAGTCCCACTAGCAGTATAAAAGTGTTTCTTTCTCTCCCCATCCATGCCATGTGTATTTTAAACATATATGCATATATAAAATTTGAGAAGGCAGAATAATTAATAAATAAAATGAAATGAGAGATCTTTATGTATAAATGTTTTTCCTTACAAACTGTTTCTACTGCCAGCCTTGATTTAAGTCTTTGTGACATAATATAGCTCCTTTCAGCAGGTTAATATATAGTATAGATGGAGAGTCCCTTATGAAATGTTTGGGAACAGAAATGTTTCAGATTTTTGATTTTTTAAAAAAATTTAGAATATTTGCATTATACTTACTTGTTGAGTATCTCTAATTGGAAAGTCTGAAATATGAAAATGCTCCAGTAAACATTTCCTTTGAGTGTCAAGTCTGCAGTAAAAAAATTTTGGATTTTAGATTTTCCAATTAGAGATAGTCAACCTATATCAACATAAGTACAGTTAAGGGCTTCACAGACCAGCCTCATCTGGGTGTCTTATTCGAATAAAACCAGACTAATGATCCCTGGACTAACTGAAAAGACTTTACTTGACAGCTCCTGAAGCATGACAAAGCAAATTTCTTTCTTTCTTTCCTTCTTTTTTAGAGATAGAGTTTTGCTTTGTTGCCCTCAGTAGAGTGCTGTGGCATCACAGCTCACAGCAACCTCCAACTCTTGGGCTTAGGCAATTCTTTTGCCTCAGCCTTCCGAATAGCTGGGACTATAGGCGCCCACCACAGCCCTAGCTATTTTTTTCTTAATATTTATTTACTTACATTATTTATTTAAAAAAATTATTTTTCTTACTTATACATGTGTATATTGGGTTTCCACTTTTGCCTTCATATAATTAAAAAGGCTAAATTTAATGACAATAACAATGTTTAACATAAGGATAGAGAAAAAACCTCATAAAGAATGCATGAAGATAAATACATTCAGAAAAGAAATCAGACAATTGCTGCAACAAAATATTAAGCAATAATAATAGTTACAATGCAAAGAAAGTAACATTCACATTGTCAGATAGAAGTATGTCTATTATAGAATACTTTGATCAGTTAACTTCTTCTTTTGTTTTTTCCAAAGTCTCAAAAAAATAGACAACTAATATTTATAAATAAAAGTAAAAGATAATTTCAAAAAAACAGATCATGCCAAATCTTATAGACAATAGAAAAAGAAATACTCCAAAATCATTCTACTTAATCTGGATACACCTGATATTACAATTGGAGAAAATATATTATTATAAAGGGGAAATTACAAACATATTTCACTTATAAATGAGGATGCAATATGATAAACAACATATTAACATGTTGAATTAAAAATTAATTGTTTAAGTAATGTACTTTGGTCAAAATTAAATACAATTTACATGAGAATTAGTCACTATTTTCTTTCTTTGTTTTTTTTCTTGCCCACACTCCCTCCCTCCTTCTCTGTCCTGGTCTTCCCTTCCCCCATGCCCCACCATGTCATTTATTGTCATTAATTGTCTTCATATCAAAGTTGAATACATAGGATTCTTACTTTTCCATTCCTGTGATGCTTCACTAAGAATAATGCATTCCACCTCCATCCAGGTTAGTACAAATGCTGTAAAATCTCCATTATTTTTGATGGCTGAATAATATTCCATGGTATATGTATACCACAGTTTACCAATCTATTACTGGGTTGAGGGGCATTTAGGCTGTTTCCACATTTTAGCGATTGTAAATTGGGCTGCAATAAATGCCTAGAACAAGTGTCTTCATAATAAAAGATTTTTTTTTCCTTCTGGATAGATGCTCAGTAATGGGACTGCAGGATCAAATGGGAGGACTAGGTTGAGTTCTTTAAGGTTTCTCCATACTTCCTTCCAAAAATGTTGTATTAGTTTGCAGTCCCACCAGCAGTGCAAAAGCATTCCTTTCTCTCCACATTTGTGCCAGCATCTGCAGTTTTGTGATTTTGTGATATAGGCCATTCTTGCTGGGGTTAGATGATATCTCAGGGTGGTTTAATTTGCTTATATCATTATCATTATTTTTTGTAGAGACAGTCTTACTTTGTCACCCTCTGTAGAGTGCTAGGGCATCACAGCTTACAGCAGCCTCCAATTCTTGGGCTTAGGTGATTCTCTTGCCTCAGCCTCCCAAGTAGCTAGTGAGCTAGGTGCTTGACATGACGCGTGGCTATTTTTTGTTGCAGTTTGGCTGGGGCTGGGTTCCCTCGGCATATGGGGCCGGCACCCTACTCACTGAGTCACAGGTGCCACCCACCTGCCTGCTTGCCTATTTTTTGATGTAACTGTTGTTGTTTTAGCTGATCCCGCTGGTTCGAACCCACCAGCCTCGCTGCTTGTGGCTGGCGCTGTAATCAAGCTCTGTGCTACCAGAGCTGAGCCCACTGGCTATTTTAAAAGGTGGGGTTCTCGCTCTGGCTCAGGCTGATCTCCAACTCCTGAGCTGAGGTGAACCACTCACCTCGGCCTCCCTGAGTGATGGGATTATGGGCATGAGCCACCCTGCCCAGCCTGTACAAAACTTTTTTGTTGTGAAAGTAATACATACTCATTGTAAAACTTTGGAAACAACAGAAGAGTACAAAAAATGAAGTAAAATGTCTTCTTTTTCTTTTTTTTTAGAGAGTGTTTCTCTATGTCACCCTCAGTAGAGTGCTGTGGTGTCACAGTTCACAGCAACCTCAAACTCTGGGGCTTAGGCGATTCTCTTGCCTCAGCCTCCCAAGTAGCTGGAATTACAGGCGCCCATCACAACACCCAGCTATTTTTTTGTTGCGGTTTGGCCAGGCCTGGGTTTGAACCCGCCACCCTTGGTGTATAGGGCTGGCACCCTAGTCACTGAGCCACAGGCGCCCCCCCCCCAAACAAAGCAAATTTCTTAATCTCTTTCCCACCTGTGGATTTCCACACTAGTGTCCGAAACAGCAGCCCACTGTACTGTTTTCCTTCACTTAAGTAAAACTTAAGCTTACACAGTTTTCCATACATATTTGCAGGGGGTATTTATTCTAGAAACCCTTGTGGATATCAAAATCCAAGAGTGAAAAATCCAGTCCTTTATGGAAAATGGTTTAATACTTGCATATAACGTATGGACATCCTCTTGTCTATTTTAATCATCTCTAAATTACTTCTAATACCTAAATGCCATGTAAATCTTATGTAAATAGTTATTACACTGTATTAGAATTTTTTTTTTAAAGACAGGGTCTTATTTTATCGCCCTTGGTAGAGTGCTGTAGTATCACAGCTCACAGCAACCTCCTGGGCTTAGGCCCACCAGAAAATCTAGCTATTTTTTAGTTGCAGTGTGGCCACCACCCTTGGTATATGGGGCTGGGACCCTACCCACTGAGCCACAGGCGCTGCCTTATACTGTATTCAAAATTTTGATTTGTATTTTATTGTTGTAATGTTGCTTTTTATTGGTTTTTCCCCACGTTTTCTACCTGCCCTTTGTTGAATCTGGAATGCAGCATATGTGGATACAGAGGGCTGACAGTACAGCTTTTAATATTTCTTCCTCACCCAGGAGCTGACTAGCAAGCAAGAACTCTTCAGGGAAGGTGTTGGTGTTGGAAGTGTGTATGAGGACATGCCCAGAGGGAATCTGCCATGCTGAAGAGGTGTCCAGTTTCAAGGCAGTTTGTGCCTTCAAGGAGCTAATGATCTGAAGATAAAAGAAACAGTCAATAAGCACAGTGGGGAAAGCAATATGCCAGAGTATATAATTACCTGTTGAGTGGTGCTGTACTGATCCTGGGTAAGATGAGGGGCCCTGAGATGGGCAAGGACAACCTGGAGGTTAGCCTAGAGGTGGGCCTGGACCTGGAAAACGAAGTAACTAATTAATAAATATTTGTGGAGCTTCCTAACAGAGCTTCTTTCAGCCATTCTATGTATTTTATATATGCATTTTTTTTTCTGGGGCAAGACTCCATTATTTTTATCGCATTCTCTTTCCTTTATAGCCATGACTCCCTTTATTTGAGTAACATAAGGAAGGAGCATATGTACAGTGGGCAGCTAAAAGCTCTTCCAACATCACTAAGAGACGATTTCAGATCTTGAAGAGGTGTCTGAGGTCCCAGGTGTCCTGGGTCCCAAGCGGCCCCAACACTCCTCCACTTTGACAGCCCACGTGTGGAGGGTAGCTCGGGGCAGCAGCTCCTGGGCACCTCCACCTGGCCTCAGCTTCTAGCTCCCCACCCCGGTTCCTCCTGCCCACGCTTAGGCCTTTTGTCGTCACTCCGCCCACTGCCCTTCCGCGTCTCCTCCCGGCTCCTTCCCATTCTGTGCACCTCCATTTCCGACTACGCCTCCCGCCTATTAAGGCCCTTCTCGGCTTCCGTCCCAGATGATCCCTCCCCGAGGCTGCCACCGCCTCCTCCATCTCTCGGAGCTGGAGCCGCCTCTTCGGCCAGTGGCGTAGCCGACTCTGTGTCACGGCCAGCCAGATTGGGGCGGAGGTCCGGAACCCAATCTGGACCCGAGCGGGGGGCCATGGAGAAAGCGGCCCGAGGCGCTGTACACACCGACTAGGGCGGGCCCGCTGCGGCTGTAGGCGCCATGGACCGAGCCCCCACAGAGCAGGTACGCGGGCGCGGGCTGGGCCGGTCGAGCCGGGGGTGGGGGTCGCCGCTTCCCCACAGGCCCGGCCCTGGTCTCCGAGCCTGGGGCTGTAACAGCCGGAGCCTTCAGGCTTCTGCGGTCGCAGACCAAGCTGGGGTCTGGCTGTATGTCTCCTGCTCTCCTGCATTGTTCCAGCTGCTGCCCGGGGCTGGAGGGCTTTACCAGCCCTGTTTATTCTTCGGGCTGGGGACTCGGGGTTGCCTCTCTCCCCTGCCTGGTGAAAAGGGCCAAGAAAGCGCCAAGTTGTCCGTGCTCAACCGAGAGTAGGGCCTGTAACTTCCACGAAATCTTCCCCCTCACCCGAATTCCCTTCAGTTCTGGAATGTGTTTTTAAGGTGGAAAGGCATTTGAAGGCTTCTCACCCAGAAAGACCGTCAGAGAATGTGTGATAACGACAGATGAAGGGGGAATCATGGGCCTTTTAAATCTACAGTCGGTTGTTTAAATCTACACTGCATTGTTTTTGCAGTGGTTTGGGGGAGGTAATCCTTTTAACAAATTATACTACGGTTTTCCCTTGTCTGTTTATCCAGTTATTTTGCAAAAATTGTAGTTAGTGTTTTTTAAAAAACGAACTTACATCTAAAGGGTGTGGGGGCCTGAGTTCATTTCCGAGCCCGTTTTCATATTCGTAGAGTAGTGCTATTAGTGTTTTGATGTTCTGTTTTGTTTTTCGTTGCATCAGTTTCTTGATTATCCACATTAGTGAGTGCTGGGAAGCGGGGATAAAGATAAAATGATCTAAAAAATAATGTAAAAAGTCATCTAAAATAACAGTATTCCCCCCATTACTTAACCGTTCTTAACATTTCTACAAAATGACTTAATTTCAAGTCTAAATTTATTCAATTTCTTTTGCCCTCTACGAAGAGTGATGAACTAAGCAAATGGGTGAAGGCAGAAGAGAGTTTAGTCATTTTTGCCTAGCAATTTTACTAATGGATAATTAGCACCTGATTAAATGAGATAAGGTTTAAGATTCCCAAATTCCTGCGTATGTGATATGTAGTTGGAGCAAGTTTTGTTTTGGGTTTTTTGTTTTTTGTTTTTTGAGACATAGTCTCACTCTGTTGCCCCCGGCTTCAGCCTGGCTCACAGCAACCTCAAACTTCTGGGTTCGAGTGATCCACTTGCCTCAGCCTCCCGCGTAGCCGAGACTACAGGGACTGGCTAACTTTTCTATTTTTAGCATAGACGTGCTCTCTCTCTGGCTCAGGCTGGTCTCAAACAGAGCTCAAGAGATCCTCCTGTTTCAGCCTCTGAGAGTGCTAGGATTACAGGTGGGAGCCACCATGCCCGGCTGGTTTTGATTTAGTAGGCAAAGCATAGCTTCATAGTTAGATTTGTTTTTACTCAAGGTTTATTTTAAAAAAAAGGTTTATGTGAATATAACTCTGAAAATGCAAATTAATTTTATAAAACTATATAGAATTGCTAAATTGACGTGGAATATCTTGATCAAGACACAAGGCTTTCCTGTGACCCAGAGTATTTTTCTGTATGTGCAGCTTATATCCAGTTAATTAAAGAAATATTCACAAGTATCTATCAGAAATACCTGAGATTTCAAAGCTTGACAAATAAATAGGAATTTTCCTTGAATCATTTCCTTGTATGTATGTTAAAATTAATGAAAGGTTTCAGCATTTTGGTCCCTCAGCAGGATGCCAGAATTGTAACCAGTAATGCTGCCATGTGTATACTTATGGTTCCTTTCATCCTAGAGTAAATGTAATTATCTATTTAGATGGTAACTTTTAGCATAGTTGTTTGTGTGTGATTATCTTCCCAGCAAGTACTATGAGCAAATTATTTAAAGTAGAGAGCTTCTTCCTCTTTCATGCTATCTTTCCAAAGTCAACAAACTATTAAAACCATGTAGAAATTTAAGAACCAGAAAAAATCGTGAAAAAGTGTTTTCTCTTGAAGATTTGTTTTTCTTTTAGTACTCCTGCCTGTTTCTCAGCCTAACCTTACCTGAAGGAACAACTTGAAACTTTTTCACTCTCCCATGCACTCAGAAAACAGATCCAAAAAAGTGATGTGACTTTGCCTAGTTAATGTGATAGTAGATAATTCCGGGATATATGGATAACCTGGAAGGATTATACTTCATTTTATATATGCATTGAGCAAGACTCCATTATTTTTATCATATTCTTAAACGAAGGCTAAGAACCATTAACTTAATGGTAGATTAGGAACTAAGATTTCTCAACTTTATGCAATTCTTGATTCTTTCCAGTATACCATAATGTAATGGCTGTGTTGAATTTCCATCTTTCCTCATAGAATGCTTTTTCCTATCAAAGGAGTGTTGGCTTATATTCAGAATTTCTAGAAATACGTAAAGCATTCATGCTTGCTCACTGTAGTATTGTACAGGTTAGCAATTCATAAAAGTTGGAATTTAAAAAGTTGTTACTTAATACAGAAGACTCTGCATTTCATCTTAACCTAATTAAATACTTGGAGTATTTTACAAATGTAACTTAAAAAAATTAAAACTATTTTTTGCCTGAAGGCATACATTTTGTTGTTTTTGTGAATTACCTCTTTATAAAAACAGATATATTTTGTGTATGTTGCTCAAAATTTTAAAAAGTTACTGGGAATACAGTGCTAGATGGATAATCTTGATCGAATAATGGCTATTTGAAAGATTAGTATAACCAGAAGTGAATCTTAGGAATATTCTCTTTTAGCTTTTTCTTTTACAGAGTGTTCTCTGTATTTAATCAAAACAAGTAGCTTAATTTTAACTGCCAGAGTTAGATGTTTTATGAACAGCTATTACTTGGTATAATAACATTTTTTTCATTAGGAAAAAGCTTGTGTAAAGAGATGGGAAGAATAAATTGTAGAATTCATTTTGTTTATAAAGGCTTAGTGTTTTATTTTTAGGAAATTTAGGACAGGTTGAGATTTTTATTTATTTATTTTTGAGACAGACTCTCTAGCTATTGCCCTAGGTAGAGTACTGTGGTGTCACAGCTCACAGCAACCTCTGACTCTTGGGCTTAAGGGATTCTCTTGCCTCAACCTCCCAAGTAGCTGGGACTACAGGTGCCCACCACAATACTCCGCTATTTGTTGGTTGTAGTTGTCATTGCTGTTTGGCAGGCCTGGGCTGAATTCAAACCTGCACGCCCTGGTGTATGTGGCTGGCACCCTAGCTGTTTGAGCTACAGTCACCAAGCCAGTGTGAGATTTTTAAAAAATAAACAATAGGCTTGGAAATGACAGAGCACTGGAAGTTCACAGTCTTTTGTATTATCACAAATAATTTAAATATTGGCTTAATTTTTAGCATATTAGTATTAGATAGGTTCTTTTAAAGGAATTTACAAACTTACTGGTTATTAGTATTTTTAGTTCTTAGAAAAACAAGCATCTAATGATATGTATGATTTCATGCAACTACACTGGTCACCTAGGAGGGTGAAAAATTGCTATGCTTATAATTGTTTTCTTTCTTTTTCTTATTGAGACAGTGTCTCACTTTGTCGTCCTCAGTAGAGTGCCGTGGTGTCACACTGCTCACAGCAACCTCCAACTCCTGGTCTTAGGCCATTCTCTTGCCTCAGCCTTGCAAGTAGCTGGGACTACAGGCGCCCACCACATTGCCTACCTATTTTTTTATTGCAATTCAGCCGAGGCCGGGTTTGAACCCACCACCCTTAATATATGGGGGCAGCACCCTACCCACTGAGCCACAGGCGCCACCCCAAGTTTTTTGTTTATTTTGTTTTTTGAGACAGAGTCTCACTCTGTTGCCCCCAATTAGAGTGCCTGACATCATAGCTCACAGCATCACAGCAACCTCAAATTCCTGGGCTTAAGCTGTCCTCTTGCCTCAGCCTCCTGAGTAGCTGGGATTATAGGCACTTGCCACAACGCTCCATTAGTTTTTGTATTTTTAGTAGAGATGGTGTCTTGCTTTTGCTCAGGCTGGTCTTGAACTCCTGAGCTCAAGCAATCCACTTATGTTCAAGGGATCCTCCCATCTCGGCCTCCCACAGCGCTAGGATTATAAGTGGGAGCCCCTGTGCCCTGCCAGATTTGGTTTGGTTTTAGAAAAAGGTATGGATAGCAAAGCAAGTAAGCAGAGTCTGAGTTAAATACTTTGATTTCTTCCTTCAGCATTTTCTGGAGTCTTGGAAACCTTAATACATAACTTCTGCAGTTTGTTTTGACAAATGGTTCACTTCAAATATAAACCATTTTAATCAGAAAATGATATACAGCTGATAGTTATTTCTTAATCCCTCATCAGTTTTTCCTTCAGAAGACACTTAACTTTGGCCATAATTGTAAAACATTTTAATATTAGAGCTATTGTATTTTTACCTTAAACATAGAGTATACGGAAGGCTTCCATGGTCATATTTTTTCTGTGGGTGTGTGGTACATAGTCTAGAGTTGCACTGTGGGAGAGTGTCTCATTATGTTCTAACTTCAGTTTTGTTTTTTAAGTGGGTGTCATTTTTTCTACTGCTTAATCTGGGAAGATTATTCGCATTCTTCTGGAGGTTCTATCTGTAAGGAATTTAGTGTGCATTCTCTGCTGATGTGTACTTCGTAGTAACGTTTACCCATTTTCCTCAAATCATTCTGGTGCCGTGCTTTTTCCAGAACATATGCTTAATATGTATTTGTTGAATTGTATAGGTCCCAATTATCTGAATGCATTTGTCTAATAAACTCTTTTAAACAAGGTTTATATAGTTTCACACCTCAATAAATTATTGGACTTTCTCGATTATTATCAAAGGCATTTTATTTATTGACATTTGCTTTAAAATGTATGACATTAAAAGTAAGTGTGAAACTGCTTATTTTTTTCAAAGACATGTTTCAGGATTATAGTCTTTTTCATTAATTTGGATAATCTGACATTTCCTTTCTTAAATATTTATTTATGGCTGGTCAAGTGAAGCAGTGGGAGTAGAAAAGGAACAAAGGAATCTGTAACTGGTAGTGATAAATTAGTTGTAAACACCACTGCTCGGACCAGCCTGAAATTTCTCTGAAAGATAATTTTGCTGTTAGATAGTTGCTTTTTCTTTTAAACAAATAATAGTACAGGGTGATTAAACTTTCTTCAGTATACTTCTGATTAATCTCATATTTCTTTTCCTTTTTTTTTTTTTTTTTGAGACAGAGTCTCAAGCTGTCACCCTGGGTAGAGTGCTGTGGCATCACAGCTCACAGCAACCTCAAACTCTTGGACTCTAGATTCTCTTGCCTCAGCCTCCCAAGTAGCTGGGACTACAGGCACCTATCACAATGCCTGGCTATTTTTTTGTTGTACTTGTCATTGCTGTTTTAGCTGGTCTGAGCTGGGTTCAAACCCGCCTGCTTTGGTGTATGTGGCCAGTGCCCTACCCACTGAGCTATGGTACCGCCTCATATTTATTTTCTTTAAGGCGACGACTTCTTAATATAAAATGTCTGATCCCTAAAAAAAATAAATCTTGGCAAAAGTAGAGAGACTAAAATATAGAAATTTAAACTGAGGAATAATATTCTATGAAGCAAGTAATCTAATTTTTTATTTAAAAAATGACACTTTATTGTCCATTATGCAAGACATTTTTCTTTTGACTCCTATACTAATATAATTAAAATACTGCCAGAATCTGTTGCTTACTTAGCATGTTAGCTGTGTGGGCTTTATTTTTAATTTTTATGAATAGTTTGGATCTATTGGCATCACAGTAAACAACCATTTGAAACTATACAGAGTTGTAACTATAGGAGAAAATTTGCCAGTTTGTTCCTATTAGTGACATCTTCTGTTTGTGCAGCTGTTGATTATAGCAGCTTCTTTCTCTCTCTTTCTCTCTCTCTTTTTTTTTTTTGCGCCATAAACAAAGGATCATTTCAGTGTGTGTGAGTTTTATTGTTGAACTCTGGTATCTAGAATTGTACTTAGAATAAAAACTAATAAAAACTTCAATATTTAAAGGTATATGCTGTGTGTGCAGACATTAGTTATAAATCACGCGTGACACCTTTTGAACCAGCAGGGTTGCCTGAGTTTATAAAACTCGTTTTAAAGTACAATGAAATTTGTCACAATTTTTGACCTGAGCAAAATTTTGAATTTGCTATTAGTTTATAGGTTGATAATTTGGGGGGAGTTATCAAGAAAAGTGTTCTTTTAAAATTATTTATTTATAATTATTGTGATTCTTTTTCATTTTAGACTGATAATTTGATGTGCCTGTGTTTCTTGCTTTAAAGCAAAAATCTAATGTCTGCTAGTCCAGATTTATGCAACTGTTCACCAAATTCTCATATGTTCAAAGGGACTTTTTAATTTGTAAAAGAAATCATAAACATTATATTTTTAGTAACTTTAGTTAGTGTGATTTGAGGCTCCCCTCTTTTTATCCATATGTATGAACCATGTAAAGCACGTTTCTGTTACCTTTGCATTCATTATTGTTGAAAGTCAGCTAAGTTAACTTTTCTCTGATTGAGGAAATATTTATTAGTTTTATATATTATGCCTATGTAAATAAGTTTGGGTTTTAATGAATATCAACTGTGAAAATTACCAACCTATTATTAGAGTGTGAAGGTGTTTTTTGCCTTTCATGTTAAAATTGAAGAAACTAACTTAAGTTCACAAATGGATGTATTTCTGAGTATTATTACCGTAGTACGTGTACTTCAGATTTGGTTAATGTGTAAATGTAGACTTCAAAGTTAAATTAGGTAGAGAAGAAAGATGTGAATTAATACTGCTTTATAGTTCAGATTTTGTTCTCTCCCTGCCTTTTAAACAAGCATTTCTCCTTTTAGAGAACTTTATTTTTCTGAATACGGGCTGTATGTTGAGCATATCAAGTCTTATCTTTAGATTTTCTTAGATTCCTTACAAACTCCTTTTGTGAGAAGCATGCCTGAAATTTATTTTGACAACTGTGCTTTGTCCAGAACTTCTAACAAATCTTCCTAGAAGGTTTTCTTGGAAAAAGTTCTGGTTAGGACCATTGCTTTAAGGAAATTGTTTTGAATGGTTAAAACATTGGCTTGCATTTAATTTACTGGTTTTATTTATGTGCTTTTTACTACTCTGCAGAATGTGCCTATTGATGTTTTAATAATTTAACTGTTAGATTTAAATTTAAATTGTTGGTAAATAGGTAGAAAACTGTAAAGCCATTGTATAGCTTAATGAATCATTATAAGGTACACACCTTGTAAGTTTCACCCAGTTAGGATATGGAAGTTTGCCAGGTGCCCTGGAAGGATCTCCAGGTGTCTCTTCAGTTGCAACTCCCTCTTTCTGAAGAGAATTTCTATCCTGACTTTTATGGATTATTTTTACTCTTTTTTAAAAAATTGAGACAGAGTCTCACTTTGTCACCCTGGGTAGAGTGCCATGGTGTCATAGCTCACACCAATGTCAAACTTGGGCTCAAGTGATTCTCTTACCTCAGCCTCCCTAGTAGCTGGTACTGTGGGCACCCACCACACCATGCCCAGTTTTTTTTTTTTTTGTTTGTTTAGCAGGCCAGGCCTGGTTCAAACCCACAAGCCCTGGAGCATGTGGCTGGCACCCTAATCACTGAGCTATGGGCACCCAGCCATTTTTACTTTTCTTTATAGCTTTTATCACCTATATGTGCATCACTAAGTACTATCTATAGTTCTTTATACATCTTTTAACCCTCTGTAGATTTATTATTTAAGAAAACATACAAAGTAAATTAAAATGGACTACATATTATGAATTATTTTATTTATTTTTTTAGACAGTGTCTCTGTTGCTTTGGGTAGAGTGTGGTGGCATCATAGCTCACAGCAACCTCAGACTCTTGGGCTCAAATGATCCTCTTGCCTTAGCCTCCCAAGTACCTGGGACTACAGGTGCCTGTCACAGTGCTCAGCTATTTTTCTAGAGGTCTTGCTCTTGCTCTTGCTCAGGCCTTGAACTCCTGAGTTCAGGCAGACCACCCATCTCAGCTTCCCAGAGTGCTAGAATTACACATATGAGCCACCGTGCTGGGCCTATGGATTCTTTTAGTTTACTGAGATGTCCACTGGGAAACTGAAGTTCTTATTTTTTTCCCGCTTTAACTGTGAACCACAAGTTTTTGCTCCTTAAGTATTTTTTTATCATAGACATTTTTCTTCCTTTTCATTTAATGATACTAATCTACTTTTCTGAATTTAACGGATGTGGACTAGTTTTTAGACTACTCAAAGAAATACAGTTATCCTTCAGAACTCTGATTTTTTTCCTAACAAAATTAGTTAAAACCACATTGTTTTGTCTGAAGAACAGCATGTATTGCTACCAACGTTATTTTTAGACCCTGAGATATGATTTTTTTGTACTCTGCTTTAACTTTTTTTTTTGGAGATAGTCTCATTATGTCACCCTGGGTAGAGTGCTATGGCATCATCACAGCTCACAGCAACCTCAAACTCTTGGGCTTAAGCCATTCTCTTGCCTCAGCCTCCCAAGTAGCTGGGACTACAGGCACCCATCACAATGCTGGGCTGTTTTTTTTTGTTGTTGTAATTGTCACTGTTGTTTAGCAGGCCCAGGCTGGGTTTGAACCCGCCAGGCCCAGTATATGTCGCCAGCGCCCTAACCACTGACCTATGAGTGCTGATGCCTGTTTTAACAGCTTTGTTAACATAAGAAATGATTGTACTGAAATGTAGTAACTTCTGATAAGTTTTTCCTTATAAATAATTTCGTCATTATTCAGTTATTTTGAATTGACATTAAATTGCTGTTTCCTTTGGTTGTGTTGTGAATACTGAGAAGAGACCCAATTACTGTTTGTAAATACCAACTCTTCTGTTCTTAAATGATAAATTTGTATGTTGCTCGCTCGTTCGTTATTAATGGATTCCACCTTCTCTTTGAAGAATGTAAAGCTGTCAGCTGAGGTAGAGCCATTTATTCCCCAGAAGAAGAATCCTGATACGTTTATGATCCCTATGGCTCTCCCAAACGATAATGGAAGTGTTTCTGGTGTAGAACCAACTCCAATTCCCAGCTACCTGATTACTTGTTACCCATTCGTGCAGGAAAACCAGTCCAATAGGTAATTTGTTTATTATTTACTTTTTGGTAGGGGAGATAGAAGTTGGCAAAACATACTTAATTGTTTTCTTTTTAAACTTTTAAATGTTAACCATTTGTCTTATTTTTTTAAGAGGAGTAAATAAAACCAAGTGATATAAAATTTGAAAATTGTTAACATGGATCATTTTCTCATTCTTTCTAAGAGGAAATGGAATTGTTTGGATATGTCTCTATATTAAGTCATTGAAATTCATTTGAAATAAATTAGTCCAAAGGGAGGAATGAAATACAGTAGAACCTTCATAGTGGACTATCTTTCTACATTGACCACCTCCTTCAATTGACCAGATTTTCTTTTCTTTTCTTTCTTTCTTTTTTTTTGAGACAGAGTCTTACTCTGTCACCCTCCTGAGTAGAGTGCAATGGTGTCACAACTCACAGCAACCTCCAGCTCTTGGGGTTAGGCCATTCTCTTGCCTCAGCCTCTTGAGTAGCTGGGATTATAGGCGCCTGCCACAAGGCCTGACTGTTTATTGTTGCAGTTTGGCTGGGGCCTGGTTTGAACCCACCACCTTCGGATTATGGGACCGGTGCCCTACTTACTGAGCCATAGACGACGCCCAAATTGACCAGATTTTCATAGCTAGGGCATACACCATATGTGTTCAGTGGAAGTTCCTTATGTTGTCTCTGTATGTTGACTAGTTGGTTGCAGTCCCTTAGCTGGTCAACTTAAAATATTTTTAGTATTCAAATTAACATTCTTAGACACTTAATAAAGGGTTTTTGGGTTAGACAAATAACAGAAACTAAGAGGTCATTTTTAATGGAGTTTAGTTATATATTAAAAACCTTTGACCTATGTTGGATGATGTGTGAGGTGATTCATAAACTAAATTTAGTAGTATTTTTCTATTTGACAAAATAGCCTGGTGTACAGTATGATAAACTTAATTTGTTTTCTTACTTTACCAGATAGTCTTTGAGAATCCATGAGTAAGCCAGCCAGTAGATTATTTTAAAACATTTTTTTTTTTTTGAGACAGAGTTTTGTTATGTCACCCTCGGTAGAGTGCTGTGGTGTCACAGCTCACAGCAACCTCAAACTCTTGGGCTTAAGCGATTCTCTTGCCTCTAGCCTCCCAAGTAGCTGGGACTACAGGCACCCGCCACAACACCAGGCTATTTTCTTGTTGCAGTTGTTGTCGCTTAGCTGGCCCAGGCTGGGCCCCAACCCTCCAGCCTCAATGCATGTGGCTGGCGCCATAACCACTGCTATGGGCGCCAAGCCAATTTTAAAACATTTTTTAAAATGTGGTAGTGAACTTTTTTCCATTTTGTTTTGTCATAGGAGTAGTGAGGAATAGTTCTGTGCTTTACTCCGTGGAACCTTATGTTTATCAACAGCAGCCTTTGGGTGTTAAGAATTTTGCTGGTGCTTTACCTGAACTGCACTAGAGGAAGCACTAATGCTGAGGATAAGATGTCAGGGGACAGGCTTACTTCTTTTATTTCCCTTGGACCTGGAGTTTGCTTCCATTGTCAAGGAGGGGAGCCAGGAAAAGAGCAGGACTTAGCCAAGTGGTTAGGGGATTATGGGAAGAGGAATAGGAGGCCCTGGATCAAACAAGAATGAGAGGTGGAGAAATTAAATCACCCTATGTTATGATCTCCTTACACTATTTTCACCTTACTCTGTTTTCTACAGAAGCCTGTCATAGTTGTGAATATTGGGTGGGACTCCTTTTGGCAGATCTAGTACTAGGTGTTTAACTTTGGGGCAGAAATACCTTGAAGAGGTTGAGGACAGAGTTACAAATAATAAGGATATGTGGAATGCTATGAAACTGTTAAGTTAGATTCCTTTGTACTGTCATTTAAATTGTTATTACCTGTACATAGTTATCTATAATTATAGCAAAGATACTAGTTTTGTCCTCTTTCCCGGAATTATTATGAAGCCACTGTTGTGTTTTTTTCTTTTAACTTAATGAGTTAAGAGATTTTGATTTAGTGTGCTTTTTAGACTTGTCAATAGATTTGTTCTTTTTTGATTTGGTTTTGCAGACAATTTCCTTTATACAATAATGATATACGATGGCAGCAGCCAAATCCAAATCCCACAGGACCATACCTTGCCTACCCCATTATATCTGCTCAACCACCTGTTTCTACAGAGTATGCATATTATCAGCTAATGCCAGCACCATGTGCCCAAGTTATGGGTTTCTATCATCCTTTTCCTACACCATACTCCAACACCTTTCAGACTGCAAATACTGTAAATGCTATAACTACAGAATGCACTGAGCGTCCACATCAGCTTGGACAGGTCTTTCCATTGTCCAGTCATCGAAGCAGAAACAGTAACAGAGGACCTGTGGTACCGAAAGTAAGTGTCTGGTTTTGATTCTGTTGTTAATACTAGTATAAGTAATTTGGTGCTTCTCTTGATTGACCTTTAATGCTGAATTTACTATAAATCATTTTGTTCACTAACATAAAATGGTCAAGAATTTTTTTTATAAAATAATTTTTTTTTGTTACTTATTGTTACTAATTCTTGATTGGTGATATGACTTACAGTCTTATTCATGTTTTGTCAGAGAGTTGTATGTAAACATACACAAATATTTCTAAATTATTTTCATTTAATGATAGAAATTTCATGGGGGCACCCACATTTATAAAAGTAGGTAGTATGGATCCTATGCTAGCCATGTTGAATGATTAATACACTTCAAGATATTTCAGTCTTCAAAAATCAGGAGATATTATGGAAAGGAACATTTGTGATTCATTAGGTCCCTTCAACTTCATTTTTTCTAGCCTATGAATTTTTAGTAGGAATAGCACTTTGTTATTTAAGAGGTACTTTACTATTATATGAACAAAGTGTCTGCTAGGGCTAAAGAAAATGAAAGATAAAGTGCTTGCTTTGGCAGCACATACACTAAAATTGGACCAAGACCGAGAAGTTTAGCATGGCCCCTGCGCAAGGATGACATGCAAATTCATAGTGATGCCTATGGCTCAGAGGAGTAGAGCGCTGGCCCCATGTGCTGGAGATGGGGGATTCAAACCCAGCCCCGGCAAAAAAAAGAAAAGAAGAACAATAAATATGTGAAACTACTTTTATGCAGGACCAACCTTTTGACTAAGTTGAAAGGAAGGAAGGAAGGAGGAAGGGAGGAAAGGAAGAAAGGAAAGAAAGAAATGGAGGGTTTGCAGTCAGAATAGCATTAAGGTTTAATTTAGGTAACTGTTTTTTATCTAAAAGGCTATTTTGCATTGGGCCCTTAATATCAAAGCTAATCAGAATAAAAACCCTATTTCTAGTCAGCACTTTTGACTTGATTGAAGAGTGACTTCTTAGATGCATCTTAATGACTATATCAAAGAGTTTATGTTTCCCTGGATTCTGTTAGCCTAGCTGCTTCAGTGAAGTCTCTGCTGCCTCCTGGCATAATTTTTATAAATTAAAATACAAACAAGTAGCAGAGGTTGCTTTGAAAAAGCTTTTAGTCTTTGTTCTTGGAAACAGTCTGGGGCAGAGAAATCCCTTTCGGAATTCTGAGAATGAAAAAAACAAGTATTGGAAATAAGATAACAGTATATAATTTCCAAATGTTGAAGGAACATGATTTCTCAGAATGCGTTTCTTATCACTTCAATTTAGGAAGTTAAAGAAAATTCAGAGTTCTATTGTGTGAATTGCTGTTGAGTGATGAATACTCATATTTTGAAAAGTGAAAGAAGGGATTAGCTTTTTACTATTTTCTTTTCAAACTCCAAAGCAGAAAAATTATTTTGTATATCATTGCTAGCATGAAACTAAAATTTGGCATTGGGATAAGTTACCACCCTTTTTAATTATCCTTTTAAATAAATTTACAATGCCTTATATGATATGATTATGTTTCTTTTAATTATTAAGAAAATAAAAAATTAACAAAAATGAATTAATATTTTATTAATCATAGCAGTGTTAATGGTTGTTTGAAAAATAGTTTGTAAATGTGTGTATAATACATTATTTAGGTAATTATGCTTGCTGCAGATAATTTCATGAAACCCTAATACAGAAATCCTATTGCCCTGTAGATTGAAAGCCACTAATTTATAACATATATAGGTATATTTTATAATGTTTAGTACATTGAATAGGTTCTTTTCTTTTTTATAATTTAGCAACAGCTTTCACAACAGCACATAAAAAGCAAAAGGCCACTGGTGAAAAGTGTAGCTACCCAGAAAGAAACAAATGCAGCAGGTCCTGATAATCGATCAAAAATTGTACTTCTTGTAGATGCTTCACAGCAAACCGGTAAGACAAGCATATCTATCTATCTATCTATTTATCTATCTATATATATTACTGATTTTTGCCTATTTTTATCTGTTGACTTACTGACTTTATAATTGTGATCTGTACAACTTTTCAGGATCCTGTATTTTCGTCCTTTCATTTGTCCTGCCACTCTGTGAAATCCTCTAAGGATAAAATAATATGAGTCCTAAATGTTCTTTCACCTTGCCTGCCAGTTTGTGTACAACTTTGGATAGGGTTTAAGGTTTCCTTTCCCTTTGTACTGGTGGAACAGTTCAGAAATCAGAGATGGAATTTCGCAGATACTGTAAAAATTTGAGGGACTCATTTAGTTGAAATCAAAATTATATGTGTTTTTACACCTAAATTAAAATCCTTTAATAAAACATCCTAACATCCTATAACATCTTTATAGGAAGAACTTAGCAAGTTTTCTGTGCCTTATTTTAGCATAGATCTGAGCCAGATCTATGAATGACACATCCTATCAAATGAACAAAAATTTGAATTAGTCAGATTTTATCAAACAATTTTAAAAGACTCTGTAAGCTAAATAAAAAAGCTTTCTCCTGGTAATAAATAAGAATGAAGGCTCGGCGCCTGTGGCTCAAGCGGCTAAGGCACCAGCCACATACACCTAAGGTGGCGGGTTTGAATCCCCAGCCTGGGCCCGCCAAACAACAATGATGGCTGCAACCAAAAAATGGCCAGGCGTTGTGGCGGGCGCCTGTGGTCCCAGCTACTTGGGAGGCTGAGACAGGAGACTCGCTTGAGCCCAGGAGTTGGAGGTTGCTGTGAGCGTGATGCCATGGCACTCTACCCAGGGGGATAGCTTGAGGCTCCGTCTCAAAAAAAAAAAAAAAAAAAAGAATGAATATTCTTATCTACACTATTAAAAAAAATCCTTACTAATGATCCAAAGCCAAGAATTAGAGCTATTCAAGGCGTAATTGCTTCTTAACTCTCTACAGCGACTGCTGAAATAAAGTTTGGGTTGAAGTGAATAAAATGACTTACGGGCACCTGTGGCTCAGTGGATAGGGTGCCAGCCCCGTATACTGAGGGTGGCAGGTTCCATCCTGGTCCCGGACAGACTAAAACAAACAAACCAACAAACAAAAGTAGCCAGGCATTCTGGCGGGCACCTGTAGTCCCAGGTACTCAGGAGGCTGAGGCAAGAGAATCGCCTAGGCCCAGGAGTTGGAGGTTGCAGTGAGCTGTGACCCCACAGTACTCTACCGAGGGCAGTAAAGTGAGACTCTGTCTCTAAAATAAAAATAAAATAAAATAAAATGACTTATACTTTTTTTCATTTGGGCTATGCCTTTTCTTTGGGGGATCTCTTCATTTATCCTTTTACAGTTGATTAGATCCATTACGAGGAGAGAAAGGATCTGAGAATTAGTTATAAAACAACCTTGCTGGTAGCACAGTCATCGTGTGGTTAAAACATAAACACATGAAGCTGTGAGATTAACAGACTCTTAACAAATGCTTGCATTGGCTATGGGAAAGAATCACAGTGTAATGTATTTTCTTAAAACCTTAATGATAATTTAATAAGAATTTATGAATTTGTTCATCACAAAGAGTTGTCACACTTTGCTTGCCTTTGTAGATTTCCCATCAGATATTGCTAATAAGTCTTTGTCAGAGACCACTGCCACAATGCTCTGGAAATCCAAAGGCAGGAGGAGAAGAGCGTCCCATCCCACGGCGGAATCTTCTAGTGAGCAGGGGGCTAGTGAAGCCGACATTGACAGCGATAGTGGTTACTGCAGTCCCAAACACAGCAACAACCAGCCTGCAGCTGGGGCTTTGAGAAATCCTGATTCTGGGACCATAAATGTGTGTAACATTGCCTTGATTTCTTTATCAGTCATTGATATCAGTATTTGCATCCCCTGCTGAAGTATCTATTTTCATTAACAATTTCTATAATAATAGGATAGTTAAAAAGGTATTTTGTATATCTTATTAGTAAGTTTAAGTATTATAAAATTACAATAAGCACATTTCACACTTGACTAAATTATGAATTGTTTTGCAAAGTACATAAAGTTGACTCTTAAGTAGAAAATAATTCTTTTTTCATTTCTTTTTTCAGCAGGTGGAATCATCTATGTGTACAGGTACTTATTTTCTATATTGCATTTTTGCCATATTTCTTTGTTCATGTTAGGATTTTCCTTTTAAGCATGAGGTTTGCTGATACTGGAAAAAAGAAAAATTAGAAATTTTCCAGTGATTCAAGTTAGTTTGCAAGTAGCTTTCCAATCAAATTGAGAAATTGCTAGCTTGGAGGTATTCTACAAGATGACACCTGTTATTACTGGGAACTAGAATACCACTTAGAGTTTATACAATGATTTTTCAATATTACATTTATAGTGACTGGATTTCAATATGTGAAGTTAGGGGGCGATTTAGGTTTTGGCATCTTTTATAAGTAAATTATATTTTTAAACTCATTTGTTGTAGGTGGTGTAAATTGGTCCAATGTAACTTGCCAGACAACTCAGAAAAAACCATGGATGGAAAAAAATCAGACATTTTCTAGAGGTGGAAGGCAAGCTGAACAAAGAAATAATTCACAGGTAATTGGAATTAGGTTGGAGAATATTGATTAGGTGTGCTCTTTATTTTATTTTTTATTTATTTTTGAGACAGAGTCTTACTTTGTTACCCTCAGTATGGTGTCACAGCTCACAGCAACTTCAAACACTTGGGCTTAAGCGATTCTGTTGCCTCAGCCTCCTAAGTAGCTGGGACTACAGGCACCTGCCACAATGCCCGGCTATTTTCAGAGATGATGTCTCGTCTTGCCCAGGCTGGTCTTGAACCTGTGAGCTCAGGCGATCCACCTGCCTCGGCCTCTCAGAGTGCTGGGATTATAGGCGTGAGCCACCGCACTGGCATAGGTGTGCTCTTTAATCCCATTTCTCTGCCATGTCTTTTTTCAATTCTTATACAAATTTTAAAAGTATTTTATGCCTTAAATACTGATTTTTTTGATCTTAAGGATTATGGTCTTGTCCATGTGTCTTTACTTGACTATAAATACTTTCTGTGTTAGCAGTGGTGCCATAGTGGTGGCTGCCTCATGCCATAATGTAGTCAGACTGGGCAGCTTTCTGAAGGCCTTGAGAAACAAAATCTAACTGCAGTACAGAAGACTGGGCTTTTTATTGCCATGAGCTTCCAATAGCTGTCTTCCTGCATTGGTTAACTAGGCTGGCTGTGAAATCAGGGAGTTGTTTATTTGTCATCACTTTTCTTTTTCATTTTTTACGTAGCCTTCCTGGATTCCTTAAAACGAGTTGAAGAGTTAAAGTTATCATGATTATGATGCCTGTGGATAAACTGAAATAAGAGCAAGTTCCTGATGGGTTAGATTTGCTACCACTTGCCTATACCTCTGCCTCCCTGAGATGAAGTATAGGTTGAATATTCCTAATCCAAAATTCAAAATGCTTCAAAATTTGGAACTTTTTTCCTTTTTTTTAAATTGATACATAATAATTGTATGTATCTATGGGGCCCAATGTGGTATTTTCAGGTATCTATGCCAAGGTCACTAAGAAAGTTTTGAAATAAATACAGTTAACAGTGGTCACCTTTCTGATTCATACATGGAAGTTTCAACTTGTTAGCTTATGGCTGTTGCTGGGAGGCCTCATTTGTGTCTGTCTGTGTAGCACTCAGTTGACATCAGCTGTGGAGCTAGGAAGAGAGCACTTTTCATGTGATTATCTATGATTTTAAAAGTAGGTTAAATGAGTCTCACAGCCTTAATTGTATGTAATAGGCTTTCAGGGACCTTATTCCTTTCCATGTAACAATTTTTTGGTGGTTTCAAGAATTTAGAAGAGGTTGAATTTCACTGAAAGATGAGAAAAGTGAGTGTCTGGCAACCACAGTGATTGAGGAGAACATTGCCACTGTGGAAAAAATGGTTCACCAAAACAAGTGACATTTAGGGACATTGAAGAGGCACTACAGGTGGGGTGGCTGGCTGTCAGCCATCCATAATCCTGCATGATTTTCTTCATATTAGGAAAGTTTCATACCAATCTGACTTTTGACAGATGAGTGCATCCATGTTGAATAGTGTGAAGAAATGCTGGTCAGATTTGATGCAGGCAAGTCTAGATGTGTTTCTGGCAGTGTAACTAGTGATGAACCTGGATTTACCAGTGTGGTCCAGAGAATAAGCATCAGTCGACAGTGAATTTTTCTCAATGAAAATCCACCAACAAAAGTGAAGCGGCCCTAAGAAAGTGGTGGCAACTTTCTTTTCCAAAAGTGGTCATGTGGCAGCTGTTCTTCTGGTGGAACAAAGGATCATTATTGTTCAGTGATACACAATAGTATGCCTGCCAAAAGTTTTAAGGAAGCTTCAAGAATAGTGGCCAAGGACAGGAATGCTGGAGACCATCTTGCATCATGACAGTGTGTTCACCCGCTCAGCCAACATCACTGTTCCCTTCTCGCGGTCCACAGAGGTTAAACTCACAACTCACGTGCTCTGTGGTCATGACCTGGCCTCATGTGGTTATTTCCTGTTCCCTGCAGAAGATTACATGTGCAGAAGAAAGTTCTCCAGCCTGAAGAAGATGTTCATGCATACAAGAATGAGCTTGCAGCACTTGAAGAAAATGACTGGAAAGAGTGTTTTCAAAAATGGTTTACAAGAATGTAGAAGTGCATAGAATGTTGTGGAGATTATTTTGAGAAAATATAGTAACAAAATGATTTTACGTTTCTTTATTTGTGTGTCTCAAAACTTTCATAGTATCCCTCATACAATATGTAAGGATCAAATCCAGATAGTTGGCATATTTATTAGCACCAACATTTATCATTTCTTTGTGGTGTTGAGGACATTGAAAAGAAGAAGGGGTCTTTTAGCCGTTTGAAAACATATGATAAACTATTGTTAACTTACAATCACCCTACAGTATTTTTGAACACTAGAACATACTATTATAATTTTGCATCCATTAACCAACCTTTCTTTGTCTTCCAATGGGATTAATTTTTTTAGCTTTCACATGTTAAGTGAAAACCCACCAGCCCTGGTGCATGTAGCTGACACTCTAACCACTGAGCTATGGGGTGCCGAGCCTGTCTTTTTTTTCTAAAATGGCTTCTGGGTTTTAAATCATACTTGGAAGAGCCCTGCACCTACACCAAAGTTATAAAAGAATTTCCTATGTTGTCCTCTAATATGTTTATGGTCTTATTTTTTTACATTTAATTCTTTTATTACATTTGGAGTTTTTCTTGGTGTATGGTATGAGATATGTGTCCTCTTTTTTTTTAATTTTTCAAATCTTTCTACACCATTTATTGAAAAGTTTCTCTCTTCTTCACTGTTTTGCAAGAACCACCTTTATCACTTGTTAAATTTCTACATATTAGGTTAGGCACAATGGCCTGTAATCCTAGCACTCTGGGAGACTGAGATGTGAGATCCCTTGACCTCATGAGTTTGAGACCAGCCTGAGCAAGAGCGAGGCCCCATCTCTACAAAAAATAAAAAAATTAGCCGGGTGTGGTGGCACACAGCTACTTGGGAGGTGGCTGACGTAGTACGATCACTTGAACCCAGGAGTTTGAAGTTGCTGTGAGCTAGGCTAATGCCACAGTACTCTGGCCTAGGGCACCAGAGTGAGACTCCATCTCAAAAAAAAAGTTCCTACATATTTTAGAATCTGTTTCTAGACTTTCTATTTTGTTCCACTGGTCTTTTCTTTGATCTATAAACTTAGGGAGAATCAACTATCTTTATGATGTCTTTTTTTTTTAATTAAATCATATCTGTGTACATTAGTGCAATCATGGAGTATAATATGCTGGTTTTATATACAGTTTGAAATATTTTCATCAAACTGGTTAACAGAGCCTTCATGGCATTTTCTTAGTTATTGTGTTAAGACATTTATATTCTACACTTAGTAAATTTAACATGTACCCTCCTAAGATGCACCATAGGTGTGGTCCCACTAATTAACCCTCCTCCACTCATCCTTCCCCCTCCTGTCCCCTCCCTCTCCCCTTTCTCCTTCTTGGGCTATAATTGAGTTATAGCTTATGAAAGCTATAAGTTGGTTTCATAGTAGGGCTGAGTACACTGGATACTTTTCTTCCATTCTCGAGATACTTTGCTAAGAAGAATATGTTCTAGCTCCATCCATATCATGAAAGAGGTAAGATCTCCATCTTTCTTTAAGGCTGCATAGTATTCCATGCTATACACATACCACAATTTATTAATCCATTCATGGGTTGATGGGCACTTGGGCTTCTTCCATGACTTAGCAATTATGAATTAGGCTGCAAAAAATGTTCTGGTACAAATACCTTTGTTATAATGTGATTTTTGGTCTTCTGGATATATACCTAGTAGAGGAATTGTAGGATCTAATGGCAGATTTGTTTTTAGTTCTCTTAAGTGTTCTCCAAACATCTTTCCAAAAGGAACATATTAGTTTGCATTCCCACCAGCAGTGCGGAAGTGTTCCCTTTTCTCCACATCCACACCAGCATCTCTGGTTTTGGGATTTTGTGATGTGGGCTATTCTTACCAGAGTTAGGTGATATCTCAAAGTGATTTGGATTTGCATTTCTCTGGTGATTAAAGATGATGAGCATTTTTTCATATGTCTGTAGGCCGTGGACCTGTCTTCTTCAGAGAAGTTTCTCTTCAAGTCCCTTGCCCACCCTGTGATGGGATCACTTGTTCTTTTCTTGCTAATCTGTTTGAGTTCTCTGTGGATTCTGGTTATTAAACCTTTGTCGGAGACATAACCTGCAAATATCTTTTCCCATTCCGAGGGCTGTCTGCTTGCTTTACTTACTGTGTTCTTGGCTGTGCAGAAGCTTTTTAGTTTGATCAGGTCCCAGTAATGTATTTTTGGTGTTGCTTCAATTGCTCAGGGGGGTCTTCCTCATAAAATATTTGCCCAGGCCAATTTCTTCAAGTGTTTTTATGATGTGGTATCTTTTCTAAGCAGAAAGAATTTATTTTCCTATTTTTGAGTCATCTGTTTGTGTTTTTCAGAAGTGGTGTAGTTTTTCTAAAATAAGTTTTTATGTGTTCTCTATGTCAATTCCTAGTATTTTTTTGTTATTGTAACTGAGGTATGAAAACTTAAATCTTTTAAAATTAACTTTGTGCTAGTCATTAAAGGATTTTAATACATTATGTGCAGCTGTAGCTTCTATTTTGTTTTGTTCAATATGCCCACTTTCTATCAACAGAGCTCTTAGAAGAGCTGACAAAAAGTATTTAGATATCAAGATTAGTTATTGTTTTATTCAGGAGGTTATTGGAATACTTGCATATTTGGTTCACATGAACTTTGTTGGGACCATTACTTTGAGAGTTTTTTTTTTCCCCCTCTGGAGATAGTCTTACTATGTCGCCCTTGGTAGAGTGCTGTGGCATCACAGCTTACAGTAACCTCAAACTCTTGGACTTAAGTGATTCTCTTGCCTAAGCTTCCAAAGTAACTGGGACTATAGGCGCTGGCCACATGCCAGGCTATTTTTTTGTTGTAGTTCTCATTGTTGTTTAGCTGGCCAGCCTTGGTGTATGTGGCTGACGGTGTAACCCCTGTGCTACAGACGCCAAGCCATACTTTGAGAGTTTTAATTTAATCCCAGTGCTTTATTGTTTGCAAGTATAAGAACAAAGTTGCATTTGTTTTAAAAGAAAGTTGTTTTAGTGTTTATGATACTATTAATGCAAATATACTGACTCATGTAGCCGCAAGCTTTGGAGATGCCAGGTGCTTCTAGGTTTTTATGTGCATATGTTTGATTTCAGAATCCAAGCACCTTCTCTCTAGGTTTAGTTCGTATTCTGTTCTTTATTAGAATTTTTGGGTAGCTGTTCATGAAAACCATATTTAATTCTTTTAAGTATTCTGGTTAAGATAGCCAGTTTATTTAATATTAGTGGCTTTGGATACTTAAGAGAAGTAACTTGAAATGTCTTAAGATTCTTAGAATGCTAAATGTTTTTTTCTTGTCCTTATGGACAGTTGAATATTTTGCACATTTGTGAGCAATTAGATGTCCCAGTCTGTTCAGGCTGCCATAAAAAATACCATAGACTGGATGGCTTATGAACAATAGAAGTTTATTTCTCACAGTTCTGGAGGCTGGGAAGTCTAAGATCAAGGTGCTGGCAAATTCAGTGTCTGGTGATGGTCTGGTTCATAGATGGTGATCTTCTGGCTGTATCCTCACCTGGAGGAAGGGGTAAGGGAACTCGCTGGGGTTCCTTTCATTACATCACTAATCCTATTTATGATGCTTCTGCCCTCATAGCCTGTTCACCTCCCAAAGGCCCCATCTCCAAATACTATCTCACAGTGGGTTAGGATTTCAACATGTGAATTTTGGGAGACATACACATTCAGTCCATACATAGGATTATAATTAATATGATTGAATACAAATTTTATTCTTTTAAGTCTTTTCTTGGAAGTAAGATTTTATTAAATAGTTTTTCCTAGGAATTCGGTTTCATTGTTTTTTTAAAAATAAACTATAGGCATCAAGAGACTTATATTAATATATAAAGAAATAATATGTACTTTTCTTCTAGGGGTAACATCTTGTAAAACTATAGTACAGTGTCACAATCCACATATTGACATTGATACAGTCAGGACACAGAACAGATTCATCACCACAAGAACCCCTCACGTTGCCCTTTCATAGCCACATTCTCTTCCCTTCTCTTCAAGCTGATCCTTATCTCCTAGGATCCACTAATCTATTCTGCCTTTCTATAACTTTGTCATTAAGAATGTTGTATAAACGAACCCATGAACCCATGTAGTCCTTTTGCTATTGGCTTTTTTCATTTGAATGGTTCTCTTGAGATCATCCAGGTTGTTGGGTTTATCAGTACTGTAGTTTGTTCCTTTTTGTGGTTGACTGCTGACCTCCGTGCTGTAATATGAACATACTACAGTCAATTTAACTCTTCCCCCACTGAAGGCCATCCGGCTTGTTTCCTGTTTTTGGCTTTTATGAATAAAGCTGATAATAAATGTTCTTGTACAGGGAGAAATAAGGAACATGCATAAATTATTTCATTTTCATATTTTCCTTATACGTAGTAATTTTTGTCAGATGTTTTGACCTTTTAAAATAAATTATGTACTTTGTGAAAATTTATTGAATTGTATACTTTTTTGTGTGCTTTTCTGCAAATACATTATACTTTAAAACATTTCCTTAAAAATAATAAGATTTTCTTTCCCTTCTGGGATTTACTTAGGTTGGATTCAGATGCCGAGGACACAGTACTTCCTCAGAAAGAAGACAGAATTTGCAAAAGAGACAAGATAATAAGCATTTAAACCCTAGTCAATCCCATAGAAGTGACCCAAATTCTGAGTCTTTATATTTTGAGGTATTTTTTTCAAACTCTATTTGTAAACTGTTATAGCAAATACTGCCTTTAAGAAATTAGTTTAATTGTAAACATTATGATGAGTACTTATTATGTCTTTACACTATCTTAATGTGTGACTGCACTATTGGATTATAAATTATTTAGAAATATCGATTCATTCTTATTTGTCTTGGTTATATATATTTAATCTAACAATCTTATTAATATTTATTTTTATAAATTTTTGCCATGTGAGCTCATCATTTTGAGGTAATGTGTAGAGGTAGAACTTGATTTCATGTCAACTTTAGTATGAAACCTTTGTTTTTAATTTTTGTTGTTATTCAGTAAACAAAAATTAATTTGTGCTGCCAGCCAGGAGGGTTTTGGAGAAGAAAAAAAAAATAACATAAAATAAAAATTATTTATGGGTGGAGCCTGTGGCTCAAGGAGTAGGGCACCAGTCCCCTATGCTGGAGGTGGCAGATTCAAACCCAGCCCCAGCCAAAAAAATAAAAATTATTTGTGTGATTTAATAAAAATATTATTCTCTTAAATCTGTTTTCTTGGAAATAAGATTTTTATTAAATAGTTTCATTACTCTTGTTTTGTTTTGTTTTTTTTGGAGACAGGGTCTCAGTCACCCAGACTAGAATACTATGGCCTCAGCCTAGCTCACTGCAACCTCAAACTCCTGGGTGGAAGTGAGCCTGCTGCTTCAGCCTCCTAAGGAACTGGGACTACAGGCACCTTGCCTTCACACCTAGCTAATTTTTCTTTTTTAATTTTTTTTTTTTAAGAAACAGAGTCTCATTTTGTTGCTCTTGGTAGAGTGCTGTGGCATCACAGCTCACAGCAACCTCCAGCTCTTGGGCTTAGGTGATTCTCTTGCCTCAGCCTCCTGAGTAGCTGAGACCACAGGTGCCCACCACAATGCCTGGCTATTTTTTGTTGCAGTTTGGCTGGGACTGGGCTTAAACCTACCACCCTCAGTATATGGGGCTGGTGTCCTACTCACTGAGCCACGGGTGCCACCCCCTAGCTAATTTTTCTATTTTTAATAGAGCTATGATCTTGCTCTTGCTCAGGTCAAACTCCTGGCCTCAATCGATCCTCCTACTTGAGCCTCCCAAAGTACTAAGAACCACAGCACCTTGACCTTCATTACTCTTAAGCTTTATAAAAAAGCTGTTTTGGGGGATGGGGGGAGTTTACCTTTAAGTCTGTTTTACTTAAAATACCTGTTTCAGGAAGAAGATGGGTTTCAAGAAGTAAATGAGAATGGAAATACTAAGGATGAAAATATTCAACAGAAACTTTCTTCAAAAGTTGTAAGTGATTTATTTTAAAAAGATAAGCAAAATAGAACATCTTTTCAACTATGCTTATGTTGAAAAGAAATACTAAAAGTAAGGATAAAAACACATAGGCAGCATGGTAGATAAGGGGCAGTGTTTAGTTCTTACCTTTAACATTTCTTTTCAACATAGCCAGAACAAAGATACTTTGGTATTAAATCCACACTTGTACTATCAGACAAGAAAATACCATTAAATGACATACAACATAGAGTCTGTACTTAAATTTCCCTAATTGTTGCCAAACTTTTACTTTGTAGGTATTTTATTTCCATCAAGGATATAGGCAAGTGTAACTCACTGCATTAAGCTGTTTTATCCCTTTATTATTTCTCAGTCTAAAATTATCCCACTTTCTTACACTGTTCTTTTATGATGTTGAATTTTTTAAAGAGCCTAGTCCTGTTATAATGTAGAGCAGCCAACATTGTGGAACATTTTTCCTTATGGTTAAATTTTAATGGGAACACTAATGAATTTTCTTTCTTTTTTTTTTTTTTTGTTATCATAGTTGGATGATTTACCCGAAAACTCACCAATCAATATAGTTCAGACTCCAATTCCCATTACCACCTCAGTACCTAAACGTGCAAAAAGTCAGAAGAAAAAAGCTTTAGCAGCAGCCCTTGCTACAGCTCAAGAATATTCAGAAATAAGTATGGAGCAAAAAAAATTACAGGTATATATTCATTTGTATGAACACATGATTGTTTATTTGTTAGATTGGGGGAGTGGATTGAAGGAGTGATAAGTATGGTCATCTTACACTTTCATACTGTACTAAAAAATAAATGTTTTCCTATTCACTCACAGGAAGCTTTATCAAAGGCAGCTGGAAAAAAGAATAAAACACCTGTGCAGCTAGATTTGGGAGACATGTTAGCTGCTTTGGAAAAACAACAACAAGCAATGAAAGCACGGCAAATTACTAATACCAGACCTCTGTCATATACAGGTGATATCATTAGTCTGCATGATTTGCTATGTGGCTTTGGTAATATATTTTAGATATTGTTAATCTAAATTTTTTAAGTTACATATATATTTTTTCCAAGTTAGCTCAAACCTGAAGTTGTCCATATGCCTTCTCTTTCCATATCTAGTCCTTCAGCCCACACTGTTGTCTCTTAAAAACATGTATGTTCATAATCTAATTACCAGATCCTCTCCTTTCCTGACACTATAGTGGTCTCCTTGCTGCTACCTGCCTTTCTCTTTCTCTAACCCCCAGTCTATGTTCAAATGAGCGATTTTTAAAAACTACAAGCTGGGTTAGATCACTGCACTGCTCAGAACCCTCTAGTAGATCTTCATTTCTCTTGGAGTCAAGTCGAAGTCCTGACTAAGGAATGTTAGCTGACCCTGTTGCGTCTTTGTCGCCATCATCACCCTTCTCTCCTGACGCATTCTGCTCTACCTGCATTGTCTGTCCTCAGACACACCCTGAGTGATCCTACTTAGTATCCTTGGGCTTACTGTTCTTTCTTGGAATGTTCTTTTCCTGGGTATCAGTATAGTTTGTTCCCTCAGGTTCTTCAGATTTCTGCTTCAGTGTTACTTGATAGGCTTTGAATCAACCAAATTTTTTTCTTCTCCAGAGGTTGAAATGAAAATCACAAGTAATTTAACCCTCTTCACTGTTAAATTATCCATTATGATGATGGATAATTTTTGCAAACTAAATGGTAAACAAGAGTTTTGAGCAAATTATGTGTAAATGTACATGCACGTATGAGAAAGTAATCTGGCTTTTTATTGAAGCGGTAATTTCTATATTTCTATTTTAGTAAATCTTGTCAAATTTAGAGCTCAGCTGTTCTTATATGCTCTCTCATTTCTTTTCTTCATGCCTTTTTTTTTTAAAGCAGTTTTTGGCTGGGGGCTGGGTTTGAACCTGCCACCTCCGGCATATGGGGCCGGCACCCTACTCCTCCCTACAGGCACTGCCCTTTTTTTTTTTTTCTTTAAAGAGAATGAGGAATAGGACAAAGGAAAGGGAAAGGTACCAATAAAAAGCACAGCTGTTAAGGCAGTAAATGAGCTAATACTCACTACTCATGAATGGGGCAAGGGAATGAGGGAAGGGTTGTGGGTGTCACAGTGTATGGCACACCTTGGGAGTACCACACAATTCTAAGAGGGACTTTATCTAACAAATACAATCAGTATAACCTAACTCTTTGTACCCTCAATGAATCCCAAACAGTAAAAAATAAAAAGCACAGCTGCTAAGAGGCAGAATTGAATTTTCTGTTATAGAACTGTTTCTATGTGAAGGGATGATATCTTGTTAGATAGAAAAGATAAATAACTGTATAATTTTAATCCTATGTGCAGAATGTTTAAACCTGGAAGAAATGAGAGAGCATAGTTACCCATGCACTATAAACCTTCACTTTGAGCAGCTGTTTAATAAAAATCATGTCAGAGGTATACTAAGATTTAGAGTTACATGTTATTGAGGTAGGGAGAGTAGCAGTAACATATCACTAAGCGTAAAAATGAGGAATAAAACTGAGAGTTTGCAGTGTTCTGGAAGTAGTTTGACCGTATGGTCTAGTAGCTAAAAGTAGTGGCTCTGGTGTCAGGCTGTCTTGGTTTGAATCCTGCTCTTCCATGTATTTCTTTGGTAAATTACTTAGCCTTTCTTTGCTTCAGCTTCCTTATATTAAAATGGGGATGGTGATACATGTAGTACTATTTCAGGATTGTCTTGAGGATTAAATAAGATTATACATGTAAAGTGCTTAGAGTATCTGGGTAATAATCACCCAATAAATGTTGACTAGTATTATTGAGAGAAGATTGTTAACCTATGATACTTCAAATAGCTTGTTGTAATTAATACAACTTCATTCATTTACCAAATGTTAATATATACAGATGCAAATGTCTATATGCTAACATGGTTTCAGGAACTGTTGGAATTGCAGGAATGATTAAGATATACCTTTGGTCAAAAAGAAGTTTATGGCTCGGCGCTTGTGGCTCAAGTGGCTAAGGTGCCAGCCACATACACCTAAGGTGGCGGGTTTGAATCCCTTGCCTGGGCCCACCAAACAACAGTGATGGCTGCAACCAAAAAAAATAGCCAGGCGTTGTGGTGAACGCCAGTGGTCCCAGCTACTTGGGAGGTGGAGGCAGGAGACTCTCTTGAGCCCAAGAGTTGGAGGTTACTGTGAGCTGTGATGCTACAGCACTCTACCTGGGGGACAGCTTGAGGCTCTGTCTCCCAAAAAAAAAAAAAAAAAGTTTATAATGTAAATAATTAATTAATAGCAGTTTCTGAGGAAAGACATAATACTAGCAAAGTTTCATGTGCTTGAGGAAGAAAGTGTGATTTTTTTTTTTCAATGAGATGATACGAAGAAAGTGTTATGGGCTCGGCACCTGTGGCTCAAGTGGCTAAGGTGTCAGCCACATACACCTAAGGTGGCAGGTTCAAGTCCAGCCCAGGCCCACCAAACAACAATGATGGCTGCAACCAAAAAATAGCCAGGCGTTGTGGTCAGTGCCTGTGGTCCCAGCTACTTGGGAGGCGGAGGCAGGAGACTCGCTTGAGCCCAGGCGTTGGAGGTTGCTGTGAGCTGTGATGCCATGGCACTGTACCCAGGGGGACAGCTTGAGGCTCTGTCTCAAAAAAAAAAAAAAAAGAAAGAAAGTGTTATGAACGACTTCATAAAAGATAGCATTTCAACTAGGCTTTGAAGAGGGAATAGGATGATTGGCAGATAGAAATGAGATTAACCTCTAATCTCTTACCAGTGTTTAAATTGGAAAGTGTTAATTACAAAGAAAACCTTTGGGAAATTCAAGAAAAGGATGAGCCTACAGTAGTGATGAAAAATGACTGTTGGGCGGTGCTTGTGGCTGAGTCGGTAGGGCGCCGGCCCCATGTACCGAGGGTGGTGGGTTCGAACCTGGCCCCTGCCAAACTGCAACAAAAAAATAGCCAGGTGTTGTGGTGGGCCACTGTAGTCCCAGCTACTCGGGAGGCTGAGGCAAAGAAAAAAAAAAAAAGAAAAATTATTGTAAGGAATTGATAGGATTTTAAAATAATGGAATGTGAAAACAGGTCAAAGATAACCCTGTCTTTGCCTAGGAGGACTGTGGTCATGGCAAGGACTATGATGGTACTATATAAGTTGGGGATCATAGAAGAGCAATTTTGCTTGGAAGATCGGATTGCCAGCCCTATTATACTGAGTGGACATAAAATTCGTGTGCAGTTTTAAATAGTTTCACACAGTAAATTGCACATGAACTTTAAGTCCACCCAGTATTTTTAAATGCTGTCAAGGGAGATCCTGGTGGTTCCTGTTTAGCACTTAGTTATGAATATATAGTTTAGGTTAGAAACTCAGTAAGTTTCAAATAGAGATTGTTGAATGAAAGAAAAATTAGGAAGATGATGTTCACGGATATAATGCTTGTGGAATGCTCGGATTTAAAGGACAAAAGGAAAAAGAGCCTGGAAAATACATTGTGAGAGAGTAGAAATAACAGAGTGTAATGTCACAAAAGATGAGAATAGAATTTCGAGGAAAAAGATGCAGCCCTTGGTACCCAATACTGAGGAAAACTAGAATAGAGTGAAGATGCAGAGAATTTTATTTGGCAATTGCAGTGTTATGTGTGGTCTTGATACCATGTTTCCCCTGAAAATAAGCCCTAGTGTGTCTTCTTGAGAAAAAATAAATATAAGACAGTGTCTTATTTGGGGGGCACGGTAGTAAGTTTTAAGAGAGTGAGGAGGGCAGAAGTCAGATTGTAATCTGGGAAGTGATGATGAGAGGAAATCTTTAGAAGTTTAACAGGGAAGGAAAGGGGGATGATGGCATCTTAGTTTAAAGGGAAGTAGTTAAGGGAAGGGTTTTGCTGGTTTGCCTTTTTTAGCCCCTTTGTTTCTTTTAGATAGGGGAGATTTAGGGCTGGGCAAGGTGTTTCACACCTGTAATCCTAGCACTCTGGGAGGCCGAGGTGGGTGGATTGCTTGCACTTACAAGTTAAAGACTAGCCTTAGCAAGAATGAGACCACTGTCTCTGAAAAATAGCTGGGAATTGTAGGGGGATCCTGAAGTCCTAGCTGCTCAGGAGGCTGAGGCTGAAGCAAGAGAATCACTCAAGCCCAAGAGTTTGAGGTTGCTGTGAGCTATAATGCCACAACACTCTACCCAGGGCAGCAAAGTGAAACTCGGTTTCAAAAAAAAACCTTTTAAGTAGTTATAGGAGGTCAGGGAAAAGAGTCAAGAGTCAAGGAGGAACTCAAAAGATGACAAGGGGATAGGAATAGAGCAGGATCGTGGAGTTGCTGATATGGAATATTAAGAGCAGAGGTAATTAGTGAGCATTGGACAGGAGTAAGAATATCTGCCACCTCCTTTCAGTGGTTTATAAATTTATATTGGATACTATCTCAGGGAAGTGGGAGGAAAACTCTGTTCCAATGAGAGGACTGAGATTGTTGATTTAAGAATGGTAATGGATTGAGAGTGGTCACTGGAGAATAAGAGTATCAAGCAGGCATAAAAGAATTACTGAATAGTACTAAGAGTGCAGCTCAGTGGGGAAGAGGGATCACCATTCTTTACTGACACTAAAATCAGAGGAGTTATATTATAGGTCATGTAACTTATATAAGAGTGAATAACAAATGTAGTGGGAATAAGAGGAAGTGCAAAGTTTTGCAGTTTTTTTGTTTTTGTTCTTTTGAGGCAGAGTCCCACTCTGTCACCCTGGGTAGAGTGCTGTGGCATCATCATATCTCACAGCAACCTCAAACTCTTGGGCTCAAGCGATCCTCTTGCCTTAGCCTCCCTAGTACCTGGGATTACAAGCATTTGCCATGACACCTGGCTAGTTATTTTATTTTTAGTAGAGATGAATGTTGCTCTTGCTTAGGCTGGGGAACTCCTGAACATAAGCAGCCTATCCACTTTGGCCTCCCAGAGTGCTAGGATTAAATGTGTGAGCCACTGCGCCTGGCCAGAAGTTTGAAATTTCAAAGGTAGACTGGTCCTACTGAAGACCAGTTACAAAGTATTGCCATGTTTGTGGTTTGTCTGATAGAGTAGAACTAATTTTTTTGTTCCTGCTTTGGAGCTCTAATTTGGTTAATTCCATTGGCTGAGTCTTCTTATATGAGGCTAAAAGGCAGATGAAAGCTGTATGTGAGGAGCACCTTATAACCATGTCGTGCTCCTACTATTACTGTGTCTTCTTTCATGGGGGGAGAGGATGTTGTTTAGGTTTATCATTGGAAATTTTGAAAGTATGTGGAATTAGGGGCAGCGCCTGTGGCTCAAAGGAGTAGGGCGCCGGCCCCATATGCCAGAGGTGGCAGGTTCAAACCCAGCCCCGGCCAAAAACTGAAACAAACAAACAAATAAACAAAAACTAGTAAGACTTAATTAGAGCCAATAAAAATCTTATCATTAGTTCAAAAAATTAAAAAAAAAAAGTATGTGGAATTGGCCGTGATGGTTAAACTGATGTTCTTGTTTGTTTTAGTGGTTACTGCAGCTTCTTTTCACACTAAAGATTCTACTAACAGAAAACCTTTAACAAAAAGTCAGCCTTGTTTGACATCCTTTAATTCTATGGACATTACTCCCTCTAAAGCAAAAAAAGGAAAAGAGAAGGAAATTGCAAAACTAAAACGACCCACAGCACTTAAAAAGGTAAACCAAAATTTGGGGGTGTTTATTTTACATGGTAAATAAGGGTTTAAGTTTGTTTCGCAAAAGTAGTTGTGTTTTAGCCACATGCCTATGAAATATTCATAGGTATGCATCTTTATGATGACTAGTTAGTTGATTTGAAGTTCTGGATTATTTTCAGCATCATGACTGCCTTTCTGTTTGGAAGAAGGCCTTGGAAAATAAGTTCTTTCTATAAGGTTAAAAAAAAAATAGAGTTAATAAAGGTAGCTAAGGGTATTAGAAAAAAGAAAAAAAAGTCAATCATTTAATATCCAGAAACATTAGATCCTAGGATTTCAGTACTAATGTCAGTATTTGCTATGTTTAGGATAACTTTTTACCCCCATCTTTCTCTTCTATAAATTAGGGATAAGTTGTTTAACTCACTATTATTATTAGGAGCCTAAGAATGAGATAATACATGTCTAAAAAATTGGAAACAGGCTCAGCACCTGTAGCCCAAGCAGCTAAGGCGCCAGCTACATAAACCAGAACTGGCAGGTTCGAATCCAGATCCAGCCCAGGCCTGCCAAACAGCAGTGACTGCTAGAACCAAAAAATGGCCAGGCGTTGTGGCAGGTGCCTGTAGTCCCAGCTACTTGGGAGGTTGAGGCAAGAGAATGGCTTGAGCCTAGGAGTTTGAGGTTGCTGTGAGCTGTGATGCCATTGCACTCTACCCAGGGCGACAGCTTGAGGCTCTGTCTCAAAAAAATAAATAAAATAAAAAATTAGAAACTATAAACTGTAAGACAAATGCAAGTATATGACCTGGTTTCATCTATTTTTTGGAAACTCTCTAGTTTGTCACTGGGATTTAAGAATGAAGCAGATGTAGTTGATAGTTATATATTCTATAACTTAATTACGTTCCCTTTAATATGTATATAGTATTTCCTTCAACTTACAGTGCCTAAAATTACTCTTAAATTTTTGACAGTCACCTCAACCCCTCATGTTCATGTTTAAGTGATGAACATGTATGCCTTGTTTATAAATATTCATTACATGATTGAAGAGTGATCAGTAATTAAAGGCGTATGACTTTTAGGTTATTTTAAAAGAAAGAGAGGAAAAGAAGGGGCGTTTAACTGTGGACCACAATCTTTTGGGATCTGAGGAACCAACAGAAATGCACTTGGATTTTATTGATGATTTGCCACAGGAAATTGTTTCCCAAGAAGGTAAGGCAGTCCACTTTTCCTTCCTTCCATGTGGTGGTCCTCCTGTCATGGAATGGGTTTAATCACAGGGTAAGCCATGACTAGTTACACTCCTAATTAGAGGATGTATACCATAGTTTATGAGGTTGGACTATTAAGTTCACCAGCTCAGCCTAGAAAAAGTGCTGTATACCTCATTGCTGAATATCACTATAGTCGCCAGGTGGCCAAGTATTTCAGAAGTGACTAGTGACATTTGGCAGTGAGTTATGTAGAATTTTTTCTAGGATGTATTCATGAACTTGATTGTCAGACTTCATATCATACCAGCTCTGATGGCCGTTCCAGATAAAGAGTTCCAGATTGCTTTGAAGCATGGAGTAGGCAGTTTTCAGTGCATAGTTTCTGAAATGGAGAACTTCGAAAGTGACCTTACTGGTAATTCAGCTACGAGGTGTGTTGCACTTTTTCTAGGATGAGTTTGCCAACTTAATTGTCTGAGCTTTTATATAAATTTATTTTTGAGAGTAGATTCTTTTGAAGGTGCTTTGGTAGGGAGATGGTTAAAGGGTGAAGACAGGTTATATAGTAGGCTTATGATGTTTTTTAGGCTTAAATCCTGAATTTGTAGTAAACCCTCAAAATTAAGATCTCACTAATACATGGTATCTCTTCCAGAACTCTCAACAATTCTTTTCATTTCGTCGTCTTTTATATTCAAAATACTGTTGGTTTATCTTCTTTGTAGGGCTATTTTTCATTAAGTCATTTTTGTTGATTTTCTTTCTTGCTTTTGTGGAATTAATATATATACCACAATGAACAGAGAATTGCAAAGCAGAGTCCAATTGGTCAGTAAAATTTAGTCCTGTACAGTAAATAGCCAATACATAGAATTCTAGTGGGTCACTAAGCAAAACTGTAGGTTTCTTCTAATATTTATACTATAATAGAAGGAGGATTTTTCACCTGGTACATATTCCTCAACTTCTTGGAATACATTTAAATCTGATTTACACATAGATTAAACAGTGTTCCATTGTTTTTAGAAAAATGAGTATACTTCTAAGACTTGTTCTACTAGGACATAATTGGTTAGGATTTCTCTTTGTACTTGTTTTAATATGATTCCTCTTGTATTTAGGCATGTCCATCCACCATTCATTCAGCAAATGTTTATTGAACACCTACCATTTTATTTTATTATTTATTTATTTTTGAGACAGATTGTCACCTTGCTGCCCTCAGTAGAGTGCTGTGGCATCTTAGCTGACAGCAACCTCAGACTCTTGGGCTCAGGCAATTCTCTTGCTTCAGTCTCCCAAGTGGCTGGGATCAAAGGTGCCTGCCACACACTCGGCTAATTTTAGAGATGAGGTCTTGCTCTGGCTCAGGCTGTTCTTGAACCTGTGAGCTCAGGCAGTCTACCTGCCTCAGTCTCCCATGTGCTAGGATTACAGGCGTGAGCCACCACCCCCACCTACCATTTGTATTTTAGTAACTACTGTGGGAGTGGGAAGGTGGGAGAATGTAATAAAGATACATAGTGGATAAGTCCTGCTGTCAAAGAGTTTATAATCTGGTAGGGAGAAGATATATGGGGGCGGGGGGCTAGACAGTTTCAAAAAAAAGAAAATGAATTCTAAAAATAGAAAAGAAGGGGATGGGTAATATGATTTAGAAAGAGGTGCAGATCTTTGTTCTTCATTTAAATCTTACAGGAAGATATGTTTTAGATAATTTGGTAATTTGGCCTTTTCTCTGTGGAAACATCTGGTCTGTGCTTGATTTTTAGGAGAATCTATCAAATTATATACATAATTTGATAGTTGACCACCTCCTTAAGTTGACCTAATAAACCAAACATGTACCATGTGTATGTATTGGAACAGTAGGCCTAGTTCCTTGTGCTGATCACCTCTGTATGTTGACTAGTTTGTTACAGTCCTTTGGGTGATCAACTTACAGGGTTCTACTGTATTTTTAAAGAGGCCGGGTCTTGCTATGTTGGCCTCAGACTCCTGGGCTTGGCCTTCTGAATAGCTGAAGTTATAGGTGTGTACCACTGCACCCAGCTAAGAATATATTTTAATAGATAATAGGAAGACTTCATTTTTGCAGTGTATGAAAATATTTATGTGTGACATGAAAAAACCCAGTTGAGGCTGGGTGTAATGGCTCATGCCCATAATCCTAGTACTCTGGGAGGCCAAGGCAGGTGGATTGCTTGAGCTCACGAGTTTGAGACCAGCCAATTCTTACTTGAGCCCAAGAATTGGAGGTTGCTGTGAGCTATGATGCCACAGTACTCTACCCAGGGCAACAGTTTAAGACTCTGTCTCAAAACAGAAACAAACAAACAAAAAATGTGTTGGCTAGGCGCCTGTGGCTCAATTGGCTAAGGCGCCAGCCACATACACCTAAGGTGGCGGGTTCGAATCCCCAGCCCAGGCCCACCAAACAACAATGATGGCTGCAACCAAAAAATGGCCGGCGCTGTGGCGGGCACCTGTGGTCCCAGCTACTTGGGAGGCTGAGGCAGGAGACTCACTTGAGCCCAGGAGTTGGAGGTTGCTGTGAGCTGTGAGGCCATGGCACTCTACCCAGGGGGACAGCTTGAGGCTCCATCTCAAAAAAAAAAAAAAAAAAGTGTTAGCTTCTGGAGAATTTGGGAATGACCCCAAAAACAACTGCCATTCTTATGTTGTTTAATATAGAGTTTTTTAGCATTTGAAGTTTCTGAATTCTTTCCCTCATCCACATCTCCACAGATACTGGACTGAGCATGCCCAGTGATACTTCTCTCTCTCCAGCAAGCCAGAACTCTCCGTACTGTATGACACCTGTATCACAAGGCTCTCCTGCTAGTTCTGGAATAGGCAGTCCAATGGCGTCTTCGACAATAACTAAAATTCACAGCAAAAGATTTAGAGAGTAAGTTTTATACTCACTGAAGTTGAATAATTTAAAGATGTTGATTATAGTCCAAATTTGGTATTTCCATTGTCACTCAGGGAGTTGAGCAAACAGAACACCAAAGATCTTTAAGTGTTTCAGGTTTTATTTCACAGCTGGTTTTATGTAAAGCATTGCCTTATGTCAGTGTACATGTGTGCATGTGAAAGTAATTGACAGTGAATATATTCTCTTTATATCAGATAGTGTTTCTATTTTTAAAATCTGGCCCCGTATATAAAATGTCTTACTATGAGTTTTCCCCCTCCAAACACCTTTTACCTTTTTTGTTTATAGTATTGGCCCTTCAAAAACACCACTCTAACTAATTAATAACAGGTTTCTATACACTGTTACATAAAATGAACCTATTATTTAAAGCTCTTTGTTTTTAAGCAAATATTTCTAAGTTTTAGAATTGAAATAATTATGGAATTTCAGAATATACCTGTAATACCCCATCTATGACTGACCTTAATTTGACAGTTATTGCTGTGAAGAATTTTAGCATTTTAATATTTATGTAATTAATTTTACCTTTAAAAATGACATATGAGGCTTGGTGCCTGTGGGTCAAATGGCTAAGGCACCAGCCACATACACCTGAGCTGGCGGGTTTGAATCCGGCCTGGGCCTGCCAAACAATAACGATAGCTGCAACCAAAAAAAAAAATAAGCCGGGTATTGTGGTGGGCACCTGTAGTCCCAGCTACTTGGGAAACAGAGGCAGGAGAATCGCTTGAGCCCAGGAGTTGGAGGTTGCTGTGAGCTGTGATGCCACGGCATTCTATCCAAGGCAAGAGCTTGAGGCTCTGTCTCAAATAATAATAATAAAATAAAGAGAACTTTAAAAAAAAAAATGACATGAAAGAATCCCAGAGTGATATTATTATCTGTGTGAGTTTAAACCACATTGGTTTGGTTTGTTCCTTTTCCTTATCATTATTTTTGAGCAAATACTTTTTGCCTAGCTTTGAGAAATTAATTAAATGTCAAATAACAGATGTGGAATAAATGAAATGTTTGGGGAATAAAACATTACATATGTATGAAATAAATAGCTTGAATGAAAAAAAGGAGAAAAGAACGATGCAAATTATATTTTTGGATATTCTGTTCTTTGATTGCATTCTTTAATTTTGTCTACTTTATGCTTTCTTCAGTCTGTCTAGCAAATCTTCTCTTCTGAAGTAGTGTCTTACTTGCAATTAATTAAGCATTTTCACACAAAAAAATTTTCCAAACTTTTTTTTTTCACTGAAGAAGGGAAGGAATAGACTTTTTGTTCACCATATAATCTAATTTAGAAATACAAATTTGCTTGCGTAATTATGCCAATTTTTCTTGTTAAGTATCTGCTTATAGTAGAGATGAGGGATGAGAACTAGAAAAGATGGAAAGCATATGCAAGAAGTATACGTGAATGACATCTTTATCCCAGAAACCGCTATTCATACAATAGTGGCCTCATGCTTCTTCCTTTCTGTTTTTTACATTATAGCCACACATAATACTATAGAACAGCATTTCTCAACCTATGGATCGTGAACCACAGGAACTGTATTAAAGGGCCATGGCATTAGTCTCTCCACTGCTATAGAGAGACTATTCAGTTGCATTGTCTCTTATAAAGACATGTGACTTTCACCTCAAGGCCTCTTTTTTGGCTTCAGCATAATTTTGAGGCCATGTTACCTAACTCCTTATTTTTATGGTTGAGAAAGTCAATCCCCAGAGAAAGTCAATTACCTGAGTTCAGAGGATGAATTGTTGGTATTAGGACATTCAGTTAGAAATTATATTTCTTTTCGTACTAGAAGCATATTTGTTATTCATTACAATGAAATAGCTTTATATTTCTTCACCAAAAATATTATACCTGTTTTTATCTAATAGCAGGCTAACATTTGATATATATACTTAGGAATTTAGCAATTAGGATTTGATATAGTACTTCCCTGAGGTTAACTTATCCTTCACATAAAAGCCAGTGTGTTGAAATTCAGAAACAAAGACATATTATCACTGTTGTGTTTTTCTAATTGAAAGATTTGAGACGTTTTAAAGACTTGCCTTTTTGGGTGGTGCCAGGGGCTCAGTGCGTAGAGCACAGGCCCCATATACCAAGGGTGGCAGGTTTGAACCTGGCCCCGACCAAACTGCAACAACAACAAAAAATAGCCAGGTGTTGTGGCAGGTGCCTGTAGACCCAGGTGCTCGGGAGGCTGAGCCCAAGAGTTGGAGGTTGCTGTGAGCTGTGATGCCACACCACTCTACCAAGGGTATCAGAATGAGATTCTAAAAAAAAAAAAAATTTGCCTTTTCATGAAAACTTTTTACAGGATTTATTTTCTCTTAAAGATATTTTCTTAATGCAGTTTTATTACTGCAGGAAAATAAATTAGCATGAAGTTACCCGTTTTTGGTTTCCTTTACAGGTATTGTAATCAGGTTCTTTGTAAAGAGATCGATGAATGTGTGACTCTTCTTCTCCAAGAGCTTGTCAGTTTCCAGGAACGCATCTACCAAAAGGATCCTGTAAGAGCAAAAGCAAGGAGACGGCTGGTTATGGGTCTAAGAGAGGTTACCAAACATATGAAATTAAACAAGATCAAGTGTGTTATAATTTCTCCAAACTGTGAAAAAATCCAATCAAAAGGTATGTACTTTTTGCTTTTGAAGTGTTTTGGTATTTACTTGGTATATTTGTGGGATATACAGTGAATTTAAAGTGTAAGCCATGTATCTTTCTTAGCAGAGTTTAGGTATGAAACAAAATATTGGGCATGAGAAAAGAATATGAAATCTTTTTTTTTTAATTTTTTTTTTATTGAGACTGAGCCTCAAGCTATCCCCCTGGGTAGAAGGCTGTGACATCACAGCTCAGAGCAACCTCCAACTCCTGGGCTCAAGCGAGTCTCCTGCCTCAGTCTCCCAAGTAGCTGGGACCACAGGCACCTGCCACAATGCCCGGCTATTTTTTAGTTGCAGCCGTCATTGGTGTTTGGCGGGCCCAGGCTGGATTCGAACCCCGCCACCTTAGGTGTGTGTGGCTGGCGCCTTAGCTGCTTGAGCCACAGGTGCTGAGCCAGAAAACGAATTCTTATACTACCTGAAATTAAGTAGTATAATAAAATTGGGTTGTAAAGAAAATCTTCATGTATGGACTCTTACTGAGGGATTTCACTTGGGCTCATGAAAGTGTCCCCTCTGTTGTGATCAGAGTGGGAACTAAAAAGAGTATATTTCTTTACCTCTGCAAATCTATTTGGCTTCTATAATTTTTGTATTACCTTTCCTTGATGTGTCTCTCTTCTTAAAAAGAATTAGAAAAAAAAAGAAAGGGTCCCACACCAGTTATAGTGGATTTGTCTCAGAAAGTTACATATAGAAACTCTTGGGTAAGCTAGCAAAAAAGATTTTTGAACCATGTTATGCACCCTCATTTGTCCTTTTTAACGGACAACTTTAGGTTGATTGGAGTAGACAGATGCATCAAGTAGCTGTAATAGACATATACAAAATAGAGGATACTGGTGAAACTAGTAATGTATAATTGATCTCGTTGCATTGTGATAAGTCACTACTTGAGCTGAAAGACTGAAAAAATGAATTAGCCACTATATATATACATATATATATATATATTTTTTTTTTTTGTGAGACAGAATCTCACTATGTTGCCCTTAGGAGAGTGCTGTGGCATCACAGCTCACAGCAACTTCAAACTCTTGGGGTTAAGCGATTCTCTTACCTCAGCCTCCAAAGTAGCTGGGACTACAGGTACCTGCCAACAACACCTGGCTATTTTTTTGTTGTTTGTTGTAGTTATCATTGTTGTTTGGCAGGCCCAGGCTGGGTTCAAACCCTTCAGCTCCAGTGTATGTCGCTGGCTCCCTAGCCGCTAAGCTATAGGCGTGGAGCCCACAATTTTTTTATTTTTTATTTTTATTTTTTTGAGACTGAGTCTCACTATATCACCCTTGGTAGAGTGCCATGGCTTCACAGCTCACAGCAACCTCAAACTCTTGAGGTCTGCTTAAGCAGTTCTCTTTCCTCAGCCTTCCAAGTAACTGGGACTATAGGCACCTACCACAATGCCAGACTATTGTTCGTTGTCGTTGCAGTTGTCATCATTGACTTTAGCTGGCCCAGACTGGGTTTGAACCTGCCAGCCTCAGTATGTGGCCGGTGTCCTACCCACAGAGCTATGGGCGCTGACAGAATTAGCCACAATTAACAGTTTACTTTCTTTGTAATAAATATTTGTTGAAATGAAATTTGATTCCTGCTATGCTAATCCCCATGGAGAAAAAAAATTCTGGGTTTGAGGGAATTTGAAATTTAATTGGGGAGAAAGAAAATACATACATACATATACATATATATGTATGTAGTGTCAGAAATGTGTATAATAGTACAAGTGCTACAAGCATTCACAAAGTCCTTTGGTGTGATGTTTTATTCTTTAGTTTTTGGGTGCCATATTAGCTCCTTTTAGGGGCTAATTAAATTAAAATCTCTACATGTTTTGATTTTCTCAGGTGGCCTGGATGAGGCTCTCTATAATGTTATAGCCATGGCACGGGAACAAGAAATTCCTTTTGTGTTTGCCCTTGGAAGAAAAGCTCTAGGACGTTGTGTGAACAAACTGGTCCCTGTTAGTGTAGTAGGGATCTTCAATTACTTTGGTGCTGAGGTAAGAATTTAGAAGACACACTCTCTCACTCCCCCACACATCCCCTGAATAGTACATTTTCTGTTGACATCTGACAGTGTTATGTTTAAGCATTTGAAAGAGTTGAGACTTTCAAAGAATAAGTGGAAAATTTTTGAGTATTGAATTTCTTTTTTAGCAGTTAAAAAACATTTACATGGGTTAATCCTACAGCATTTTGAAAGGCTTTTAGTTCCTATTTTTTGCCAGAGATGGTATTTTTCTTCTGGGCTCAACTGTGTAGGACTTGATAATTTATTTTACTGCTAGTTAAAGATACCTGATATTATGCAAGGTGAAATAATTTCTTTAGTCTATGATGGATATATTTTGTGTGACTAGCAGTCAGGGGAGAAAAGAATCCTTTAATTGGAGGGGATTTTTTTTAGAAAATGAAATTCCTAAAACGAGTTGTCACAATAATTCTGTACCTATGATGCTTTCCTCTGTTTCTGGCAGCCTGCTAATTAATAACAGAACTTTGCCTATAGAGGCTTATAATATAAAGGTTATTAATTTAGAGTAATGGTCATCAACTTTGATATTTTAGTTGATGAGACAGAGTCTCACTCTATTGCCCTAGGTAGAGTGCCGTGGCATCACACAGCTCACAGAAACCTCCAACTCCTGGGCGTAGGTGATTCTCTTGCCTCAGCCTCCCGAGTAGCTGGGACCACAGGCGCCCGCCACAAAGCCCAGCTATTTTTTTTGTTGCAATTTGGGACCAGGACCGGGTTTTAAACCTGCCACCCTTGGTATATGGGGCTGACACCCCACCCACTGAGCCACAGGCACCACTCAATATTTTAGGACTTTTTAATGAAGTTAATTTTAGAGTACATTGTGGTATCATTGAGGGCCTATATTCTCTCTTCCCAACCATAATACTTTTATACATTTAAGTGTCCTTTCCTGTCCAGTTGCCATATATGCCTGTCCTTCTTCCTGCCATCCATTTGGTTTCTCACCATCCATGAAGTTATCTATCTGTCCCTCTACTCTTCTATGAGTATATATTTAACTAATATCTGTGCTCCCACAGTAGTTCATGATTTTCATGGTATAGTGTAACACACTGCCTTGCTGCACTTCATGCATATTTCTTAACTATGAATTCTTTGGCAGCAGACCCCTTGTCTTTTGTATCCTTGATACCTTTCACATTACTTGAGAGTAAGCAGGTGATAAATGTGTTTTTGTTTGTTTTTTTGAGACAAGGTCTTAACTCTTTGCCCAGGCTAGAGTGCAGCATCATCATTTAGCTCACTGAAACCTTAGACTCCTGGGCTCAAAGCCATCCTCCTGCCTCAGCCTCTCAAGCAGTTGGGACTATAGACACCCAGATAGTTTGTCTGTTTTTTTTT
>NW_003852406.1:2028525-2045433 GCF_000181295.1 Otolemur garnettii | reverse complement strand
TTGTCTGTTTTTTAATAGAGATGAGTCTCACTATTATCCAGGCTGGTCTCAAATTCCTGACCTTAACTGAGCTTCCTGCCTCAGCCTACCTAAGTACTAGGATTACAGGTGTGAGCCACTGCACCTGGCCCATGATTCTGAGTGAATTGTGTGATAGGTGTATATCTACCTGCTATGTTAAACTATATGTGAGAATTTTGGTGACAGCTATCTTAGTGGAAAAGAAGGGTCATATATAAAGACACTTAATAAAAATGGACTTTTTTGTTTGCTATCAATGGGATCAAAATTAGGAAAATGGACATGTTTGTTTATAATTGTATTGGCTTCTTCCTGAATTGTGTATTTTAGTTTATCAGTATGATTTTGTATTATAAAATGCTTGCCAGTTATATTTGTACATTTTTTAAAAATTGCCCTGTATTCTTTGAGGTAGGTAAATTATTGTATAAATCAAAAATACTCTCAAAATGGAAATTTAACAAACAGTGGTATATTGTCAAGTGTCTCCATTCAAAATAATGTGATAGTATACTTATTATTTTTTGAGACAGAGTCTCAACTAGGTCACTCTGGGTAGAATGCCATGGAATCACAGCTCACAGCAACCTCCAACTTCTGGGCTTAAGCAATTCTCTTGCCTCAGCCTCCCAAGTAGCTGGGACTATAGGCGCCTGCCACAACGCCTGGCTATTTTTTACTTGTAGTTGTCATTGTTGCTTGGCAGCCCCTGGCTGGATTCGAACCTGCCAGCTCTAGTGTATGTGGCTGGCCACTGAGCTACAGGCGCCGAGCCTACTTAAAGTTATTTTTACCTCTTGATAAACTAACCTTAAAATTACGTTTCCTATTCTTATTCTCACATTCTAGGCTTTACTTCCTGATTCTAGCTTCTTTTAATCTTTCCTTCCTTATATTCTTTTATTCCTAAGAACTTCTGTCATATTTAGATTGCAAAACCAATGTTAATCTTAAAATCATATAAACATATGCCGGTTTTCTTTTTATTGTTTTCACTTAAATGCGTGGTTTATAACACTGCAAACAAGTAGTTATAGGTTACATGTAACACTTAGGGACTGTTTTTGACAGAATCCATTTTTCCTCCTTTTTAGAAATAAATAAATCTTGAAGATATTTTTGGTACTATAAGTAGTTAACATCCACCTCTCTTCTAAAATCAACACAATTACCAACATTTTTTATTGTACCTAGTACTTAAAACAATTTGAACTACAGATGGATAAAGGATGCTACTTATATTTTTTCTTCTTGAGATTAATTTTCAGAGACATTTTATTTCAGAGGATTGTGGTATTTTTTGCTTTCATCTTAAAGTTTATACTTAAATGACAATGTCTTAGTAAGAAGAAAAAATATTGTGCTATATTTTCCTGCCATTGTCTGAAAACTTAATTTTACATATAAAGTTAAACAAATTCTTAGAAATGTCCAGGTCATGTTTACCAGTTGAAATTCTTTACTTGATGTTGTGGGTTGTTGCATTGCATACTAAGTCTGGACATTTAACTGGAGTGGAATGTTGTTGAATGATGACATAGTAGCCAAAAAAGTGTTGTTTTAAAGTCCTTAAGGTGTCTCTCACCTCTTCTTCTCCATGAGAGGGACCCACTTCCAACTCTCTTTTGAAGTGCTCTAAACTTTTTCTTTGTTCTTCATGGCTCTGGCAACTTAAATTTTCTTTGGAAATTTAAGAAAATTCCAAAGAAATTTGGAAATGGTTAGATGCCATATTTAGATACCATAGTAATTGAAGTACAACTTTACTGCTATGTGAATTTTGCCATTTTATTAAACATGAATATGCTCAGTGCACCCACTTCAAGTGAAATTATTTCATATTAATTTTTTGTTTCTGTGAACCAGGAACTTCTGGTAGCTCCAAAGGTAGCTCCATATTTTACTTCCGGCTTCTAGATTCAGTCTTGATAATTTGCCTTGTGTCTTATTTTTATCATCTTCAAGCTGTCTGCACCATCACTATCTACAAATTCTTCTAACAAGTGAACATTACAGGGAACTTTTAATTCCTTTGGAGGTTGTCATCTTCTACATCCCTGGACATCATTCTGTGATGGTCCCTTACATTCTAACATAAATAAGATCATTCACTGCTCCCCAAATAAGCCTTGTCTTTTTGTATTTTTCTTATGTCTGTACCATCATTTATGGTTTTGCATGGTTAGTTAAGAATATCCTGTGTTCATTGATCAAAACTGTACCTTTTTCAAGGTCTGTATCAGATGTCATCTTCTTCCATGAATTTCCTCAGTGATGCCAGGCAGTTTAGTTCGAATTCTTATCTGTTATAAAAACTGTATAACACTTTATGCCTCTCAAGACATTTGAGGTATTATGTATTGAATTATAGCTGTCTTCTTCTAGTCAAGTAGAAGTAAGTTCCTTGAAAACAGTTTTTTACCCTCTGTGGTGCTTGACATTCTGCTAAAGGAGAGTGCATTTGTTCAGTTGATAAACTTAGTAAGAACTTTTACTATATCATATTTAGTGGCTTGTGTTAGAATCCAGATATTCCCCCAGACTTGTGAGAATTAAATAAACAACATATCTTTCAAGATTCTGTGGTCTGGTTACAACTTGGATTATGTCCTAATCAAAGTGTAGCTGACCCTGAAGGAATCAGTAACGTTACGTATTGCCAATGATAAAAATAAAAAGTATGACAAAACTAGACTAATCAAAATCTCTTTCTCATTAGAGCCTGTTTAATAAGTTAGTAGAACTCACGGAGGAAGCCAGGAAAGCGTATAAAGATATGGTTGCTGCAATGGAACAGGAGCAGGCTGAGGAAGCGTTAAAGAATGTGAAAAAGGTACCGCATCACATGGGACATTCTCGGAATCCCTCTGCAGCAAGTGCCATTTCTTTCTGCAGTGTTATTTCTGAACCCATCTCTGAAGTGAATGAAAAGGAATATGGTAAGTTGTTGAATACCATTTTAAATGACTTAAACCATGAAATAATTTAAGTGATTAAAGTTATTTTGTAAATGATTTTTCATTCTACCCTTTGTTTTTATCTTTATTCTCGATTATTCAAACCCACTAAAAAGGAGAATATTTGGGACCAAGACATCCTGTGAGAACCTGGAATTTGATAATTACGATTCCAAAATCTTAAAGTCTCAGGGAATTTAAAAAGCAAAACACACTACACTTATGACCTATCACTAAGTAGATACTAGTATGTTTTATTCTAATACTTTCTGCTCAGCTTTAAAAATTTTGTATTTACTAAGACCTGCACGCGATTCAATGTAAACTTGTAAAACCTACACCTGTCATTTACTTTGAGTTAAAGCTAATTGTAGTCAAAAAGAGATGCAGACTTAAAAACAGTATCTGTGTTTAATGTTTAACATCATTTATTGCCGTTTTCATCTTAGTAGTTTCCTTGCCTTGTTTCTATAATACTTTGAACTTTTAAGTGCTCCTCTTTCTTAATCTAGTTTCTGATTTGTTTCCGTTATCTTTTTTCTTTCTTCTTGTTTTTTGTTATTGTTTAATAGCATGGTGGCCTGTTTTCATTTGGCCCTTGTTTTTTCTCTTTTTAAGTCTGTCTGGGAGTTTGCCATATAGCTTCTTGTCACCTGAAATTTAACATGTAAAAAACAATCCTTGCTTTTCTTCTCATACTCCCTTTCCTGGCCTTCCTGCCTGTGATTATAATTAAATGTTTAGAATGCTTTTAATAAAGTTCTAGACCAGAGGCAATTAAAAAGTTGTGAGCTTTTAGAAAATTGGTGGTTGTGGATAGGTGGTTCTGGCTTAAAGGTAGACCTGTGTCTTTTGCTGGAATGATCCGAGTTGGAAATAATGTCAAGAGAAAGGGCTAAGTTTGTAAATGAGATATATCCCAGGGGTCCTCAAACTTTTTAAACAGGGGGCCAGTTCACTGTCCCTCAGACCGTTGGAGGGCTGGACTGCGGGCCCCGGGATGAGTTGGCTGCTAAGCAGGATAGGCAGTGGCAGCAGAAACACCCAGCAGGCCAGATAAACGTCCTAGGTGGGCTGCATGTGGCCCACGGGCCGTGGTTTGAGGATGCCTGATCTATCCTGTTTGTATAGTGAGGTACTAGGTTTCAAAGGAAAACTACGAAAATTGATAAAGCTCTGGGTGTGGACAAATGACAGAGTGACAGATAATCTTTATATGGGCACATATAAAAAAAGTACAGGGTGTCCCAAAAGTTGCCATACATAGTGATTGGGAAATTGTAGGTTAAATGTACCTTTATTTGCAAAATATTCATGACAAAATTTTACAAAATATTCTGTATGTGTTGGCTACCTCTGTAAATTTTTGTTAAGGAGGAGTCCTGAGCTAACCACATTTAGTAACTTTTTAGCTAGAGGTGACATGGTATGGTGCTGAGTTCAGTATAAGGGGGTGTATAAGGGAAAAAGATAAGATTAAGCGTTACTACATGTCTTAAGGTTTTTTCTGCTTTGAGACTATACTAATTTAGAATGAGAACATAGGAGGAGATTTTTTTTTTCGTGAGATATGAAAGAGTGGGAAGGATTTGTTCCACACTGGGAAATAACTGTTAAGAAAGAAATTTTTTTCCTAAACCTCATGTCCTGACTTGAAATGCCCAAATATGGTCTGTATCAATATATAATCCATGGATTCTAATCAGGTTGAGTATGTCCATGTGAATAGATTTGCTACAAGTTGATAAGAATATTATACATGTACCTATAAAGTGCCTATAGTAACTGTAATGTAAATAAAATGGGATTTTTGTTTTTAAAAATGTAAAAAGAGGGATAGAAGAACTTTACTGATTCTGTTTTTACTCTGAATCGATTTTCTATCATTAAAAATAATTTAGGTTATCATCAGTGTATTATTTAATACATATTTTTGCCCTGCAAAATCACTTTGCAAGCCAAGCTACGTAAAACACATTTTTACAAATGTTAGAAATGCATGAATGGATTCTTTGCTTATGGGTGGAAATACAACTATTACCCCTTGGATCATTTTGCTCTTTTGCCATTAAGAGTACACTCTGCTTTCAATAAATCTTTCTCTCTTGTCTAAAAATAAATAAAACAAATGGATATACATGTCCAATTGCAAGTCAAAATATAACTCAGATAACTTGCTGTGAGTGAGTTACAACCCCATGCAATCAACTGTTTTTGCTGGACCTCTTGGCTATGCCATTTGTGAGTTGCAGGTACCCCAAGATACCACTAAGCCACAAAGTTAGACGGTTCATTGGTTTTCATGCATATACAAATTTTCTATGTAAACATCATTGAGCTCCTGTTGGTATAAGATCTTCGCTTTCTGAAGCATTAATATACTTACTTTCATCCCCTTATTTCCTTATCTTGAATATACTTTTTTGAGAATTGTTTTCCGTTTATTACGTTTAAACTAGTACAAAATAAATTAAAGTTTTAGTCTTTCTAAATTTATTTGAGCTGAGCCAATAAATTTCTGTATCTTGTTCTTCTCTCTTATTTTGGGAGGTTTTTAAGATTTTCTTGATTCTGAAACAGCATCCAGTTTTTTAAAAATCTGTTTATTTATAGAAACAAATTGGAGAAACATGGTGGAAACTTCAGATGGACTGGAAACATCAGAAAATGAGAGAGAGGTTTCCTGTAAGCACAGCACTTCTGAAAAACCCAGTAAACTTTCCTTTGACACAACCCCTGTTTGTAAGCAGCCACCCTTAGTGGCTGCAGGCAATAATACTACCTCGGCTACAAATGCTGGGAAATCCACAGCAAGTGATAAAGAGGAAGTGAAGCCTGACGACTTGGAATGGGCCTCCCAGCAGAGTACAGAGACTGGCTCTTTGGATGGCAGTTGCCGAGATCTTTTGAATTCCTCCATCACCAGCACCACTAGCACTCTTGTCCCTGGCATGCTTGAAGAAGAGGATGATGAAGATGAGGAGGAGGAGGAAGAGTATACTCATGAACCCATATCTGTAGAAGTGCAACTCAATAGTAGAATTGAATCTTGGGTCTCAGAGACCCAGAGAACTATGGAAACCCTTCAGCTTGGAAAAACCCTCAATGGTTCTGAGGAAGACAATGCAGAACAAAGTGGAGAAGAGGAAGCAGAGACACCTGAGGTGCTGGAGCCAGGGATGGACAGTGAGGCCTGGACTGCTGAGCAGCAAGCCAGTTCCGAGCAGCAAAAGCCCAACAGCTGTAGCTCGATGAGCAAGGAGCTCTGTGATTCTAATTACACACCCCAGAATATGTAACTCAGGAAATGTTCACTGTCTGTCTCCACCTATGTAAGGGTTGCAGCCATTACCTTTTATGCTTCATCTCAACATTTTGCACTGTCCAGTATTTAATATATGTATTTAATTCCTGACAAATATTTTTGTAGCTTTTACTTGTTTGTTATGATCTATAACTTAGCTTTTAATTAGCTTTTAAGTGTCTTTCTAAGAACTATGTGGAAAATTTAGATATGTTTCAACTTATTTTGTAATGGAAAATAATGATTAAAAAAGAAGACCAAGTTTTCAAAAGGAAATAAATTGTAGATGCCTATTTAAAGACATTTTGAAAGCTAAAGATCAAGGTTTTAAGGATAGAAGCAGTTACTAGTGTTTGCTTTAAGTCTGCACCTCCTTCACTCTAATTTGTCTGACTAAAAAGTTGTTTGGTCATTAAAAGAAGGACTGGGGATAAGGGTAACTAAGTCCACAAAGTGTTTTATGTTAAAAGATTGATATGACTTTTATTTGGTCAACAAATACTTTTCAGAAGTCACTGATCACTGTAATCAGTTATGTTGCAATGGGCTAAAACAGAGCCTTCCAACCTTAGGCTAGCAGTGGAGCCACGGGGTTAGATTGGAGCTGGCCAGCCGCATTTGTGGAAGGTGATGAATGTTGTCTGTAATAGTGAACATTCATCCATACTAGGACCATCTAGGTTCTGTTATTTGCTTCTTACTTACCTCAGGAATGCTCTTGTACATAGACTTATATAAAGTTAGGCACATTCGACAGGTGAATAACTGTAACCGATTGTATGACTGCTGCACTTATATGTAAACTGTCCACAGCAAAGTCTTATGCTGGTGTGTTCTCTTGCATGCTTCTGGTTCAGGACCCTCTTGATTTGAGATACGGATTTGATTGGGTTTCCAAACTTGTCCTGAGTGCAAAACCATTTCACTTTTTACAAATATATATATATTTTACTCTTAGCCTTGAGCACGTTCCACGTAGCAATGGCCATAATTACTGTCAGGAGGTCAGGGAAAGGAACATTACACAATTTGTAATGTGTATCTTGAAAATCAAGGCTTAAAAAAGGAAGTTTTAGAAGAAAAGAGAAAGTTATTCTAAATGTGCTGATACTATTAGGTAATTTAGAGTATACAGATATATACAGGTATTAATTCTCTGTTCACTATTATTTATCTCTGCCCTTCTCTAGGAATGTGTGTACCTGCTTGGGAGACATTAAACTTACTGAGCTAAATGTTTTATTTGCTAGTCACTGCCTGGACTTTAGTAATCTCTACAAGTTTATATAATGGTAAGAGATTGACAAAGTATCTATTTTTCTGTCTTCTCTCCAATTTGCGCCCCCCTCATCTCTAGCTGGCCAACACATTGACAACACGTGTGTGCCAGCTTTCCTCTTACAAAGCTCCCATAAGCAGGCACAAAATGAGAAGGGAAGGGTTATTTTCCCTGCTGTGGTTATACACTTACGGGGTGGGAGAGAAGAATTGGGCAGATTTTTACTGAACTTGTTGGGACTACTGTGCTAGTTTTGATGTTTTATAATGCTGGCATTTAACTACTGCAAAGATTAGATTCTTGGTTGATGATTTTGTACTTGTGAATTGTGAAAGTTTAGGAGCATTGCTGTGTAGAAAAAATCTTGTCACCTTTATTATTGTGCTAAAAGGGACATTATTATACTGTCCTGTCCAAACTGTTCTCCAGTATAACGACTTCCTAGGCACTACTTAATTATTCAGTAAAGGAACACAGCATGTAAGGAATGAAGCCTCTAAAATAGTAATCATGGAATTGTATATGGCAGATCTTACTGTCTCTACACATTTGAAAGTGTTAGTTGGTTTAAAGAAATGATAGAGGTTTTGAACTACTGACAATCTTAAAAGTAAATTTAAAAACTTTTCATACTTTTTATGGTGTAAATTTCCTTTGCTTGATGTCAGTGATTCAGATAACTCTTGACCTTGAGGTAATAGCTTTATAAAGGTTTCTTATATTTTTTATCTCTCTGAACATGAATCATCATTTTAGATTTTTGACATTTGTATCAAAAGAGAAAAGAAGCTAAAGAATCTTCAAAACACCAACAACTTAATTTTGCTATAGACTTCAGAAGTGTCCATTTGTATGTTCAATAAATGCTTTCACATGTGCAGTACCTTTTCTGCCAGCAAATCCAAGGGACCATAGCCTTTTTTATATGAGACAGGTCACTTGTAGAGGACAACCCAAGGTTTATTAAAGGAAATGCTACTATGTTGAAAATATGCTTAAGTATTAATAATATCTTTATAATTTGTTTTCCTTTAAATAAATTTTAGAATTTGTATATGTCAAATTTACAGGCTTTGGAAGAATTGTGAAAATTAGCAAAGTATTGTTTTTTGGGTTTTTTTTTCTGGAAATGGGTGTGATTGGCTCTTTGGAGACCTAGAAAGAAATCTAATGGTAAGGGTACGTGTTCATCATCACAAGAAATAAAAACATAGTGATTTTTTTCTTAGTGTGTAGAGGTTGTTTTTGGCAATAATTAATAATAGATTTCTATTTCAGTATGTAAGTATATGAATTACAGTATGAATTACACTCCCAAAATTAGATTTCTGCTTCAGTAGGTTTATTTGCTGTGAAGATTACTTCTCAAAAGACAAATGTTTATATTAGCTTAATTTTTGGTTTAAATATGTTTGTAAATGATGTAATATATTTCTTTTGACTAAACGTGGAAAAATAATGTGTGTTATACATTGAAAAGTTTTTACAGGCTTTCACTGGAGGTCGTTTTTGCAGAGATGGTATTTTATATGCTTCCAGTATTGGGAAAAGAATTAGTCAAAAGGAATTTACATAGTTTAAATACTGAGAAATTAATATCCAAATAATGTACTTGTTTGATTTCTTAATAAGCTAGGGGCGGGGGGAGGTGGGAGGGAACTGAACTGTGCAAATGAGTAGTGAACTCTACATTCATTTTCAACTCTTTAACCTAAAATTGTTAAATCTTAACATATTGTTACTTTAATATATTATAAAGAAGTATTACTATTTGTAAAGTTGCTGTTTGCTTAAAAATACCACCCTTGTCATTTAAGTACTTTCTGTACCTTGTGTCAACAGGTTAGAACATTAATCCATTTAAAAATGTAATTATCTTCTTTTGATTTAAAAAAGTTTTTCTGTGAAATAATTTATTTACACACATTGTGTCTTCCTCCTCCTTTATCCCTTCCAGCCTTTACACACAGATTCACCCAAACTGTTCACCTTATTAGAAATCCAAATCCTAATTAATGATAAAAATTTAAACTGTTGGCACATCACACCTTAAAAGTATTTGTATTATTTTATAATTTAATTTCTAAATATATCACGTGGATTTATAATTTAATGTCTTAATTGTAATGCTCTAATAAAAAACTAGTAAAATTAGTATGAGTTATAACATGAAGGGATTTTCATCTTGTCCTTTGCTGTATGAAGGATAATTGTTATATCACATTTGGGGGGTAATAACAGCTTTTTTGCACTATGTAAATACTAGTGGGGATTCTTCTATACTAATAAAATGATTATTGAAATGAAGTCTGTCATTTCAGAATAGATACAGAGTTCATAACTTGCCCAATATGTAGGATAGAGAAAAAAGAAAAATCCAGCCCGTAGTATTACACAGTGCTTGCATAGGTTTGCCAAAAATGTAGTAAAATCTGCAGGCAGGAGTTATTAATAAAAATCTTCATCTGGGATGGTAGTAGTCTGTGGTATGAGCCGAGGCATCTAGATAGAGACTGACCAGGTGTTAGGAGAAGGCTCCTATAGATTCTTTACTGTTTATACTAGTTCCTCTGAGCCAGACACTGTTCTAAACCATTGCCTGATAGTAATTTAATCATCACAACAGCCTTATGAGGTAGATTTTGTTACTGTATCTCACTTTTCAGGTAATGAAACAGATGTCTGGCCCAACATTCCACACCTGGGATTTGAACTCAGTGCCATTCCTAAGTCCATGCTCCAGATCACGTTACTTTGTTGTCTTAGCAGAAAGCGCCCAAGTGTGCAAACCAAGCATGCTTTCTTTACCTTCAGGTGTCTTCTGGAATGTGCAGCATGAGGATTGAATTGATGGTCTTAGGGACGATTTATTGGTCCCTGCCTTATTTAAAGAATAAGAGATTTTGGTGATCACACAGAAAGGAAGGATACCTCATCAGTATTATCAGATGTTTCCTTTAAAACCAGTACCCTGTAGTTCTTTTCCTGATATTGATCAGTTTTTCTCATAACTGACCAGAAGAGGGTGTGCATGACACCTGAAAAACACTCAAAAGTACCATGTGATACTGATAAATTTTTATAGCAGGGAGAGGAGGAAAGGAAGTATCCTGAACTATGGGCCTTGACATGAAAGTGCTAAATTCTGAGTTTAAGCCCAGAACTTGGGAACCTTGCCCATGGGTATCATTTTATTTTAGAAAAAAAGCACCATCAAAAGATTAGACCACATGTTGGCTAGTTAAGTCATCTAAAATTTCTCAATTAGCAATTCAGTCAATACTTCTGGCATGACTTAGATTCTTCTGGTGTTACCAACATGTGAAATATGACACCTGGCTTGTTAGATACCAGTGGCAGCCTTGTAGATCACAGGGCCAAGCCTGCTCCACTGGAACTTCCATGGTTCAGGGTTTGGAGAAATGGGAAATGTTTCAGTTTTGGACCCAGTCTCAAACCCTGTATTCCTCCCCATCCCACTCCTTCCATCTTGAAAAATTATTTGGCAATCTTCTAGCAAGCAGAATGATTTTTACTCTTAGAGAAATAGGTTGGGTAATTGTGTGGCTGTAACCTGGCTGTACCTGTGTCTAAGGCTGCAGTCTGGAAGCAGAGGATTGGAGCAGGCAAGATTACGAGCTGCGTGAAATTTGGAGCTCCTAGCTAAGTATGTGTTCTTTACCCAGTTGCTGAGGAACCAAATAGAAGGAAATTATGCCTTGGTGAGCTATGGGTTTAGAGGCTGGAGTTAAGTATAAGCTTCTGTGGAAGGAATGAGTGCTTCATCTGGCCATGGCCTTAATAACACAGAGGGAACAGGTGACAACTACACAGCCTTCCCATGGTGGAACTATATTTGAGGCAGTATCAGTTGCATTGTTATCTCTCAGGATGAGTGATAGGAGTAAAAGTAGTACCTTTATAAATATGCAGATTCCCCGGCTTATGTCTTCACTCTACTTCTCAGTCTTCTCAGCCTGAGTTAGAGAATTTCATTGGTTTGTAAACTCTTGGCTTGAGAATGGAGTAATGAACTGAAATTTAAGCAATTGCTTTTGTGTTAGCTCTAGTTAAAGAAAAATGAGAGAAAAAAGTGAAAATACTGGCTTCTTGAACTTGGGAGAAGTATCATCATCCCTGTCATTTTTTCTCTTGTTTCCCCCTTCCTAAAGCCAACGTTATAAGGCAAATGATGAGTTTCTAACAAATGTTGTCACATTTATAATTAGGAGTGTAAGAAAGAAGGCACTATGTTCCTATTTTATAAATGTTTAATGATGACCAAGAAGGACTCAACTGTTCGTTTGATTTTTACTGCCACTGATCTTTCTCCTGACACTTAAAATGCAGCATTTAAATGAGTTAATCTTTTAGGTAAGGTGATCAGCGAACTATTGCTTGTGGGTCAGATCTGCCCAGCAGCTACCTACCCCCGCCCCCTTTTTGGTAAAAGTTTTGTTGAAACCCAGCCAGGGCCATTCATTCACATGTCCTCTCTATGGCTGCTTCAGTGCTCCAGTGGAGAGTTAAGTAGTTGTAACAGAGACCAAATGACCTGGGTGTTGGGGTTTAAGAGGCCTGGGCTTTATTTTTCCATTTTCTTAACACTGAACAAATCCCTTAAATCTCTGGTTCTTGGTTTCCCCCTCTATCAATGAGGGATGTATTGGGTGAATCAGAACTTAGCTCCCAAGAGCAGCGTTTTTCAACCTTTTTTATCTCACAGCACATTTGAACCTATAGTTAAACTTCTGCAGCACACTTAATGTTGATTTTAAAAAGTAAAAAAAAGAATGTTCTTACTGTGCTTTGAACTTTTTTTGAAAATAATTTAATGGATCTTTAAAATTTTTCATGGCACACTTAAGATACTCTCAAAGCATACCCATTGAAAATCACTGCCTTACAGAAATAGGCCATTCTTTGATCAAAGGTGGTCATAAGTTTGGTCAGGGCTGGGCACTTTATGAAAGATACCATAGCAAAAGACTGCCAGAACCCTCAAGGTGGTCTGGTACCCAGAATGGGTCATGATGATTAAGCTGATCACCCGAATTCCTCCTAAAATTTGAACTGGAGACCATAGAAATCAGAGAGAGGCTATGAATGTATCAGAGCAAGGAGCTGCCTTCTAATGTAGTAGCTTTGCATCTTTTAGCTGATGTCTATTGTTTGATCAACACCCCCCTTTTCTGCTTTTTCTTAATTGTGTAGAGGGGTTTTTCTGTTTGTTTTTTCAGAGAGTCTTACTATGTTGCCCTTGGTAGAGTGCCATGGAGTCACAGCTCACAGCAACCTCAAACTCTTAGGCTTCAGTGATTCTCTTGCCGCAGTCTCCCAATGTGTAGAGCTTCTTATGTGCTCAAAATGTTTATATAAGAATTACCAAGAGGAATGGGCCAACTAAAATACAACCATTTTCTATTCCATAACTGACTTCCCAAATTTTGCACTAAGTATGACAAAGAAAATTAGTGGTAGGCAGAGCTGCCCCAGCTGCCACCCATATGGAGACTTTGTACTGAGTCTCTCTCCTAGTGCTCGAATGTCCTAACTGGAAGCTGAAGAAGCTGCCCTGGTTGCACATGCCATTGGCTATGATGGTATATGCTCTGGTGGTGGTGTCTTTCTTCCTCATTGCCAGAAGAATAATTTATGATGTTACTGTTGAGCCTCCAAGTGTTGGCTCTATGACTGATGAACATGGGCATCAGAGGCCAATAGCTTTCTTGACCTACAGAGTAAACAGGCAATATTATGGAAGGACTTGCCTCCAGCTTCCTGTTTACAAAGGGAGCCTCAGATTTCATAATCCTGGACTGACTTGATATATCAAAATATTCTGAAACTCAGTAGATTTCTTCTTCTATTTATTGGATTTGTGTGTTCCTAGTGAGTTTTTTCATGGCTAGATATTCACACGAATGAAACTGCCGGGTTATCTGATGGATACTGGATTTGCTCCTGTTAATAAAGTTTAAAGGCTGAACCAATCCTCTAATACCACCAGTGAAATGTGGAAAGAATGGAGAGCAGCAGTAAAAGAAGCGTCTAGTGAAGTATAATAAAGCGTGGTCTAGAATTTCTTCCTAGTATCAAAGACAGGTTTGTCACAATATTTTTTTCCTGAAGACTCTGTACTGATGTACCAACGACGTTATGTGGTGTTTGCTTCTTAATTTTTCATTCCTTCAATTATACTCCATACCTACAACTATAATATTGAATGAAATGATTATTTTTGACACTGCCTTTATGTGGAGGTGACATTTCTGATTTTCATGAATTAATGTGATTTTCATGAATTAATGTGAAATCAGGAAGCTAAGAACTCTGCACAGCTGATCAGCTTTACTGTGGTGCTTTGCCTTTAAACCAGTGTTCTCAGCCTTCCTAATGCCGCAGTGTATTTTCATTGTTAAAAAGGGGTCACGACCCACAGGATGAGAACTGCTGCTTTAAACAGAGGTGTGACAGTAGATTCTTCCAAAGATGTATGTAAGACTGTTTTTTGAACAACACGATGTAAGAAAGGAGCACAAAGAATTTTTATAACAAAAGAAAAAGAAAATTAGTTGTAGAAATGGAACTAGAAGCTGAGCTTAAATGCTCATCTCAATGGATTTAAATAGACAGGAATTACAGATTTTTAACTTCTTCCCAGGAACTAGAAACTATTTCTCTTCATCTGTACCTTACCTAAACCTACCCCCAGGAATGAGAAATGTGGGTGACTGTCCCATCTAGCTGTACTTTAGCGAGAGCAAAGTGCTTTAATCTTCACAGGAAGACTGGAGATTATGTTAGCAACCCACTTACTTGGTTTCCTTAGCAACCAGAACACAGTATTTAAAGTGATGGCATCCCTTGCTCAGAATAGAAATTGAGTGGATCATGATGTCTCCGGCCTGCTCAGGGCTGCTTTACCTCTTCAAAGACTAGTTTTCATCTAGTTATTATATTTCTTGCTTAAACTCTGAAGGTCCAGGGAAGATGAGGCACATATAAGACTCCTGGGCTATTCTGATTCAGAGTTCTCAACCAGGGGTCATTCTCTCCCAGGGGACAATTGTCAAAGTCTGGAAACATTTTTGATTGTCACAACTGGATAGGGTGATACTTTCCTGTTGTGTGGCTCCAGACCAGAGACACTGCAAAACATCTTATGATGCACAAGATAGCACCTCCCACCTTCACAAAAAACGATGGAACCTGGAATGTCAGCAGTGCAGAGGTGGAGAAACCACACAGTAACTCAACACTGGGATGCGGCCTGAATTCCCAGGTGGGTTCAGGGGTTGCTCTTAGCCTCTGTCTCTGGCACATGCTTTTCTCATTCTCTAATGTTCCACACTGGACTTAGCCAGACACATCCAGATCTTTTTGGATAAAATAGGTTTTTTTTAAAAAAAATGCCTCATAACTTCCTGGGGAAGAGAATGTGCAATGTTTGACTTGGAGCTTCTGATCACACTCCAGAGTCTCCATCTCACCTCTGCCCATCACATGGGCAGCTGCCTGATGGGCAAAAGGGTGGGCAGGCACCTCTGGCTAGGGCTGGAGAGGGTGATACTGGCCTGTGGTGGGTCCAGACCAGAGATACTAGTCCACTTCTAATAGGAGCCCTGAAATGAGCTTATCTGGATCTGGCCACGTGATTGCGTTGAGCGAGAGTGGTGAGGACTGCGTTTTGTAAGACATAGTGATGTGGAACCCTGGGACCCAGCCACCTACCATGCTGAGCAGCATGCCTGGGACAGACCCATGAAGGCCTCTGCATGTTACTGCCAACCACTTCTCAGGGGATGACTGCCCCAGAACCGAGTTCTCTGGAGAATCACTGGGAATGCTGGGCAGTCCCTATATTTCTGGAGAGGAGAATGGAGCACAAAGCCTCAGCCTACAAAGGATTAACTCCCTTCTTAAAGTCATTGACATCTTGGCTTGCCCAGGAGTGAGGGGTTCCTGGGGTGCTTGGACTTACCCTGATTATTCTGGAAAGAATATGCCCCTTATTGTTAAGGACATAGACTACTAAGCCACAGAATGAAGACTCTATTAGATTTCAATGGAATTTGTGTTGGTCAATGCTGGTATGGGCCATAGCTGAGTTAGGCACCCTGGCAAGAGTTAACAGATGCCTAGGTGGTCCCAGCTTCCATGGCTGTGTGCTGAGAGTTGGCAAGCCATTTGCTTGGAACATGGAACATCTTCCCAGAGAAAACAAATAAAGTGCTTATTAAACTCCCAAGTTAAACCCTAGATACCTTAAATATAACTCTTAAACACATTGGAGTTGAAATGACAAGAAAAAGCCCACTGCTATAGGAAATTGTACTACTGCGAATGTGTTTCAGCTTCATAGGGTAAAACTGTTGCTGTGAGGTCCTCTTGTTTCCCAGAAAAAGTGTGTAACTCAGGGTGATAGGCATATCTTCACAATCCCCTGCCCCTTACTAGCACTGTCATGTGAACACACATGTGCACTGGGTCTGTCTCTTGCCCAGACTCCCACCCAGTGGGCAGTGTCAGAATCCAGGCTCCCTGGTGCAAGGGCAGGTCAGCAGCACACTCCCTCATTCCCCCGCTGGGGTGTGGACAGCTCAGAAGAGACCTGCTTGTGGGGTGAGAAAGCAAAGCACAACACAGTCCCTGAGTCTGTCAGACAGAGACATAGGGAGGCAGCATAGGCTCCAGGGCCAACATGAGTTCCCAGGATATAGGATCATTGGTGTGCAGAGAACCAAATAGGATTCTGTTCAAGCCTCTCATTTACAGATGAGGAAACTGAGGCCCATGGAAGTGAAAAGAACTGCCCGAGGCAGTTTTGGAATCATATTCTGGGAATTCAGATCCACCAGTCCCCATACTGTGCTCTTATCACTCCATCCTGCACCTTAGAAACTGCAGTTCCCTGGGGCTTTCCCTTAGCACCAATTCCAGTTTTGAAAAATAGATTCTCAAGGGCAAAAAAGTTTTTTTTCTTTTTTTGCTAACTTAGCTGTGCTTGCTGAGCTGGGGGAGTCATAGAACCTTCAAGGCAGAGACTGCCAACCTTTGTTACCCCATGACAACTGCAGATGGTATGGTTTCCCTTCATCTGGAATCTTCCTCCTGCTAAGCAGAAACAAGCAAGAAGCAGGGGCATCACCATCCCCACCATTTACCTCCACTTGTCAGAGAGAGCTGTCTTGCTTCTGGCCATTGTCTGACCAAAATGTTTTCACATCCCGGGAAGAGTGAGACTACTCTGTGTAGGTGCGTGATGGTGGCAAAAGGAGAAATAATAAAGACACTTTTTGAAAGACTTAATGCTGGTGCTCCATACCTCTCTGTTCATTGATGGC
>NW_003852406.1:2026255-2028249 GCF_000181295.1 Otolemur garnettii | reverse complement strand
CTTCAAATTGCTTTTCTAACCTGGAAATGCCAATTATCTTCCTCAAGGCCATGTTGCTTTTTATGAGGTCCTCAGGCTGCAGTGGGTGGATCAAGGGCTCTATTTAGCAATGTAATCCACGTTCAGGGCTGGACACAACTTGCGAAATGCTTTAGTAATAGATGATATTGTGAGACCCTGTGAGGGAGGCAAGGGAAACTCTTCACCCATTTTATGAATAAAGAAACTGAAAATAAATCTGACTATTCTCTATATTTATCCAGCAGAAGAGGTGACATCAGAACCTGAGTCTCTTGGATCCAGTAAAAATTTCACCAAAAATACAGCTGACTTTTGAAAAAGAATTTGATTGTTTTCGAACAGATACCTTCACCTGGTTCAAAATTTAAAAGGTAGGAAAAGATGTACAATGAAAAGTAAGTCTCTTTGCTTCTGAACTCCCCTCCCCAAAGGCAACTCCCTAGAGACTCAGCCTCCCAGAGCTTGTCTGTGTGCATACAAGCTATAGATCTGTGTTCAGAAATCAATACGTGTGTGTTTGCATGCATGTGTATAAATACAAATGAGAGATAGCTTTTAGTCACTTTAACATGTGTATTTTTCACTTCTGCACAAGTGGAATTGCCTTCTAAAAGATCAATAATGTTTATTTGGTTAGCAGAGAGGCACTACATCATACAGCTAAGATCACCTGCACTCTGGTGTCAGGCAGATCTGGGACAGAATTAGCATCGATCACATACATGGGACATAACCTCTCTGAGCTGTAGTTTGCTCATCTGACAAATGGATATAATAATTCCTAACACATAAGTGAGACAGTGTCTGTGACATGATTAGCATGTGGTGTGTCCAATAAATGGTTACTATTTACTGCAGGCCTACTATGTGCCAGACACCGTACTGAGTACCAGAGAAAAAAATGAAGACAGCAAGGTCTTGGTCCTTAAAATGCTTATAAATTAAAATCTGAGAAGGAGATCTAAGGAAACAAATATTTTATTTATTTTTATGTTTATGTTATATTAAATACTTTTATGTTTTATATGTGTATTTGATTATAGAAGAATGGGTAAGAGCATAGACTCTGGAGTCAGACATTCTAGGGTTCAGATTTCATCTTGCACGCGAGTGATTCAGCTTGCCCTGAGCTTCAGGCATTCTCATATATAAATAGGAATAATAATGTAGCATTGTGAGGATCAGAGGAAATAACAGACAGCACTTAAAACAATGCCTGGCACATGATAGACGTTCAATAGAGAGTGACTGTAATGAAGTTAAGTAATTGTAGTCTAGAATTCATTAGTATAAGAGAATGCTTCAGTAAGACTAGGTACCAAGGCAGCACAGGGAGAGGGCAAGCATTACAGTGATATGAAAATGGTGAGCAGAGGGCCCTGGGCTGGGGGCTGCATGCCAGGCCCTATATTTGGCATTTCACGTGTGCTATCTCACTTAATGCTCACAACCTACTTATAGTGACAGGGGCATTACTCCCTTTTCACAGAAGAGGAAATCAAGACTCAGAGAACATCTCCCAAGACAAAGGCACAAATGGCAATTTCCTTCTCATTCTCCTCTTGTTATCTGGCTCCCCAGGGAAGAGTCATTATAGCAGACTGATGGCCTGGGGGTGACATTCACTCGGGCATTACCTCATGGTTTCAAATGTGCCTCTTGCCCTGCTGTGTCCAAGTCACTGAGCTGGGTCCTGGCAGAGCAGAAGCCAGACAGCAGCACCAGCTCTCAAGCTTCTGGTCTTGTGGGTGGATAGACTTCACAGCCTCTGATCTTTCAGTCACAGCTGTGACAGTGAGAAGGTGGTGATATGCCTGACCCGGGATCTGACCTGGGTCAAGAGGATTTGAGGCTCCATCTCCATCTGCTTTTGCCTCCCCAACATCTAAATTTGGGAGGGAGGTTGGAGGGAAGAGAGGGAGAGACCAGGAGAGAAGGACAAAGTAGTTGGACATGTCATTGAATAGAGAGGG
>NW_003852406.1:2024567-2026064 GCF_000181295.1 Otolemur garnettii | reverse complement strand
CTCCTACTGCGGTCCTGGGTCAGGCAGTACTCACACACCCAGATGGCCACGGACAGTGTTGGACTGACAAGATGCCAACAGCTGAGCTTTTATTGCTGTCCTTGTCAGCGTTGCTGAAGGCATCGCATCAAGTGTACCTGGTAACTTCTAGTTCACCCAGCACTTTGCAGCCACCATTTCATTTTACTGATGGTATGCAGTACAATATTTACACAATATTCATGTGCAGTTGGGGTGTGTGGTTGAGGGGAGGTTGCTCCTGTCCATGGCTACTTCTCACTCTACCTTGATTTTCTACCTTCTGAGGCAGGCCGGGTAGGTATTATTAGCCTCACTTTAGAGATTAGGAAACTGTGGCTATGAGTATTTAACTGTCTCAACTCAGGTCACAGAGGTTGTCTGCTTCTGAGCCAGGGATTTGGTCTGTGGGGTCCTTACAATAACATGCGCTGATGCCACATGTTGATGCCTTGTCGGACCCTGCCCAGGTTCTACCCAGTATGTACCAAAGACCTTCTTAGCTTTATTTACATTCTTTTCCAGGGAGAACCAAGCTATCTTCCACAGCCCATTAGTCTTGAGGGAATAAAATCCTAGTCTTCACTGGCAGGTCTGGACTTTTCTTCTTCCCTGTGTTCTAGTGACTCCACTTTGATTCCCGTTATGGGCCAAACTGTGCACCCCCCACCATCCATAGGTTGAAGCCCTAACCTCCAATGTGACTGTATTTAAAGACAGGTCTTTTAAGGAGGTAGTTAAGATTAAATGAAGGCCTAAGGATCTGATAAGACTGATGTCCTTATAAGAAGAGCCGTAGATACCAGAATCCCCTCTCTTCAAGCATGCTCAGAGGAAAGGACATATGAGGACACAGCCAGAAGGCAGCTGTCTGTAAGCCAGGAAGAGAGGCCTCACCAGGAACCAACTGTGGCACTTTGATCTGGACTTCCAGCCTTCAGAACTGTGAGGAAATCAATTTCTGTTGCTAAAGCCACTCAGTCTGTGGTATTTTGTTATGGCAGTCCAAATAGACTCATGGCTCCCGTGTCCTAAGTCTCTAGCCTTGACCCTCCCTCACCTAAAGCCCTGAGCCTAAGGTGGGTTACTCAAGCCTTTCTCTCAAATTCTCCTCAGTTAACTGCATAATCTCTGTCTCTTTTTTCTCACCATCTCATCTAAAATTCTTCACCCATGACTGAGCTTCCCTGTGTTATTCCACTTCCTGACAGCTTTTCTCTGCTGCAGTAGGTGTTATCATTACTAGGTCTCTTACCTTCTCTGTGTTTTCTTACCCTTTCCTGTGAATCACTCAGCGTTGGTGAAGGCAAGTGTGTGGGTATGGAAACATCTGGTTTGCAATCCTGGCTCTTGTCTTCTTCTAGCAGTGGGCCTTGATCAAGTCACAGGGTTATTGGAGAGTGAATGAATTCGTGCAGGTGGAAATTGCAAAGAGTTAAAGGAGCAGTGCTGCTGGTGATGAAGGTGTTATTGTCACAC
>NW_003852406.1:2023479-2024163 GCF_000181295.1 Otolemur garnettii | reverse complement strand
CACACATTTTGGTTACATAACTTGCATTTGTACATTATAAGTTGATGTTTGTAAGTGTGCCCTTCACCTAGAATATGTGCATTGCACCCATTAGGTGTAAGTTTCCCCCTCCACACTCCTCTCCCCTACTAGACTTCTGGAGGGGGTTTATTATTATTATTTTTTATTCAATCATAACTTTGTATATTGATGCATTTATGGGGTTCAGGGTACTGCTTCAGTATATAATGTGAAATGCTTACATTGAACTAAGTAACACATCCATCACAATTATACTCATTCTTAATAGTTTTGAAATGTACCATAGATTTCTGTTGAGTTTTGCTTCCATATGTGCACATAAGTATTAGTTGACCAGTTCCAATTTAGTATGAGTACCTGCGGTGTTTGTTCCCCAACCTTTTTTTTTTTTTTGAGACAGAGTCTAACTTTGTCACCTTCAATAGAGTGCTGTAGTGTCACAGCTCACAGCAACCTCAAACTCTTGGGCTTAAATGATACTCTTGCCTCAGCCTCCCAAGTATCTGGGACTAAAGGTGCCCTCAACAATGCCTGGCTATTTTTAGAGATGGGGTCTTGCTTTGGCTCAGGCTGGTCTTGAACCATGAGCTCAGGCAATCCACCTGCCTTGGCCTCTCACAGTGCTAGGATTATAGGTGAGAGCCACTGCACTGGCCCTGTTTT
>NW_003852406.1:2022279-2022742 GCF_000181295.1 Otolemur garnettii | reverse complement strand
GGTCCGGGCTGGGGATTCGAACCCGCCACCTTAGGTGTACGTGGCTGGCGCCTTAGCCGGTTGAGCTATAGGTGCCGAGCCCATACTACTTTTCATAGACGATATACTAGTTTGCAGTCCCACCAACAATGAATGAGTGTTCCTCTCTCTCTGCATCCAATCCAACATCTGTTGCTTTGGGACTTTTTGATACAAGCCATTCTCACTGCAGTTAGGTGATATCTCATTAAGGTTTCAATTTGCATTTCCCTGATGATTAACTATGTTGAGTGTTTTTGTATGCATTTGTTGGCCATTACACTATCTTCTTTTGAAAAGTTTAGATACCTTTATTTGAAAGCTTGCTATTGTGCTTGGAATGTTCACATTTATTTTCTCCTCTAATTCTCATAGCAACTCCATAAGGTAGATTTCATATCCCCATTTTACAAACTGAGGCAATTGAATAAGGTTAAGTTAGTTG
>NW_003852406.1:2019977-2022059 GCF_000181295.1 Otolemur garnettii | reverse complement strand
TTTTTTTTTTTTTTTCAAACTATCTTGTTTCTCTATATGGGGGTATCCTGCAGGCTGCTTGCAGCCCAGGATGGCTATAAATGCAGCCTAGCACAAAATCCTAAACTTACTTAAAGCACTATGAATTTTTTTGTGTGATTTTTGGTGGAACTCAATTGCCTGATCCTGGAGCTTGAACTTTGTAAACAACAACATTGTGTCACAATGACAGGTAAAATAAACATACATCTGCTTTCACAATTTGTACTCACAAGTAGGTTTGGTTTATACACAGTGTGAAACTCCAGTGTGTTATCTTCTAAGCACAGACAGTCGAACTGACACCATCAGACATTACATGTGTTTGTGGTGATTTGGTGAGGCAGTGATTTTCAATAATATTTCAGCCTATCATTATAATATTAGACGTTTAATGTTACATAGGAAGCAGGTAGGCATTCTTATTTGATTATCAAGGGTACTTCCACACCTCAGTGGTGCCACATACATTGCCTGCTGAATTTTACAATCAGCAGCCTAGATGTGGAAGGGCCTAAACCTTGCTTTCTGTTTTCCTGTCAATTAATTTTCGTAAGAAAAGTAAATATAATCGCTTATCTATTATTTTTTAATCCTAGCATGGCTTCTACAACATCTCAAAAGAGAACAGAACCCCCCAAAAGGAAAATTAGGGATGAAGGAAGATTGTTCAAGGAAAAGTGGACAGATGACTACTTTTTTGTTGAGGCAAATAGTAAGGTACTCTGTTTAACTTATAGGGAATTGGTACGTGTTTTCAAAGACTATAATTTGAAAAGGTATTATATGTAAAAACATGGTGCCAAATTCAATGCCTAGGAAAGTTTGTTATAGGACAAAATTGCAGAACTGAAAAAGTCTGAAAAACGACTGTCTTCTAAACAACTCAGATGGATTCCATTGTAAAAGCTGATAATGTGGCAGCATGTTTAAAAGCAACAGAATAAAAACCATTTATTCATGATGAGCTTATTAAGCAATGTATGGAAAACATGGCAGGTATAATTGCCCTGAATAAAGGGGATATTTCTAAAATCAGTTTGTCTCACCAGACTACAGTAAGGTGAGTTGAAGAAATAGAAAAATCTATAGGAAGAAATTTGGAGAGAAAAGCTGCTAATTTTAAATTTTCTGCTTTGGTGATGGACGACAGCACTGATGCAACAAATGTGTCTCAACTTGCCATTTTTACTAGAGGTGTTGGTGACAACACTTGTAATGACTTAAATGACTTCTTTAGTGCCATTAAAAGATACAACTAAATAGATTTATATGAAGCAGTAGCAAATACGTTAGAGCGATTTTTTAGTCCGTTGGCAACATATGTACTGATGGTGCCCTGATGATGGTAGATAAAAGAGAGGGACTTGTAAAATTAATAGAAGACAATGCAGTTGCCACCCAAAACTCAAGTTTGATGAAGTATCATTGCATAGTAAGCCAAGAAAATTTATGCACAAAAGCTTTAAAAATGGATAATGTTATGCAAATTGTCAAGACTGTGAACTTCATAAGAACCAATTCCAGGAATTCCTTCAATGTATTGATGCTGACTGTGGCGACATCATTTACTTTTCCAAAGTAAGATGGCTAAGTCGAGGCCAAATGTTGCAAAGATTTTATGATTTATGACATGTTATCAAGTTATTTATGGTATCAAAAATGAAATTTGTGCCAGAACTTGACAATGAAAACTGGTTTATAGACTTAGCCTCTTTAGTGGATTTAACAGCTCATTTAAATGAGTTAAATATTCATCTTCAAGGTGAAAACCAACTTATCAATACCATGTTTCAAATCATAACATAGCAGTGTTCCAAATAAAACTGAAATTATGGCAAACTCAAATTAAGGCAAACAATTTTATGCATTTCAACACATGGGCTAAATAAACACAGTCCTGTGAACAGGAAAAAATATGCAGCCTGCTTTTTCGACTTGATACAAGAATTTGAAAACAGATTTCAAGATCTCCAAAAAAGTAATCAATATTTTGGTGCTTTTGTGACTCAACACAAATATGTTACCTGCTCATTTTCTTTTTTTTCTTTTTGAGAAAGAAAA
>NW_003852406.1:2014368-2019164 GCF_000181295.1 Otolemur garnettii | reverse complement strand
TAACTGAGAATTCCAACTATTTCCATCAAACCAAATACTGGGTTAGTTTCTCAAATACAATGTGAAATATCCCACTAGTTTTATGTTGCCCACTTTTCTTTTACAATAAATTTTTTTTTAAACACAAAGACATAGCTGGGGTTGTGGCAAGTGCCTGTTGTCCCAGCTACTCAGACTTGAGGCAAGAGAATCACTGGAGCCCAAGAGTGAGGTTGTGCATGGCACTCACCCCAAGGGCGAATGAGTGAGACTCAGTCTCCAAAAAATAAATGAACAAAACGCAAAGACATTTTATTAAGTATGTACATTTTCTGTATTAGTGATCACAAACTTGGGACCTGCTTGATGATTTAAAAAGACTCTCTGAAAGGGCCACTGCGTAATTAGGATTATTATGTGAGGGATTTTTTGCTTCTCTGTGGTGGCAGATACCACGAAAATTATGCACGGAACTTTCTTTTTGGCTCATCAGCTTTTGTTAGCATTTGTGTATTTAATGTGTGGCCCAAGACAATTCTTCCAATGGGGCCCAGAGAAGCCAAAAGGTTAGACACCCCTGCTCTATAAGAAAAAGATTACAAAGTTGATAGACGAGTGGGTTGTTTGGCTGTGTGTGTGTTGGGGCTTGTGAACTACTCTTCTTCATAGCCACTCTGCACTCTGCTGCAAGCCCAGGGCATGACCTAGGTAATAAAGCCAAGAGCAGTTTTTGTTTTAATTGCCCTCAGAGATTTGGTCCAGGACAGCTGATCTTGTGTCAGCTCCACAAGCTTAAGGACGGTGGCCTTTAATGTACCACCAATGACCATTTATCATTGGGTGGCAGTTTATCAGGCCAGAGTACAGTGTGGCCTCTGTCCCTGGGATAGAGGCGAGGCAGTAGCCAGTCTGGACAGCTCACACTAGGTGGTGGGAAGAAATTTGCCCACCTCCCACCTCCCTACTCCCCAACAAGGGCAGATCGCATCGCCATGTAACACAGGTGCCTGGGCCCCTTCCCGACCGCTGGTTCCAGGAATTTGTACTGGCAGCCCGGGCCAGAGAACTATTCATATAAACACTGACTGGCTGTCCCAGTTACCAGACCAGCATATTTCTATTTTCATCTGAATTCCCAGCATCTTGGGGAAAGAACTTGGCCCTTCCTATCGACCAGACAGACCCCCTGACAAGGGAGCAGAGCCTGCAGGGCTCCTTCTGTAACCTTCCTTTGACTTGGACTGGGAAGACAAAGGTGAACTTGAGGGCTGCGCAGACACAGCTTCCCTTTATACTTCTACCAGCCTCCGGCCGCCTTCTCATCCAGCACTGAGGCACTATTGTCCCAGTGGGGTGCCCAGAGCCTGACTGCCCACACTGTTACAGCGCAGTTTCAGAGCCCTGTCCCCCTCCCTCGTGAGTCTCCGTGCCTGGAGAAGGCCTTTGGAGTTGCACGGACGCACAGTGGCTCTTTTCTTCTCGGGGCGCCTGCAGCTTTGAAGCTGCGCGCCTGGCGGCTTGGCGCTCCGCTGGTCTTTTCCAGGGAGGCGGCGCGAACGCCTGGACCCGGCCGGTCCCCGCCGCCCACCGGAGCGGGGCACAGCTCCGGCAGCCCCTGGCCAGAGCGAGCCGAGCCGGGCGGCACCTGCCCGCGAGGAGCCCCGCCCAGCCGGCTTCATCCGGGAAACTCTGCAGCTGCGGGTTGCGGCCCTCGGAGACCTTGGCCTTGGCCCTGACCGCGCTGCTTCTAGGGCCTCATTCTAAGAAGACAATCAGGCATCTTGGGGGGGATATGCCAGACACATTTTCCACCCAAATCTTATTTAAAAATTTTCAAACGTGCAGACAGGTTGGAAGAATGCTTCGATGGACATACAGGGTGGCCATAAGGTTCCTGTGCAGTTTTAAAATTGCACATTATTTTAAATTGCATACTATTTTAAATTGCATACGAAGTTTATGGCCACCTGCAGATGCCCATGATAGCATTTTGTATGGAGGGGTTTAGCTAGGAGGACTATCACTGTCCTAATGTGTGTGTGTGCTGAAACTTAAATGTCTCTCCCACAATTTGTTAAATTATGGCACACTTGCACAATTGTACAAATAGCCATTAAAATAACATCATATTTTTAATGACATAGGAAAATATGTATATTTTGTTTAAGTGAAAAAAGCAGGTAGAAAACCATACACAGTATTATGTTATTTTTGTTTGGAAAAAAAAATGTTTAGGCACAGGGAAATGAGCACCCTGCAGTGTTTTTTCTTGCCAAAATGTTAATGAGGATTGTGTCAAACAGGGTATGGATGAATTAATTTAATTTTTATCTTTTTAAATGAAGTACATCTAAGCAAAGTGAGAAGAAGGATTAAATGGATGTATAGTCAGCTCAAATAGTTGATAGGACGCCCTGGGATTATTCCAACGCTGTTTGTTGTGATGGAAGTCCTGGCATCCCCCCCGCCCCCCTCTTGGCCATTTCCAGCTCTGCTGATCCTGATCTGAGCACCAAACCCTCCTTTTTTTCTCTTGTCTCTGCCTCCCTGCAACAAACTGTATTCCTCCCTTGCATCATTTACTGGCAAGCCAGAGAGTTAGTCTCTAAAAAGGGAGAGTCTTTCCCGGCTGTTCACTTTCCCCGCTAAAAGTAAAAAGTCATATAAAATGAAATTCCTCTTCTGAAGGACAAGTCTGGGGCTTACCCCAGAGGCAGCCCCAAGGGCCCTGAGTTTTCTCTCTGTGAGAGCCTGGCCCTGTCAGACCCCAGGGAGGAAGCATTGTTTTAGTGTGGATTATTCAAGAACTTTTAGGAGCAGCTAGATAATACAGTCATCACCATATAAGCAGTGGCACTTCGGCGGACTACAGTAATGACAGCTCATGTGCACACATATTTTGAGTACACAAAATAAATCTACACACTCTTACATGCTTCTCAGAATATATAAAAAATCAGAGAGAGATGTAGAGTTGCTAACTTTTATTTGGCCATGTAAAGCCACTTTAAAAACTATCTACTATTTTTGTTTACTACATGACAGAAAAGACATTTTAACACACACGCACACACACAGAAAGATGTCTCAGAATGAAAACCTACCATATAAAGGCAACTTGACTATGATGTCCTCCTCCCCTCTCGCTCACATGCTTTTAATTTTTATTATTATTATTTTTTTTACCATTTCTATATAAACTGGTGAAAACTTCTTCACAGAAAAACAATGGTTTGGGGACCATTTGATACTTAAGATTACCCACTGCAGGTGAGAGACCATTAGCTGATGATGATTAAATTAAGAACAAAATCCAACTCTGCTCCAGAACCAGTGGTTTTTCCCCCATTCCAGATTTCCTCTATGTAACAAGTTGCATTTGTGAGTCTACCAAGAGATAGTTGACAAAAAATAGGCCTGATTTGCTTTTCAAAGTTTTGGCTGGACTTGGGTTGCCAGAGTACACCCGATGGATCAAATTTTATTTTTGATCCTCAAATCACTGAGGACATCAGATGATATTGGAAAGTTGCTCCCTAATTTCATTATTTGCTTCATCAGTAAAGTTATCCTTATGGGTGATTTTAAGGACAGAAATACATATTAGAATTCTAATACATCTACATGTATACATTGACTGATGCCTGACATTCTTTCAGTTTGATCTCTTTTATTGAGATGCTTTTAAAAATTACCAAAAACTTGAGAATTAGGCAAAAAAAAGGTGGACAGCATGTCTTGTTGATATTATACTAAAGCATTGGTTACCATGCTCAGCCAAGAATTATTTAATCATCCAGAGAAATGTAGCTGTATTCTGACTTTTTTTCTTGCTATAATTAAGGGCTCAGACTCTGTTAACTTGTAGACCTTGTCTGGAATAGAGACAAATAATTTCTGTCTGGTAGAAAAGATAATCCCAAAGGTTATGGTTTTATTGCCCCGTAGAATATTAACTAAGTGTTGTCTCTGACTTGACAAACTTATTTCATAATGACTTTTCCTGGTACACTGTATAAACTTTTGTTCCTCTGTTTTGCATTTGAAATAGCTTTACCATACTACAGGATCATTCCCTCTTTGATGAGTTGAATAAAATCTAGTTAGAGGCAGTCACTACCAATACCACTTTCAAATGCTTGGTGTGAAATGACTTGATGTGAATGAAGAATCGGAGAGCAGATTCTGAGAAGGTGAAAAGTACAGTATTTGGGATGATATTTGAGGAAGTTGAGGATGCAGGTGCATGAGTGAGGGAAGAATTAGACAAACTGCTCAGGACAGTTGTACCAGAACACTTTCAATTTGTTTTACCTAATTCCTTTGTCTTTGATCAGTGGCCAGTACCGTGATTTCCTGGAAATAAGATTTACAAGGAATAAGACTACAGAAAATGTTGACAAGCCATGCTGAAGGATTGGAATTTTATCTTGGAAATCACAGGAGTTATTAAAGGTTTTAATCTAGGAACTGATATGATCACTTTGTAGAATTAGAGAAAAAGATAATTCTGACAAGAATATATTAGATGAGTAGAGGAGAGTCTCTGGGAGATGACTGGAGCTTGACCTATAGTTTGTTATTGGAAAGTTGGGGATAAAATCAAAAGGCAGGTCAAAGGTAAACAATGGAGAATGGACAGGTTTGCTCAGGGATCAGCTGTGGAGCACAAAGAGAGGGAGTGGTCTGGGATGAAGGCTGGCTGGGTGGAAGGATGGCCTTGCCATGAATCAACAGCAGAATATCAAAGAAGAAAGGTGTATTGAATTTCAACATTTTAGAAATTTACACCTATTTACACCTATTGAATTTCAACA
>NW_003852406.1:2012263-2013401 GCF_000181295.1 Otolemur garnettii | reverse complement strand
GCTCCTTCCTTAGGCTTCTGGTCTAATAATGACTAACTCATAGTGATGGCCACTCTGTGTCACATACTCATGTATTCCTTACAGAAATGTGACCTATAATATAGACATTGTTATCTTCATTGTACAGATGAAGATGAACCGGGGCTCAGAGAGGTGAAGTCACTTGCCGAAATGACACAGACAAAGTGGAAGGAACACTCAGAATCAAAAGCATTTCAAAAAGAAAAATAGTTTATGTTGTAAGGAGGTTCCACAAGGAAGACCAAGCTTTAGAAAGACTGATTCACAAAATAAAAAATATAGTCAGTATTTAAAGGAGAAAGCCCAAGATTACCCAGGTTGCCGAGAGTACAGTTAGTCTATTCATGGTGGACAACCAACAATTTCCACCCCTTGTCCGGGAGGTTATTACATCTTCGAGGGCCGTCACATGTCCTTACTTCAGCATTGCATTGCAAAAGTGGTTTGGTTGGGAGCCAGTTTCAAGAAAGACTGAAGATATCATTCATTGGGGAGACTAGAATCAGATGGAGCGAATTTTTTTTTCTATTTATTTATTATTTATTTAGTTACTATTTTGCTGCCTATTCTTCCTTTAATATCAGGATGCAAGATGCTTTTCTCCCTCTCACTTGTAGTACAAAGTGTTTGTATTAGTATTTTTATGCTGCCATAAAAATTACCAAATGTTTAGCATCTTAAACAATACATATGTAGTAGCTTAACCTTCCATAGGTCAGCCTATCCTTTGGCCACCAAAGATTCACATCTATCCCACATGCACAAATACATTCAGCTCATCTCAAGTTTCAATTATTAGCCTCAATTATTATAGCATCAACTCCACATCCAAAATCTTATCTAAATCTCTTCAGTTTAAAAGTTCCAAATATCATCATCTAAATCACGTAAGTCAGATATAGGTGAATTTCTGAGAATATTTCGTCCTGGGTAAAGTAGTCTTCATCTGTGGACCTGTGAAACTAAAAAAACAAATTACCTGCTGTCAAAATACAATGGTAGGACAGGCAAGGGTATTGGTATTATATTGGTATTGGTTATTGGTATTATATTTCAAAAGGCGAGAAAAGTGAAAGCAAAAACAATATACCCTGGTCTCAACTAATTTACAAATCCA
>NW_003852406.1:1958755-2010863 GCF_000181295.1 Otolemur garnettii | reverse complement strand
GTTGGAGGTTGCTATGAGCTGTGATGCCACAGCACTCTACCCAGGGGGACAGCTTGAGGCTCTGTCTCAAAAAAAAAAAAAGTTTTCAGAACCATCAAATCCTGGTTCTTTTTTGTTTCTTGTTCTTTTTTAAAAATATTTCTTCCATTAATGTATCTCTTTCCTCTGCTGTTTTACTAAAAGCTGTAAGAAGAACTGAGCTCTCACCTTCAACACTTTTCTTGGAAGTATCCTATGCTAAATGTCCAATTTTATCTTTTACAAATTGTGCTTTCCACATAATTGCAGGATACAATTCTACTAAGGTTTCTGGCACCACATAACAAGAATGTTCTTTCCTCCAGGTTCTGGTGACATGTTTCTCAGTTTCTTCACAGACTTCACCTTTAATGTCCATATTTCTACTAACAGTCCACTTAAGAATATCTGGGCTCTTTGGATTGTGCTTCTCAAAATTCTTTCATCCACTACAAAGGCACTCCACATTTTCTATTTGTGATAGTATCACCTAACTTCTGGTGCCAAAATTCATATTGGTTTTCTATTGCTGCCATAACAAATTACCACTGACTTAGCTTACACAACACAAATTTATTATCTTATTGCTCTATGGGCTAGAGTAAAATTTGATGTGAATCTCACCAGTCTGCTAATATCAAGGTGTTGGCAAGGCTGTATTCCTTTCAGAGGCTTTAGGAAAGGATTTGTTTTCTTGCTCATTTTGGTTATTAGCAGAATTCAGTTCTTTACAGCTCCAGGTCTGAGATCCCTGTTTCTCTCTTGGCTGTCAGCTGAGGGCCCTTCCTAACATCCTTGGCTCATGGGTCTCTTCCCCCATCTTCAAAAGAAGTAATAGCAGGGTGGGGCCTTTTGCACTTCATATCTCTCTACCTTCTTTTTTAGTATCAAATCTCCCGGATCTTTCCACAGCTGGGAAATGTTCTCTGCATGGAAGGACTTGTGTGCTTTTGTTTTGTTTTGTTTTGAGATAAAGTCTCACCATGTCACCCTTGCTAGAGTGCTGTGGCGTCACAGCTCACAGCAACCTCAAACTCCTGGGCCCAAGTAATTCCCTTGCCTCAGCCTCCCAAGTAGCTGGGACTACAGGCACCCACCACAATGCCCAACTATTTTTTGTTGCAGTTGTCATTGTTGTTTAGCTGGCCCTGGCCAGGTTGAACCCACCACCCTCAGTGTATGTGGCTGGTGCCGTAACCAAGCTACGGGTACTGAGCTAGGACTTGTGTGTTTTCTTTGGGCCCACTCAAATAAACCCCTCATCACAAGGTCTATAATCAAGCACATCTACAAAATTTCTTTTATCATGTTCCTGGAATTAGAGTATAGACATCTTTGGGAACCTTTAGTCTGCTTACTATACTGTCAACATCCAAAGTTAAACGAGATTGATCTATTTTTGGACTTTTCCCAGCTGACTCCCATTAGTTTCCTCTTGTAATTGGGTTGCTATCTCATGCCTGGAGGCCTTGCTCATCTTGCAGTCCTGTTCTTGCCACTCTAGATAGTAATGCTTTGGGCTGTAAGTAATTGGTAAGAGCTAATTGCTGCTGGAGCTGCTTGTACTATTAGAGGTGGTCACTGGTCTTATTTCTGTGATTCAATGATGTCAAACCATTGGCTTGATAATTTGGATGGTCTTTTCCTTGTGGTTGCAGGATGGCTGCTACAGCTCCAGATGTCTTATTCATATTCAAGACAGGAACACAGGGAAAAGGGGGGATAGGCTCCAGTTTTGTGTGACCATTTTCTTAGGAAAGTAGATGTTTTCTCAAAAGTCTCTATCAGACATTCACTTACATTTCATAGATCAGCTATCAACTGGTCTGCTATCACCCCAGCTATCACCCCAGCTATCTGCAGTTGCAAGGAAGCCTGAGAAAGTGAATATTTAGCTTTTCCTGATGGAAGTGGGCAAAGGAAAAGAATGTTGCAAATAAGGATTGAATCAGCCAATTCATAGTGTCAGAATTTCAATCTGTCCAGGACTCTGTTTTTGCCATCTCTCTTGCCAGTTCAATTAAAATTAGGAACCTGAATCAGAACTTCCTGAGTATTGTGCTCTGATCACCTAATACCCACTCATTTCTTCTTATGAGATACTCCTGATCCAAATTAACTATAATATTTAGACTGCCATCTGAAGTGGCCTGGATGCACTTCCTGTCACTTCTTGCTGCTGACCTCTGAAAGCACCTGATCATCTTTCAGAGGCCTAGAGGCTCAACCACTCCCATTGGCATCTATGGAGAAGCAAGCATCTATTCTGGCAGTGACTTTCTACATATAGGTTATTTTCAAGCATTCTCTCTGTGTGTGCACACCTGCACAAAAAGAAAAATTTGGCCATGTTGACCAATGACATTTTAATTCTCTGTTAGGTTTAAATTCTTTCCAATAGAAGGTCTCCTAAAAATATTACTGTAGCAGAGACTATTATCTATCACAACACCCATTTTCCTTTTCTTCCCAACAACAGAACTGTGATTTTGTGTGCAGCAGGCATGCACCCAGACAAAAGACTTCTTCATTCTCAGATGAAGAGGACTTTATCTTCTCTTATTGTTAGGAATAGCAGATGACTAAGTTCTGTCTAATGTGATATAAATAGAAACCTTGTATGGGGCTCCCATGATGTTTCTTTGTTCTTTCATGCATTTTGCTGCCTAGAGTTAGATGAAATGGCTGGAGCTCCATCAGCCATTTTGGGCTATGAGGTGAAGGAATATAGTTTAGGGATAACCAAGAACTGACACTAGCCCTGGGTTTTCTACCTCCAGAGGAATAAATTGTTTCTTTAAACCACTGTGCTTTTTTTTGAATTTGGGGGGTTATTTGCTACTGAATCTGGCCCTAAGTAATTAATTTATTTTTCATCTGCATAATGTCTAACTCTACATAGCACTTGCAAGTATATTATCTCATTTTCAACAGATAGGAAAGTATCTGTTTTCCTATGCAGTTCTTTTTCTTTCTTTCTTTCTTTTTCTTTTTCTTTTTTTTTTGAGACAGAATCTCACTCTATCACCCTGAGTAGAGTTCCGTGGCATCATAGCTCACAGCAACCTCAAACTCTTGGGCTTAAGCAATCCTCTTGCCTCAGCCTTCTTGAGTAGCTGGGAACTATAGGTGCCCACCACAATGTTGGCCAGTTTTTGTATTTTTGGTAGAGAAATGGTCCTGCCTCCATTTTTTTGTGAAGTTAGGTATGACTCTCAGAGACTCAACTCTTCTTCACCATCTCACTTTCTCAATCTTAAAATGACATTTTGATCTCTGCCAAGAACTATATAACTATTGTTTTGTGGTGTTTCCCCCCAAAATAGAACTTCAGCAATGTTTTTATTCATTTTATTCACTTATCCTGTCAAATTCATCAGGAGTATTGCTCTGTGAAAATCCTTCTTTATTCTGCTTTGTGGTAGACACAATGGTGGTGGGATGGAGTAAAAGTCCTTGTGCTATAACACTCTGATGCCACCTTCTCCACTTTGTACTAAAGTAGCAGCCCACAAGCTCCCAGAATTATTTCTGCCTTATTCTGTTTCCACCTCCCCACAGCCTCTAGTACACCCTTCCTCCACCCCCAAATTCCACCTTTGGTTATCTTCAGAAGCTAGGCAGGCTTTTTTGCTAGGTCCTTTCTTTCTCCCATTTCTCCAAGAAATCCTAGCAGGACCTGGCTAATTCTAGGATGACCCAGCTCTTCCCTTCAAACTGTCTGATCTACCCAAGAAGCCCAGCCAGAGCAGGCTGTCCTTAAGAAGGTGACACATTGATTCACAGCAGGTGCCCTTAGAGGCACACTGCAGAGGCCTAAGCAGTTTTCCAAAGGTGATGATAAGAGGGGTGTTACTGTATTTCATGTTTTTACTCCTGAGATATTTGGGGTGAATTGTATAGGTGTGCTCTCCAAGGAGGACAAGAGAGCAAGAAGTAACATTTAGTCAGTATGGTATAGAAGTCAGGTTCTTGCACACACTGGATTGTATCACAGCGGATAAGGGAATGGGGTTGCAGTGAGCCAGCACTTGGTTCTATACCAGATGTGCTACTCCCTGGCTATGTGACTTGAAAAGTCCGTAAATGATAAATAGCCCTTGTTACATAGTTTCTAGGAAGCTTAAATCTGAAGTACTTAGTTTAGGACCTGGTCTAGAGTAAGTGCTCAGCAGATATTATTTATTATTATCATGCCCATTATACAGGTAAGAAAACTAAGTCTCAAAATCCCTCAGCAGGGGGGCACCTGTGGCTCAATGAGTAGGGAGCCAGCCCCATATACCAAGGGTGGTGGGTTTGAACCTGCCCCAGCCAAACTGCAACAACATCAAAATCCCTCAGCTGGTTCCATAATTCCCAGGCTAAGGTTCTTTCTGTATTATGCTGCTAAGTGCACACAGCTTGTAGGGAGTGGCCCAGATACCAAGGTTTCCTAAGACATCTTATTCTAGTATTATCTTCACGACTGAGAAATTGTCTTTGAGCTAAATACACCTTCTCTTGGGAGTTGTGAAGGGGTAGATACAGGAAAAACAGCATATAGGAGAATATTCTGCCAGGTCCTTTTCTGGCCTATTTATGTGGGCTAGCTCAGGCTTCCCAGCAATTCTAGAACCTTGGAGAAATCCCCAGAGTTTCCTCCCACTGTCATTTCTCAGATCTCTACGGAGCAATGGGATGCCTGTAGTCCTCAACATAGTTCTGTAATCTAGATTTGAGCACTCTAGTCCCCTGGGAGGCAGCAGAGTACAGTGGCTACCAGCACAGGCTTTGCCATCAGGCTGAACTGCTGGAGGCATCCAGGCTTCATTGTCCAACCATTGTCCCCCCTGGGACCTTGGCTAAGCCAATGCACTTGCTCTCAGTTGTTTCTATATCTGTAAGTGGTGATAAACATAACCCCAGCCCCTGAAATTGTTATAATAATAGGATGAGTAGGTAAACTTCTAAGTGTTCCAAAACAGTAGCTCTTATTAATACTACTTCCATCATTACAAATTGAAGAGAATGTTTTCTAATGTCCTGGGGAAAAGCAAACCACTGATGAGCCTTGCCTTGAGCTGTCGGGACTGAGAGAGCTGCCCAGCCTTATAGAGGCTGTCTCCCACTTCCCAGTTGCAGATCTGGTCTCTTTTACTCTCATTAAGGGCCCTGGCAAAGCTGCCAGGGTCTCCAGGGTTCCCAGTGACAGGGCAGAGAAGCAGCCCACAGTGGCTGTGACTGCTTTCTCACCTCACCTAGTTCCACTTGGACCCCACTGCCCAACCGTCCTAGGACTCACTCCTCCTGAGGAATGTAGACCAGTCTGAGTCCCTGGAGTCTAGGCAGAATGGCACCTATCTGGGTGAGCTGGCTCCCCAGGCACCTAATGTTGATGTTGTGAAGATTTCAGTAAGGGTCCTATCAGCCAGGCAGGCCCTGTCCTTTCCCACCTCCCCCTATCCCCACAATTGTTAGGAAGTGGGTTCTCTGCACAATGTTAGCTTTCTTGGCATCTTTTGTGCTAATTTTTCTTTCTAATTGCCTAGAATGGCATAGACTGTACACCATCCTCCGTGACAGTGCAAGCTTCAGGGGGAGGCAGCCCTGCTCTCATAGCCTTTCAATACTGCTCGCATGCACTTAGTGAGGCAGGCACTGTGTGGAGCATTTGGCCCAGACTTTCCAGAGAATAGTATTACCTCCTAAACCCTCTCACACTTTCATTAGGTAGCTGCTCCCAGTAGATGAGGAAATTTTAACACAGAGAGGTAAAGTAACTCTCTCAAGGCAGCACAGCTTAGGGTCATCCTAGCATATGCAAGGAAGGGATGGGGAGAGTAAGAGAGTCAAGGGGAAGAAAGAAAAAGGAATGAGGAGGGGTAAGAGGTGTCAAATTGGTTATTTCACAGTCCTGCCCAGAGCCTGTGTGCTCAGCTCCAGTGATACTGGGTCCAGCTGACTTAGCCTCTCCCTTGGTTTTACCAAGAGGAGATGTGGGGGAGGTTGTGTTGAAGGAAAATTTATGAACTGTGGAAAGGCCTTCCCAGAGAAAAATACACCCCAACAAGTTTGACAGACAGGATGTGAAAGGTGCGTTATTTCCCTGGGGGAGCAGAAGCCAGCAAGGATGATGCCTTTTCCAATGGTCACTCTCAGCCATTTCATTCAGAACCTGTGTTTGGATCCCAAGAAAGCTCAGGCTACCAAAGTCACGAACACATAGGAGCTTAATGCAGCCTGGGGTCAATAAGATAATGGTGTCGTCCCTGATTCCCTTGGTTGGCAGTTTGTTTTAATTTTTGAATTAATGAACAATTTCGGATGCCAGAGCTGTCGCCCACCGAGAAATGCAACCTCCTGCTGAGATTTTCTTAACTCTTCCTATATGTGATTTCCACCTCACCCTCTTCCCCCTACCCCTGGTGTTTCAGCAGTTCCCTCTTCTCCATTCCTAAAGAACCTGCCATTTTTTCCCCAGCTCTGGATTTGGCTTCCTGTGTGCTAAGCCTCTGCGGTTGTCATCATGTCTTCAGAATGCATTTGATAGGTACAGGAAGTTGCACCAGACGGAAGATGGAACCAACAATCAATAAAAAAGAACTATGTTTCTAAGAAAAATGCATCACAGCTTCCCACAGGAGTTGTGAACCATATGTCCTAATATCCCTGGAACAATGGATCTAATTTTTAGCTCTTCTGCTTGGCTTCCCGGCCACCTCAACAAGAAAGAAAATAAATCTTTTAACCTGCTGCTCCCCATCTTACTGAAGATGTGTAGCAAAGACGGCCTTTCCTTTTAACCCATTCATCAGACAGCACGAAATAAAATCTCTCCCTTCTCTCCCCCTTGCTTTATTTCTCCCGGCTACTAGTTTAGTATATTTATGGTGCATGAGTCATCAAGCTGCCGCCTGATTGGATAAAAACCCAGCACCTCTGAGACCGTCAGTCAATTACAGCTATTCTCAGCTTCATTCACAGATTTATTAGCTTGCACACAGAGAGAAATTCATTCGGCAAAGTTCATTCATAAAAATTTCAACACTGTGTGCATCATCCTGCACATCTCAGCCTTGGGCAGCGAATGAGCTTCTGAAAAAAGCTCACAGAGGAGTCGAGGAGGGAGGGAAGCTCTGAGCGAGGGGTGGGCAGGCCAGGAGGGGAATCTGAGGAGCACCGACCGATCGCTACTCAGTGAGACAATGCGGAGCGGCGCTCGTCTCTAGTACTCCCGGCCGGGCCTAGAACGGGATGCGAGGCAAAGATCTTCCCAGGGAAGGCAGCCAGCAGAATCGACGGACCCAGGCAGCAGGACCTTTGGCTCATACAGACATTTCTTTTTTCCTTTTAAAATGAACAATCACTGGAACAAATAAAGGGTTAATAGGCCAGTCATTGCCCCGCCCTGTGGGAGCCGAAGGGGGCAGGTTTGAAAGTTGCTGTGTGCAGAAGGGAAGGCTAGCGGGTGGAGGGCGCTAAGTATTTCTACCGGGCTCCTGCGAGGATGCGGCAGGGCGGCTGGGCCGGGTGCTCGCCGGGTTTTGTGCCTGAGAGTTGGCTGTGAACGACCCCCGCCACCCGGAGTCTGGGTCCAGGCTTTCCCAGCAAGGAACCCAGGCGAGAAGAGCGGTGCGGCTGCCTGGGCAGGGAGGAGCTGAAATCAGAGCCGGGGAGGCGCTTTCCTCCCTGGGCTGTCACCCTTGAGCGGCCGGAGCCAGGCGGGCGAGGGCGAAGGCAGAGTTGGAGAGGGGGCTGCCTGGAGGTGCTCGGGGCGCCGAGGCGTTTGGTGTCCGAACCGTTTATCTACTGGACCAGGAGGCGATTTATGCCACAGTATCCTGTGCCAGGGCTGCCAAGGCTATGCGAGAACGCGGCCAGGACAGCCTGGCAGGACTCGTGCTGTATGTAGGACTCTTCGGACACCCCGGGATGCTGCACAGGGCCAAGTACAGCCGCTTTCGGAACGAGTCCAGCACGTCCTTGGACGAGGGCAGCCCCGGAGGCTCGGGCGGGAACAAGAGCTCACAGCAGCCTCCCTACCCCACCCTGGCCCCTCACCTGCCGGCTGAAGATGCCACCTTGGCATCCCAGGAGAGCCCCACCCCACTGTGCACCCTGATCCCCCGCATGGCGAGCATGAAGCTGGCCAACCCAGCCACTTTGCTGAGTCTAAAAAACTTCTGCCTGGGTACCAAAGAGGTGCCGCGGCTGAAGCTCCAGGAAAGCCAGGACCCGGCACCCAGCAGCCCCGCTTCCCCCGAAACCAGCCTAAATAGGGTTGAGTCGGCACCTTCACTGCAGCCAGACCCGGTGGGGCACAGGGCAAACGCCTCAAGCCCCGACCGGTGCCCCCTTCCCCGCCCTGGGGAGCCGCCCCCCAGGAGCAGGCCGGACAGACACTTCCTGCAGCACCTGTTGGGGATAGGCATGAACTACTGTGTGAGGGTAAGTCTGGTTCCCTCTCTGCGCCTCTGAGAGCTCCTGGGGAGAGAGGCATCTTCTTTTATTTCTGCGAGGGGCTGCACATTACGTGTCTGAGCTGTAGGTTTGGATAAGACATCATTGTGCAACTGGACCCAGGGGGAGTGGAGCTGGATTCACGATTTCCCTACATATATCTGACTTGTACTGAAGTCAGACAACCTTTGGTTCCAGGGCATGAACTGATGTTAAGGAGTAGGTAGTTATCAGCTGTAGTGACAACATCTGATAGAGACAGCTGATTTCGCTGTCCCCACTAGACCAAGCATTCTGACTGGGAAGAGTCAAGGACCTCAAAGCTGATTAGTAATTGAGTCTTGATAGGATATATTGGCCATTGTGTTTCCGATGAATATAATGGAGGTGTAAAGGCTTGAATTGTTTTTTAAAAGTTTAATTCAGCATTAAAAAACACTTCTCCAAACATGGCTAAGTCTCTAACCTAGTGCTACAGCTGGTCTCAGCTCTGTGGTGCATGTTTACTGCCTTCACTGCCTACGCTGCAGCATGAGGCCTTGTCCACGCGTTACGTGCAGAATCTTACTGGCCTTGCATCTGTCCTTGCCCAGTCAAAATCTGGGTAAATGAAGATTTGACCTCTGCCCTTCTGGAGCTCAAATTTCAATCTAGGAGCTCAACAAATGCATACGAAATAATGAGAGGAAAATACTCAGAAAATGCTGAGGGAATTCAGAAAAAAGGGAAGGATTTTTGAGGTCTGCGGTTCATTTATGTGGGGAACCTTTAGGAGAAGGTGCATCTTGGAAGAAATACCGGGTCTGGATTGGTGGCAAGGAGAGTCCAGGTAGGGCAAGGACAGGGACAAAGTCACTGTCTGGGCTTCAGAGGAGAACTGCTGGGTGGACCTGAAAGGGAAAGCGACTCCTGAGGGCCATGGGTGACAAGGTGACAGATCATGGGTGGTTTGGGGACGAGGGAGCAGTGACCCAAGCTCTCAAATGCTAAATGAGGAGTTTGTAAACACTGATTGGTAAATGAGAACCCTCCTAGGTTTGTAGGCAAAACATGACTGGATGAAAATACTTTTAGAAATGCCAATCTGTTGTTTTATTTGCCATGGCTTGAAGTGGGAGGCCAGTGAGAAAGATACTTTTGGAGTTTAGACATGAGGGGACAAGAACACGGAATAAGGTGGGGAGGAGAGAAAGGGGATGAATTCAAGAGCCTGTGAGAGAAGCCTCAACAACCTTGGGTGATCCATCAGATAATTTCAGATCACAATGCAAATAATAATAGACAGTAAAGAATTGTTGAGCAGTGGGTAGACTGATGAGTCTGTTAATTGTTTATGGAGGCTGCAGATGATTATTGACAGGGAGTCATAAGGACTGAAAAATAACTTCCAAATGAAACTCTCAGAATGACATTAGTGATGCCAGTGGCAGAAACAGAGTGAGTTAGGAAGGGGACCTATTTTAAGTTGGCTTGTGACATATCAAATTTAAAGTAATGATATCTACCAGAGGCTAACTTGTAGGTGGGCAGTCATATAGGACTAGCACTCAGGTGAAAAGTCTGATCAGAAGGTATAAACTGGAGAGCTAGTTCAATAACTGTTATTACAAACACAAAATTAGGATCTCAAGGAAGGCCTACTGCTGGAAGGGTTACAGAGAGAGCAGGGGCAGTGTTGGCCAATGGGTAACTAAGACTCCTAAAGAAGATAAACATACGGAACACTCAGCTCTTCCCCTTCCCCACACAAAGTGGCTCAGAGTAGAAACACTTTCATGTGTCTCCTCAAAGTTTATGAGCAAGTTCTCATTTGGCAAGTGGAGGTGTGTGCCAGGCCCTCACGGGAGGACAGTGACTCTCCAGTCCAGGGCTCTCCACACCTGCCTTCTCATTGCACATCCTCTATCTGCAGCCTCACCGTTCCTTTTTCTTGTACCCCCAGCTCCTCCCCACACTCATAGGCCAGTACCACTTTAAACGTGACAAGAGGTGCTGTGTGGTCTCCACTTCCCCTGGGGAGTGCCTCTGCTAGCCTTTTAGATTTTTGGTGAGGACACCATCTGACTTTTCATGGTGCTGAAAACAGACCCCAGGAAACATACTGACCCCATAACCCAAACGAACCATACAGGATTGCCAATAGCTATTCTCTTACAGAGTTAAAATACATGGAAGAACTTACTTTATGAATTTTCATAGAATTCTAACTTTGAACGATGGAAAGGACTCAGAGTTTAGCAAGGTTGATGCCTTTGTGGGGAACCTGAACCCCAGAGAAGTGATTTTTTTTTTTAAGGCCACACAGGTGAGTCAAAAGCAGAGTGAGATCTAGAACTCAAGTCTCCTGTGTGCTGCTCTCAGCTTTCTTCAACACAGGTTTCCATCCTGGTTGATATTCTGTTCCTCAGAATTCTTTTGAGATCGGAACCAATTTTAAAAAATGAAAGGCCAGCCTATTACTCTACAGTGAAAAATACCATACCAAGTGAACCAAAATTGTGATCCCTATATTCCCACCTGTAGAAAAAAGCAAATAGATAAATTTAAATCAAAGCTTGCTTGGTAATGATGGATTCAGAGCAGAGAGGTGAGAGAAATGGTCTTACTGGCAAATTGGCCTAGGGCAGTGGTTCTCAACCTTCCTAATATCAAGACCCTTCAATACAGTTCCTGTGGGTCACTACCCACAGGTTGAGAACCACTGGCTGTGGGCTAGTGGATGTAGGGGCAAGTTTTGCAGAAAAAAATGTGGCCCCCCATTCTACCTCCTAATCCATGTCATACAACTGCTTTTTTCCTTGCCCAAACTTACTTGCTATTTTACTCATTTATTCAACAAATCTGTACGGTGAACCAATGATGCAGCGGACACTGTTGTAGGCACTGAGCATCAGTGAATAAAACTGATCAGCTCCAGACACCAAGAAGAAAAACAGACCAGATCTGAGCCCTTGTGGAACATTCCAGTGAGTGGAGATAGGTCCTAACTGAATAAATGCAGAAACAAGTAAATATAATATTTCAGATGGTATTAAGTCCTACAGAGGGTAATGAAGTGGGGTAAGTGAAAAAGGCCATAGCTGGGGTGGGAATAAAGAAGGGCGTCGTTATAGTTGGTCTTTAGTTCTTGTATCTTTTCTCTTTGTAATGGAGACTATATTTTCTATCTACTTCAGTTAGAGTTGACTTTGGGTTAACGTGACTCTTCTTTTGATCTTATGAGGTAGAATTAATTATACAGTTGGAAACACTTCATGAATTCTGAGAACCTATTTTTGAACAACTCTTCTTCCAACTCAGACTTTAAACTCTCTGAAGGTCTCTCGGGGAAGGCGGCCTAGCAAAACGTTCTTTGACAGATACTGAATCAGGCATTGAACAGTCAGATTCCAGTCTGGGCAAAGTGGTGAGGTGGGTGGAGCCCACTAAATGGTGTCAAATGGTGACTTTGTTCCCACCATCAGACCAAGTCGCATTTCTTTATGAGCTCTTCCAAGTCACTTCATCCATGGTCAGACATTCACTTACAGGCCCCCTAGGTACCCAACACAGTCTGGTGAGTGTGGAAGATACACAACATGACTGGTGCTTTCATGTCTAAAATGAGAGAATTGGCTAGGATGGCCTCGAGAGTCCCTCCCAGTGCTGGTATTTAATGACTTAGGGCTCCTCTCTCCAAGTGGGAGGTGTCTGAAATGTTAAGTTTTCTTTCTCAGCCCCAGCATGGTTCAAAGGCTTAATACAACAGAGGCAAAGAAATTAATGCTGACAGAGCTTCAGTAGGCAGCCACAGTGGTTCCCACAATAGATCTCTGAGGAAGGCTGTACACTGTGGGTGAGGACACTGCGGCCCTAGGAGTTTGTGACCTAAGGTGCACCTCTCAACAAGCAAGCAGCAGGCTGAGGATTCCCATCCAGGGCCCTCTCACTGTAGCGCTCCTCCTTTCCCACCCTCTCACTTACCTCCCAGCAAGAAAGGCAGTCTGGGACGTGTGGGGTGGGGGAGAGGGATGAAGGACCGTTTTCTCTAAAGGGCCAACCCACAGGCCTTGCCCCGTTGCAATCATTTGCATGATTTCAGTCTCCTCACGTCAGCCCAGCCCAGCTGTTTCTCCAGACTTGTTAGCTTCCTGAGGCTGTGGTAACAAGTACCCCAAATTGTGTGGCTTCCAACAATAGAAATCTATTCTGTTATAGTTCTAGAGGCTAGATGTCTGAAATCAAGGTATCAGCAGGGCCACGCTCTCTCTAAAAGCTCTAGGGGAGGAGTCCTTCTTGCCTCCTACAGTTTCTGGTGGTTGCCAGCAATTTGTGGTGATCCTTGGCTTGGAGACCTGTCAGTCTTATCTCTGCCTCTGCTTTGTCACAGTAATCTCCCTGTGTGTACATGGCCAAACTCCCTCTGAGAACATCAGTTACGGGATCAGGGCCCACCCTCATCTTAACTTGATTACATCTGCAAAGACCCTCTTACCAGATAAGGTCACACTCAAAGGTTCTGGGAGTTAAGGCTTCAACATATCTTTTGGGGGGACACAATTCAACCCATAACAGTCCCTAGGAACCTTTATTGCAATATGTTTGCTCACATAGGCCTTCCTTCAGCACCTTTGTGTGCAAATATGAATTTGTGTGAATTTGAAACTGGCACAGCATACTCTTACCATCCAGCCTTGCCTGTCTAATGTTGCCTCTTATTGTTCAACCAGTCAGCTATTGGTTGTCAATTATCTATTGCCTAGACTAGATGTAGACCATGGTACCACAATGTTATGTCGACCTCAAGTAGTTTTTCCATACAAAAACAGAAGTCTGGGAGTGAGAAGACCTGGGTTAAAATAATGGCTCCTACACCAGCCAAATGTGTGATCTTGGGGGAGTCACTTGTCTTCTCTGGGCTTTATTTTTTAAAATAAGAAGTCTGAACAAAATGCAGTCTACAATTCTGAGATTCCAGGTCTTCTTTCCTACCTGTCTGAAATCTCTTACTATTAGGGTTGGTTTTGGTTAGAAAGTATTTCCTAAAGGAAATAATTTTTAGCATCTTCGTGATAGCAGAGAAAGAAAGAATGTCCTTCAGGGTGCTTTAGCTTCCACGTTAGCACCTTCTCACTAGCACTGAGCTGTTCACCAATAAGGCAGAAAGAAGGGTGTTATACTGGCATGGGTGGAGGCGGTATGTGTGGAGAGGAGAGAGGTTGGAGAATACCACCTAAGCGTAGGAATGCAGGGAGGCATGGAGAGAGGGCTGGTCCAGAGGACAGGCCAGGATTGGAAGAGGTGAGTGATGGTGGCTGGGATCCCAGAAGCATGGCATTGCTCTTGTGGTCTAGCCAGCCAGACCAGACTGGGACTGGGTGTCCAACATGATAGTGGCAGAAGCAGTAAGAGCTAATCCTCTATTCTCTCTGGACAAAAGTGTAAGAGAAAAAAGTCCTGCCACATGCATAGACAGCATGGTAACTCCTACCTGGAGAGAGGGAGATTTGTAACTCCAGGAAAGACACGAATCTCCCTGGAGAGATAGTCCCACTGTGTATATATAATAAAGCCAGACCTTGGAGCTGTGGTTTGGTACTCACAGCTGAAGGAGATGCTTTCTGCCTTTCTGAATTTCCCTTTTTTCTAAATTATTGGCAGTTAAGAGGGAGGTGATATAGGTGGGAGGAAATAATTTCAGCTGAAATTGACAACTTGGCATTGAGGGTGTTACATTTGTCTTCCTGTTTCTTTACTGGATAGATGTAGAAGTAAATTCTGCTAGAACTTAGGAAAATCCTGGCAGGTTTAACCTGTTCTCCTGTCATTCTCTTGAGACCTTCACGCGTCCAGTGATCACTTCAGTCCTCCCATATCCCTGGATAATAGAGCATTAGCTGTGAGAAGGAGTCTTAGAGATCTGTTGAGTCCAAGCCCTTGATTTCACAGTGGAGGAAGCTGAGGCTCAGACACATCCCAGACCACACAACTACTGAGTGGGGAACCCAGGCAAGAGCCCCCATTTCTATGTACCGCATTCTGTTTCCTACCCTTCTTCCTTCAACATTTGTCACTCCCTGAACCAAATATACTTTGCTAGATGTCTCTACTTGATTGAAATGCTGGATGTGCTTTTTAAAAAGATCATAATGAAAACTTTTTTTCTAATAGAAAAATTGTCTTAAAATAACAGTGAGAAGAAAAAGGTGAGCACAGAATGCCCAAAGAGCATTGGCTTTGCCAACTTCACCCTTTTGTCTACGGAGGCCCCTCTGGATGGCAGGTGGTCATGTTGGACCAGGGCTTCACCAACTGGCCTCCATTATTTCATTCATCTTCTATAAATCTTGGGGTCATTTTCCCAATGTGCCTTCCTCTTCACTTTCCTGTTTATATTACTCTAAAGCCAGTACCGAGTCATCACCTGGATGGGATTGAACCAACCCTGCTCTGGATAGGACAGTTCCGTCACCCAGGGAGCAATCTGGTGCCCACAGCTTGGAAGTCCAGTCTGCCCTACACCCCTCCCGCCCAGCTTCCCTTAGTTATATCACTTGTATGCCCCTGAAGGTGGCTAGCTCTTTGCCCCACCTATGGCATATGAATGTGAAGACGTCTCTAACCCCTTTGTCTTTCACTGTTCACTTCAGGATACCTGAAAGAGGAGCTGTGAAGGCCTTCTTCTTGGACAAACATGCTGGGCGTTTTTCTTTTATGCAAAGTACAAGCAGTACCAAGGGCTGAGGTAGACCAACAGAGGGGATGCTTCATTCTCAACCTAGAAGCCTTTTCTTGCCTGACAATGTTGCAAAGAATTTTTGAAGGCAGCAAAACTTCAGGATTAGTACAGGCTGTCCCTATTTTGCAAAGTGATGTGAGTCAAGGGTTAGTTTGTACTTCAGTTCTTTGGGGCAATGAAATTTCCCAGAGAAATAGTGCTTGGTAAGCTTTCTCATATGGTTAGGGAGAGGGTAAAATGAAAAAATATGTGTGAAAGCTTAGCACAGAGCCTGCCTCACAGTAGGTCCCAGGGGGAAGGAGAAGAATGGACTTTCTTTGTTTTTTGTTTTTTGTTTTTTTTTTTGAGATAGTGTCTCACTCTGTTGCTCCAGGCTATAGAGTGTCCTGGTGTGTCACAGCTCATAGCAACCTCAAACTCCTGGGCTCAAGCGATCCTCTTGCCTCGGCCTCCCAAGTAGCTGGGACTATGGGTGCCTGCCACAACATCTGGCTAATTTTTCTATTTTTAGTAGAGACAGGGTCTTGCTCTTGTTCAGGCTAGTCTTGAACTTGAATAAGCACTCCATCTGCCTTGGTCTCCCAGAGTGCTAGGATTACAGGTGTGCCTGGACGGGGAGAAAGTTTAGGGATGCCTTGGGGGAAAAAAATTATAATAGACTAAATTTGATTTTGACGTTGTGCCATGTCCCTTTGGCATACTTTCTCCTGGTCAGCTGTGCCACCCTGGTGGAACTTTCTTCCCTGAATCTTTCCTTATGGTGCCCAACAGAGAAGGCCTGCCTTCCTCTGTAAAGGCCCCAAGAATTCCTCTACTGGGCAGCCCGCAAGCATTTGTATTTTAGAAAGCTGTTTATTTACTTCACGGGCTCTTCATTGCAGTATTTCCCAAAATTTGCTGAGGACCACCTATTTCAGTGAAAACACACTTTTAAAAAATGTAGATTCCTTGCCCCATCTTGGACTTACTAGACCAGACTAGATGAGGTGGAGGTGCAGAAAAACAAAGGGGGCGACTAACAAGTGCAGAGGTGTGCTTTAGGGAGTATGCTGCTCAGAGAGGATCGGAGAGGAGGGAGACCAGACTAGAAGCAGAGTGAGGACAGAGATGGGAATGAAGGAGAAGCTGGGACACCCCCGGAAGGAAGAATCCGCTGGCTTCTTCTCTACTTGGAAATGAGGAGTCTGAGTGATGATGACAGGCAGGAAAGTGAGGGCAGAAAAAGTTTAGGGTTGGGGATGAGTTCCATTTGCCTGTGTTGTGCTCAAAGGATCCAGGTGGAAATCTCCAGCAGAAAGTAGAATAGTTAGGACTGAGGAGAAACTGTGGTTGTTACCATGACCACTGGGGCCCATGGCAAGGACAAGCCTGCCAAAGGGAGAGTGTAGAACAGAATTTAGGATTTAGGTATCCCATGGATGCGGAGGAGAAGTTTGAGCAGCATGAAGAGGGTGATCAAGAGAGGACAAGTCATCTAGGGAGGGAAGGGGAGAGTTTCAAGGAAAGAGAGGTTGGTCAAAACTACACCCAAACCCGTGGGGCATTCAAGACAGGTGAGAACTGAGAGATCCACAGAATCTGGCCATTAGTCTTCCTACTCCCCCTGTCCTTTAGGACATTAACTTCAATTTTTGCTGACCACACCACCACTGTCCTCTCACACGCTTGTGGACTAGGACTCCCCATTGTCCAAGTCAGAAATCCAGAGGCCATTCCTGGTTTCTCCCTGCCCTGCCCCACCCAACCTTCCTTTATCAAGTCCTGTCCACCCCAGCTGTGTGGCACTTCTCACATTCACCCATTGTCTTCTGTCCCTACTGCAGTTTCTAAGTTGGGGGACCATCATATTGATGATATTTGATAATATGATATTTTAAAATGTCTTTGATCAGCTTCTTATGGAACTAGTATTCTGTGAAGCACAGGTTGGCAAACTCTGCTACTGTAGCTTTCATTTAAAACCAGGAGATGGATCATCATAATACAAGGTGGAAAGTGATACATGCCTACAACATGGTCAGACACAGTGGTGCAGTGAACTCTGAGAGGTGGGAATGTCTCCTAGCTCCCAGGGAAAGCTTCCTAGCGAGTTGGAGTTTGAAGTGGTCTCTAAAGATTGAATAGAAATTTAACCACAGGGAATATATATATATTTTAAAAGAGCATTCCAGATGGAGGGATTATGGATAAGGAACACAGCTTGTGTACAAGGGAGAGCACTGATTTTAGCTTGGCTAGAGAAGAGGCCACTTGAAAAAGACTGGTGGATAATATTATGAGATTGGAGCCAGATTTTAGCAGATCTTAAACATCAGGTTAAGAAGCTGTGGCATTTGAGCGAAGGCAAGAGGATTTATTTGTGCTAGAGAAGGGAGTGAGTGGAACTGGGGAAGCCCTTTAGGAGGTGATTAGAGCAATTGTCATGGTGAGAACTATGTATATTAGGGTCTTGACAGAGGCAATGAAGTAAAGAAGTAGAGATATTATAGGAGAATAATTTGATGCAGAGGGCAAAGGAAGAGGGTAGAATTCAAGCAGCCTGATTTCAGGTAGGTGGCCTAAGGTAGGGTGTGGAGAAGAAAGACACGGGACCACAGAAGGAGAAGCACTGCTGGGAGGGACCATAAGAAGGTCAGTTTCTGATGTGTTGAGTTCAGGGTGGCAGGCAGAGTCATTTAGACAAGAGGGAGGTTGGCCAGCAGGCAGGCAGAGTGAGGGAGAACGTCCAGCCTGGTGCGCACTTTGTGGCTCAAGCCAAGCAATTAAGTGTCCTTATTGGACAGTTGTCCTTATGGGACAACTGTTTCACCAAGGCAGAGAAATTTTATGTGGTATTCTTAAGGTGGTAAAGAAATGTTTCCTCTTCTTCTATTGTAGACAGGCTCTTATCTGATACTATGGAGACTTGTCACTGTAGAGGGAAAATAAGAATGTTACGCACATACTTTTGACACTTAAACTTATATAAATGAGCTTTTGCATTGTGGTCAAGGCCTTTTCTCTGAGTTTCATGGGCACAATGACTCATATTTCATTGTTCTTGCATAAATTGCACCCATAGTGCCTCATCTACATTCCTCCTTTCAATTTCTTTAGAAGAATGAGCTCTTAGAGTCATCTTCAAAGAAATCTGAGTATAGGAACTGTTTCATTTTTAAAAACATGTCTTTTAGAGTAGTCTTATCTACCTCTAATTTAATATTATTTTTAAAAGCAATTTGCCTTCATAAGGTCTTTCTAAAACTTTTGACTCAATTTTCATAGAATAGCTACCTTTTAAAAATCAACACTCATATTTTATTAGTGTGTTTAAAATCTGCTTAAATGATGCAACTTCAGTAGCAATTCTAATTGCTATATACAGGTGCGACACAAATATAGCAGGATTCTGGGTAAGCCCACGATTGAAGTCTTCACTCCAGAAAGTCTGGACTCACTAGTAGCCTGCTGGTTGCAGCAAGTTGTGGTCAGATGGAGATCAGTCACCAGTTTCATGATATTGAATTTTGTGTTAACAATTCAGCAACGTGCTTTATCAATATGTCTCACAATGGAGTTCTGATTATTGTCATTACTTATGCATGCATTGCTGCATAGTTGTAATTAATGAACCTGTCTAACATTTAATTTTCTTTTCTAGTAAATTTAACATCGTTCTCTTGAAGAGCAGTACTATTGTACTTAATCTTGAAATGGTTACTGTTCAGGAAGAATACTATAGAGAGAGTATCCCGAGGCAACCTAGAAAATAAAAAACATAACTAGGAATGCAACAGATACCATGACTGCCTGTGCAGAATTCTATCCGAGACCCTGTATTCAGGAGAAACTGAATCAACAACTAGAAGGTTATCTCTGGGGATGTTTCTATTTAGAAACTCATCTATAGCCTTTCCCTTTACAAAGAAAGTAAAAAACGTACCAGTTTTGCATTCCCTCCACTGTGGTCAATGTTTTTAGCAGCGGAAGCCAATGAAGATGCCTTGGTTTTTGTTTTCCTTAATAGCAACCTGCATCTTATAGGGTGCCCTTTACATCTCCTTAGGATTTTATAAACATTAAACAAATTAGAATAATGGTTGTCACAAAAGCAGATGGGATTTTTTCTCACTAGCTTTTGTTTGTCGTTTGTAAAAAAAAAAAAAAGTATCTTTCTCATGGGTGATGACATTAACTATTAGAGATACGCTCTAGCGAAACCTAAGATTCTTTACCCAACCAAGTGGATTTTAGGGGAACAAAGGTCTCCAGGATCCCAGTGAATGAATAAGATTTTTCTCTTACGTGTATTTTTCTTAAATGGACAAGAAAAAGGGAGGTCAAGCTGTGAGCACTGACTTTTTGAGTTCATTTTGTTTACACTTCTTTTTTTGGTTAACATATTTTCTGAACTATCAAAGGTAATAAATACATGTTCATTTTAGGAAAAATGCAAATAATACAGAAGGTAAAAAGTGGAAGTCCTTTTTTAGGGTAATTGCCACTATTAACAGTTTGTTTTATATTCTTTCTGACTTTTCCCTGAGCCTCTGTGTGTTGATATACCCACACGGACGTCACGGTTGATGTAGATGAAGATCATACTGTGTGTGCTGATCTGTGACATGCTTTTCTGTCTCTCTGGTAGACCCAGGCACTTTGCATGTCAGCATCTGCTGACTTTCCAGTAGCAGCGCGCTGTCTTAGCTCTTGGGGAATGGGTTGCCTGTCTAGTCACTACTCATTCAGAGACAAAACCAGGGAGGAGCAGGGCCTGGAGACCCCAGCCAGACACTGTTCTGTTTTTATGCTGATTTTTGCTGTTGTTGTTGTTTTTATTGCTCATTTCTGAATGACATTAAAAATGCTTATTTTGGCCAGATGAAGAGATACTTGAAGGAGTTTTGATTTGCAGATAAAATATCTTGAAGTATGAATGTTTGAAATAAATGCCTAACACTTTTCAGAGTGGCTCTAACTGCACCCCCAGCCCCCCCAATTCCCCCAGGATGTACATTATATACAGCACATGGGAGTTGACACTTCCTGTCTACATAGTGTCGGACTCTTAGGACCTGAGTTATTCCAAGTATCTCTGCTCAACCCCTTTAAATACAGAGGCGAGATTTAAAAAATATGTTAATCCATTTAGAGCAGATAGAAGCTGTTCACTTAAAGAAACCTTTATTCAACACTAAATCTTAAATTCTTTATCTTCTATGACAGGCAGCAATCCATTCCAAAGTTCTTTGAAAATAAAGGCTAAACTGCAAATACTGTATCACTGTGCCCCCTCCAATGATCGGAATGTTTTGGGGAGGAAATGTTCTGAATGTATTGCCCAGAGAGCAAGGAAGATGGTATGTGAAGAGGGGGAGAAGGACCGTCCAAGGAAAGTCATAACTTGAAACAAATGAAAGCGATTCTGGCCTGGAATGTGTGATAAATCTCCAAATCGCTCTGCAGAAAATGTTAAGAATCTGATTTCCTAACTAGGCTATCACTTAAGAAAAGGAGGAGGAAGTGAGGGAGGAGAGGAAGAGGGTGGGAGGGAGAAGGAGGCGGAAGGATGAGGAAGGATGTCAGCATTGCTGTGAGAGGCCCGTGGGCCTAGGTGAGCAATGAATATTGATTCTGGAGGCCTCCAGGAAGCGTAATGTGCATACTCCTGGGTAATATATTTATTTATGATTTATACCCTGCTGACTTCCAGAAAGATTCGATATGGCTCACCTGCTAGTGAGTTAATGCTTCCTACACACACTGAGAAAGAACAGAAACTCTTGTGAGTCATTACCCAACCAGTTAAGTGAGTTAAAAGGAGTGGGGCTGTTTCTTCTGAATAAGATCCCCAGCAGACACTGTCATTGACACCAGTAGGAATCCTGACAGTAAAATTCATTGAATTAACATCACCAAGCAATCACTGAATTTTTCAGATAATTGAAGTTTTTCCCTTTAGAAGTCAATCTTCTAAAACTTAGTATTTTGTGTGAAAGTCCTTGTGTAATGAAGATTCTATGCTTCTTTCTCTTCATAGATGGTTGAAAAAAATTTAAGAGGAAAATGCCAGTTTTTTTCTAGATCTATAGTTTATTTTTGATCACAGTTTTATTGAGATATAATTCATGTACCATAAAATTCACTCTTTAACTGTACAATTCAGCAGTTTTTAGTATATCGGGAGAATTGTGCAACCATCACCACTATTTAGTTTCACAACCTTTTCTCAGCCCCAAAAGAAGCCCTGTCCCCATTAACAGTCACTCCCTAGGCTCCCTGCATAGTTCCTGGCAGCCACTACCTGCTTTCTGCACCTGAGAATTTGTTCTTCTAGAGATGGAATGTAAATGAAATCATCCCATACGTGGTTCTTTGTGTCTGGTTCCTCATTGAGCATGACATTGTCAAGGTTCATCCATGTGGTAGTACACATCAGAACTTTATTTCTTTGCATTGCTGAATGATATTCCATTGTATGGATATACACATTTTGCTTATTCAGTCAGCATTTGATGGACCTGTGGGTGCTTCTACTTTTGGACGAGTATGAGTAATGCTGTAATGAACATTCACATGTAACCTTTTGCATGGACGTGTGTTTTCAACTTTCTGGGGTATATAACCAGAAGTGAATGCTGATTGGAATTCAACCTCCGTTTTCTTCTAGTGGAAATGGAACCTTCCTTCTAACAGTCATGGTGCTGTGCTAGGACCATGCATGCCAGCAGGGGCGACTGGAATGCAATAGATCTGTTGCCTCTGAACTCTGCGTCCCCAAATGGCTGAGCTTTATGAATGTATACATCTATATCTATATCTATATCTATTTTTAGAGACAGAGTCTTACTTTGTCGCCCTTGGCAGAGTGCCTTGTGGCATCACAGTTCACAGCAACCTCCAGCTCTTGGGCTTAGGTGATTCTCTTGCCTCAGCCTCCCAAGTAGCTGGGATTATAGGCATCCGCCACAACACCCTGCTATTTTTTGTTGCAGTTTGGCTGGGGTTGGGTTTGAACCCGCCACCCTCGGTATATGGGGCTGGCGCCCTATTCACTGACCCACAGGCACCACCCTATGTCTATATTTTTATAATATTTCACATTCCTTCTGTTCAATGAGCTGTCATTTTTTGCTTTTGACAGAGCATCTTACATTTCAATTTGAGCTCCTGGGTTCTGAAGACGAAAACTTATTCCAACTATTATCTAAATCAAGGTGCTCACCTAAAAGAAAACCACAAGCCTAAGTTTTAGTGTTGACTTAGTAGTATTTTTAAATGTCTTTTGGCACTTACTTTTATATTTTCAGCCATACTTAGGACATTTGAAGTAGTTAGATGTAAGACTTTCAGTTAAGGTGCTATTTTATAAAGACTCCACTTTCAATCAATGGAGATTAATGCTTTTGTTGGCCTATAGGAAAGTCTATTTAAGAGCTGATGAACTGATTCTAGTACGAAACCTTTTCACAGAGTCCTCCTTTGGTAGGAATGGGTCTGCAGAACTGTGACTCTTCAGCTACCATCTGCAAAGCACAAGTTAAAAGCTCCCCTTCTCACTTCGGATTTGGTCATTACAAAAGCTCAAAAGACCAGAGTTTAAATAAGACAGAGGTACATTATGGTACATACATTTATGGTACATTATTGTTACTTATGTAGGAAAAGTCCATTGGTAAGTAGGCCGGGCTTAAATGGTGATCTATAGTCATCAATAACCCAGGCCCCTTCTATCTCTCTGTTTGGCCTTTCTTAACACTTGGCTTCCATCCTCATTCTTGCTCAAGATTGCAGCACAGCAACAGGAAGAAGGAAAACCAAGGACAAATGGTGCACCTGTTGACTGAGTTAGCCCCCTTATAAATAATTTTTCCTAAAGTTTTGCCCAATGATAATCTTCTTTCACCTCATTGCTGAGCAATGTTTGTTTTTAAGCTGGATACATTAGGGATTCTGTTAGTAAGGGGAAAAGGAAGAAAGATAAAAGGTTAAAAGATATAGGTAGGAAACCCAGAGTCTCTGCCCTGGCCTCTGAGGCCTTCAGCACACAGTGTTAAAGACAGAGCATACATTGAGAGACTCACAAGGCCTGTCCCTACACTACTACAATGTTCATAGGCTTAGATTGTTGAAAAGGATGAATGGATACTCTTCCAAAGAAAACATAAAAATGGCCAACAGCTATATAGAAAGGTGCTCAACATCACCAGTCATCAGAGAAATGCAAATCAAAACCACAATGAGATGTCACCTCATACCTGCTAGCATGGCTATCACAGACAAGACAAGGGATAACAAGTATTGGTGAGGGTCTGGAGAAAAATGCGGGGAATGTAAATTGGTAAGACTACTATGGAAAACATAATGGAGGTACCTAACAAAATTAAAAATAGAACTGCTGTATAACCCAACAGTCCTTTCACTGAGTGTATACCTAAAGAAAATGAAATCAGCACCTTGTAGAGATATCTACATTTCCATGTTCATTGCAGCATTATTCACAATAGCCAAGATATGGAAATAACCAAGTGTCAACTGATGGAAGAATGGATAAAGAAATTGTGGTATATATGCACAGCATAATATTTATTACTCAGCCTTAAAAAGGGGGAGAGTCCTGTCATTTGTCACAACATGGATGAGCCTAAAAGACATTTATGGTAAAAATGAAATAAATGAAATAAAAAGTGAAATAAGCCAGGCATAGAAAAAAAATACTTATATGTAGACTCTAATGATGTCAATACGGAGAAGCAGAGAGTAGAACAGTGGTTACCAGGGGCAGGGAGGGAGAGGAAATGGGAAAGTGTAGGGCAAGGAGTACAAACTTGCAGTTACATAGGATGAACAGGTCTAGAGGTCAAATGTACGGCTTGAGGACTATAGTTAATAGTATCGTATTGCATACTGAGTATCTGTTAAGGAAGTGGATTTAAGGTGCTCTTCACTCACACACACATTATTGTTGAAAACTATGATTTTTGGTAGTGGTTGAATTGTTCATCTCAGTTCTTCAAGGGCAGGGTCAGAGGACTTTCTGGTGAATATGGGATTTCAGAAGAATGTTAGAGGGAGTGAAGTTATAAACACACCCTCTTCAGGTAGTATAGGAATGGCTGGCTTAAAGCCCGTGTGGTATTACCTACTCCTCTTGGTTCTGGTTGGTGTGCTCATGAATGCCTTTGGTCAGGGCTATTCAGGCAGCAGTTGGAGGTTTGGACTATAGTCTGTAACTAGAGAGGGAGAGAAGCTGCTTGACTTCTGTGAGAACCTCAACCCCGAACTAGACTTCTCATGAGCTATAACCAACCACCCTCTCCCTGCCCCTAGAATCTTGCTTCTGTATTCTTGTCTTTTCAATGACTTCATTGAACTGTGTCTCCTTTTAGGAAGTCATTACTTAATGTAATAATAATTGGTTAATAATAACTAATAATTAATAATAATAATTGACTGATAATCAACTCATGCTGCTGGACTTTAAAGGAAAACACCCTTTCTCTTCAGCTAAAAATGCTGAGATTTTTTTTTTTTAAAGGAATACAAACTGTAAAATAAATAAATTTAAGGTCCCATTTAAGTTGCATTCTAAAGGCATCAATTCAAATAATATATATAAGGGCATTATTTGTGTTTGATTCACAAGTCTGTGTTACAATTTGATGTCTGTGACAGAGTAAACAGCTTAGAACATTTATGTGCTGGTTTCAAGTTTTGTCCTGCTGGGTGACTTTGTTCAAGTCATAGCAGTGCTTTGAAAATAAGGGAATTGGGGCAAATAGTCTCTTCCAACACAAAGATTTTATAAGTCTTAAAAAATGTGTTGTTGTCCACCATTGGAACATTTCCACTCACACAGACTTAGGCTTGGTCCTGATCATTTATAAGAATATTTGAGATTTCTCCAAAGGTATTCAGACATATGAAGAGAGAAAATATGTCTTCTACCTATGAAAATTGCTTGACTTGGGCGCTTGTGAGAATCTAAGTCATTTTAAAATATCTTATTTGAATCAAGCATTTCACGGATAGTCTCCATTCTTGCCTTCCCAGGCACTGTAACCTCACCATTATTTTTCCTCTCTCCTGCTACCGTTACCCTTTCTATCACATGAACATGCTAAAATCTGTCCCATTCTTAAAATAACCTCCTCCGCTTAGCTTATCTTTCCTCTTTTGTTAAAACATAAATTTCTGACAACAAAACCAAACCAAAAGCATTATGCTCACTGGTTCACTTCCTCACTTCTATATCCAATTCTAAATTGCGTGCTGTCTGGCTTCCAGTTTTCCTACTCTACTGAGATTGCTACACTAAAGCCAAGGGTAAAGCCAATAGTTACCAGATTCTAGTGGGCACTTTCCAGCCCCTTAGCCTATTGTCTCTCTCCCCTGCCCTGAATTCAGTTAGCAATCTCTTCCTCCATGAAGAGCTGTATGCCCTTGACTTCTACTATGCCATATTTGTCTAGTTCTCTTGGTACATTTCTGACTTTTGTTTTGTGTCTTCAGTGGACTCTTTTCTGCCTGCCTTCTAAATGCTGACATCAGATAAGCCACCTAATTTTTTTTCTATGAAAAGTAGAAGAGTTGGAATGAATAACATTGAAGGTCCCTTCAAGCTCTAGTATTCTTTTAGTCACATTATCAGGAGTCAGAATTCACTGACTTGAGTTACGGAAAACTCTTGTGTTTCATGTAAAAAGAAGTGTAATGAAAGATGATTCACATTTGGGCTGCAATTCTGCAAGGGCATATTGTTGACTGCTGGGTTTTCAGAGAAATTGTAAAAGCTGGAAAGTAGTACAGCACCACTGAGCAGCTTCTCACCATGGCTCATCTGAGTCACGGTGTCAGCACAGGGGAACACTGTCATTCATGTCTGACTTCAGTCCTGGGACTTGGTGGGGGGGGATTTCAGTGAGGTTCTTTGGCCACCATGGACCCAGTCATGACCACTCACAGGATATGGTAAAGTCCTAGAGGCTGAGAAGATTGAAAACACCGTGATACAGATGTTACTGCTGGGAGCATCAAGTTTGACTAAGCATGGCAACTGATGACAAATATTTTGGCCTTTTCCAATTGGTCTTTTCCAGTAACAATTAAGTGGTACCCATAGTTCTTAATTGAGCTGCAGGTTATTCGCTGATAGAAGGATTTAATAAGATAAATGGGGGAAGGAGCAAAATTATAAGGTATTTGAGTCTTTAGGGGATGAGTGCAGATGCTGCTGGATGGGGAAAGGGAACAGAAGAGAGTTTGATGGAGCTGCTGTTCACCTACTTTATGGTAGTTCGTGCAAATTCTCTCATTTGTGAATGCACAGAGTTCCTCAAATGAGTATTTATTTATTTGAGACAGAGTCTTACTCTGTCCCCCTGGGTAGAATGCCATGTGGCACCATCATAACTCACAGTAAGCTCAAACTCGAGCTCAAGCAGTCCTTTTGCCTTAACCTCCCACATAGAGCCACCACGCTCAGCTAGGTTTTTTTTTCTTTCTATTTTTAGTAAAGATGGGGTCTCACTCTTGCTCAGACTGGCCTCAAACTCCTGCGCTCAAGCAATCTACCTCCCTTGGCTTGGCCTCCCATTTTGCTAGGATTACAGGCATGAAGCCTGTTTACTCTGTCACACACTGCCTTCCCTCTAATGAATATTTAATTTAGTCAAAAACTCCAGGTCCTGGGTATTCAAGGCTGAGTCAGATTTGTATGATTTTGGAGTATAGGGTATAATTGTTTAATTTTTTTGAGGTGCTTAGAATTGAGAGATGAAGTCATAAAAATCTGAAGATGTTTCATTTTTAGTGGGTTACATTGTGGCAGGAGAGACCACACTTGGTCACTAATAGGTTAGATTATGTTGCCAACTTAATTAGACAGGGATACAAAATATAATTGGTAGGTCGTTTACTAAACCATGCCTCAAAGGCATTGCTTGGTTACAGCCCTGACCATATTAAGGCCATAGCCAACAAGATGGTGGACACATTGGGCCCTTGAGACAATCGACAGGGCCCTACACTACTTTCCTGAGTGCCATTTTTAGCATCTGTGTCTGGGCACATCCCTCTGCTGCCCCACAATGGGATGCAGAAGGGCTGCCTGGGGGCCTTGGCATTCCAGATGAGTTCCCAGTGGCAGGCCTGGGAATTGCAGTAGCTATATCTGTACAGCAATGGTGCTGGCTTTTTGCCTAACCTTTCAGAGCAAAGGACATTTCAGCAAGACTCTCCTGGGAAGCAGATTAACTTCTGTGAGTCACTGCTTTTACATCTCATTTATGATTCATGACCCAGGCTATATTTTTAGCTTTTATTTATTTGGGTCTGAGAAGTGGGCTGAGTGGAAGTGTAGTTCAGAAACTTATGGAAGAATGAGGAGAAATTGGTGTCACACTTAAGTTTGGGTGGCCTGAAATTTGGTTATAATCCTCAGACATCAAATAAACATTTATTAACATCCTACTATACACCACATCCTGTGCTGGAGATAGATAAATAAGAACCAGCTTCTGCCTTCCGAGAGCTCATTGAATTGTGTGGGTGGACATGCATTGGATAATTAATGTAACGTAGCCCCTGTCGCTGAGCCCAGCCATCTCTCTACTCACATGGAAGTACTTGGCGTTTTCTGAACACTCCTGATTCTTGCCTTTACCTCTTGCAGATGCCTGTACATCCCTCCTCCAACCTCTCATTGCTTGCCTCTCATGACTCACCCTTACTTCCCCTCCTCCGATTCCATCACCCTGTGCGTCTGTGTTCACCACACTCCCATAAAGAGCAACCTTAATCGAGGTCCCTTCACAATAGTTGAGCTTATTTAATAGCCGCCCAAACTGAGGCAGGTGGAGCTGAAGGCAACCCAGACGAGCAGCATAGTCACCCCAGTGTAGCCCTGAGTTCCCTCCACGTGCCAGCCACTGTGCTGAGCACCACACACGCATCTCCTTATTGGACCCTCAAAGTGACCCTATTAAACAGATCAATTATTGTCCCTGTTTTATAGATGAGGACATGGAGGCTCTGGGAATTAATGTTATCTCCAAAGGTTTCACAGCTAACATGCAAAGCTGAGATTCAAACCCAAGCCTGTCTGACTATCAGAGCCTACCATATTTTTTCTGTGCTCTCACAGTTACTTTCCCCATCAGGACAGGACAGGTCATCCTGTGTTAATGAGTAATTCCAGCATCCTGGTGGCTTAGACAAAAAGAGTTTACTTGTTGCTCATGCCCTGGCCCATAGCACACTGGCTGAGGGAATTCTGCTCTCTGGCATTCTCACTCAGAGACCTGGGCTGAGGTTGGCTCCATCTCTGTGCTCCCCAATTATAAGAGAAAGGAGACATGACAAATTCACTCTCATGGTGATGTCACTGGCCCAATCAGGAGCCACACCCAACTTCAAAGGGGCAGGAGAAGTGCACTAAGTGCTGGGTGGGTGAAGAGCTGGAAATATTGGTGGAATGGTGCTAATGACTGCCCATCAAGGAATGGGAGAAGTAGGTCAATGAAAATAGAGGAATATAGTGTTCAGAGGGACGAGGGCCTTCCAGGGAATAAGAAAAAGCTTGCCCTTTTAACCATAGGTCTCTGGTTAAACTGCTGCTGGGATCAATTATTCAGTTGTTTTTCCTGTAAGTAGCACTGTTAAGGCTTCTTCTCTTCTGAATGTATTAATGCTTCAACACAACCTGGGACTTCACTGTGTCCATCAGGAGAAAGCAGTCAACTGCTGTTACCAAAGCAAAGCAGGGCTAGCTTTTGCAAACCAGTATTTCAGTTCTTTCATTGTGGGAAACCAGTCCTACCAGGTTAGAGACTTTTCCCTAAGAACCACAGAGAATAGCATTCTTGGTCTCCTAAGACGAGGCCTACATACTGATAAAAAATCTCTTAGGAGCTTGGGGTGCCAACATTTGCTGTTTCCCACAGAGAACTTGGGTTAAAACTATTGGTTGAAACTTCTGAATTTTAATAACAGCATTAAAATTGAATATATGATACAAGGCCCAAGGAGTTTCTACAAAGAGCACATTGAGGATATTTTTGGTCAAGGAGAATTCACCTTTGAACAATGCGATTCCTGTTTTCCAAGGTACAAAGAGTGATTGACATGTTGTAGAAGTGAGCACAGCACTCACTGTCTTAGGTGGTGGAGGCAGCAATCTTTCTTCAAGTCACAGTAAGTTATTAGAGAATATAAAAACATTTGCTACCAACAGAGGATGTCTGGCCTTACCACTCTTCTTTCTCTTCAGGATTGAGCTGTGTGTGTGTGTGTGTGTGTGTGTGTGTGTGTGTGTGCGCGCGCGCGCATTCAGATGGGTGGCTGGAGGAGAGACACAATGTAGTACATCTAATCCAGAAGTTTTCAGTTTCCTAAATTCATTTTCATTTCAAGGATCTCTCTAGACTATTACCCATTATGGTACTATAGGAAGGTAAGCATCACGGGGAGACTTTCCCTACCTGACCCAGGTTCCCTGGGAGAAGTGCAATCATCAGATGCCTCATGAATAGGAGAAAACACCCTTGACTCTGTGAAATTCCTGCCCAATTTCATTGTGTACTATCTTGTATTTTTTTTTTTAATAGATGCAGGGATTGGAGTCTTCTCTAGGTGGTAAATTTTCCTGGTCAGAGAGGTAACAGAAAACAGAGCAGCTTTAAACAACTAATTTGGTTGCTTCTCCATTAATCAGCCCTCTGGCTCTTGAACAGAGCACAGAGCCTCTCTGAGGATCAGTTTGTCCTTCTGTAAAAGGGGATCATCCACCTGTCAGATCCCCTCACAGTTTCATTGTGAGGATAAAATGAGATGACATTTGTGAAACTAGGCAGAGTATACAACATCTCTGTTCATGCAAAAGCACATGATCACACAAGATGACTTTTCTGTCTATGCCCAGTGCCAGAAAGGACCACTCTGGCTCCAAACACATGGATGCAGAGTCCTTCGTAGGAGAAGCCATAGGCCTCATGGTATTTGTCATGAGGATGACTTCACACTGGGTGACTTTGTCTGTGCCCAAGTCTGTAGACAGAGATAAAACCTCTCCCAATTCAAAACAATGCCCATGTGTAAGGGATTTTCAATGGGAGTAGGACTGTTGGAATGAGACACTACAGAGCTGCCTCACAGGGTGTGGATAGTTGTCATATTTTCCTTGCCCACAGATGACCAGTGGATATTTTCAGATGAATTGAAAGGTTTCTTTAGACATTTGTAAGCAGCCCATTTCCCAGTGTATCAGGGTGTCACCCAAGTGCCACCACACCAATATCTTCATTGTGTATCTGGCATTCAGGACACTCTATTTGCAGGATCCTGGATTGCCCACTGTCAAAGACAATGTTTTCTTTGGAATCAACTTAAAACTCATTTAATTCTAAAGTTCCCTGGGAGATTACACTAAAGATGTTATCAGCCTGGTTTAAGGGGATCAGGAATGGCATCTTAGTGGGTGGATATTGTGGGGACAGTCTTGGTGGGGTGGAGGAATGCACTTAGCAGGGAGACGGCATAGAAGGAGGGCGTTGCTCACTCCTCAGCCCTGCCTCTTGGCTTGGACAGGACCCCTGGGGAGAGAGATCTTCCTTTGGGAAGGATGAGCAGAACACACAACTTCCTTTTTGAAGAGTCCATCTTTGTAAGCACTAGGACTCACACAGTTGAAATTTCCTCGTTGTTAAGACCTCAGTTGTGACTGAATGAACAAATCCAGGTTTTCATGATTTTAAACCTGGAGCTGAGGAGGAGCTTTCAGTAGGGTCAATGTTTGGATTTTTTATTTTTTAGAACATCTTAAATTTTTAATCCTTTCTTTACAGATCACTTTCTTTACCTAGATCACTTCCGATTAAGAAAACTGTAGAAAGTTAGTAACTGCCACAAGCGAACACCAGGCGGTGGCACGTGTGTCAATTTTCCACAGAGTCCTGCTTTGCAGGGTGTCTGAATGCACTGCTCCGGGTCTCTGCTCACACTTGCTGGAATCAATCGTGGCAGATTATAGTCCACAGGTTGCTTTTCCACACATTTCTTTGTAAACTCTTCAGCATTCTTACAGAACTTTTTACAGTCCTCAGAGTGTTCTTCAGCTAGGTCAGCCCATAGTGGGTGCTCAGGCTGGGGGGTGTTCATCAGTGTTATGAGGGACTGGATTACTTGGTTGGTTTTGGTTGCTGGCTTCCAGTTTTCAGTACTAATTACTGGCAGACAGACCTGCCCGTTTTCACTGATGTTCGGGTGATAGATCTTTGTTATAAATGTGATCTTTGGTGGCTTGAATGGGTACTCTGCTGGGAAGTTGATTTCGATTCTGAAGGCCCCCTTATCATATGGAGGGTTGTCAGGAACAATAAGCCCTTGCCAAGTCAATAAATTAGCTTCATCATCCTGGATGTTGCGGAAGTTTTTCATTTGCAGATTTCTTCAGGCTCCTTCATCAGCCTCCTGCTGGCCTCCATCTTGGATCTCCAACGTTTGGCTGTTTAAAAATATGTTTAATTTAATCAACCAAAATGTATTCTGAGGGGCTGCAACGTGCCAGGAGGTATTCTGGGTGTCAGGGATACACATAGAATAGTCCCTGTTCTCTGCTGCTAGCCTTGTGGTAGGAGAAACAGCAAACAAAGAGAGGGTAGGTGTTGACAGCTTTGTGCTCTTGACTGGGAATTTCAAAGGTGCTATAAGATGACTTCCAAGAAAAGTCAGTGTTTGCCAAGACCAGCCGTGCCTCTTCCTTAATGGTGTGTTCCAGGAAGCCCCTCTCTCTGGCTGTCTCGACAACCTCCCTCTACACTTGTCCCCATTCCAGAAGAAAGTATTTCCCCACCCCCACCATCTGCCTATCCAGGTTTTCATTTGATTGGTATTGTATCAAAGGGGGAAGGATTTTCCATTCCCTTCTCACATGATTTGCTCTCCAACTCAAATCTTGTATAAGGAGGGCTTTGGCCAGCTTAACTTCAGGATTATTTTAACTGGTGATATATTTTAATGGTTCCTTTAAGAAGGAACACATTACAGATGGTCCAGTTAGGATGCAGGTTATTTTGAGACTTCCTGAACATCATTTCTTGGCTATTTCATTCAAATAAATCATTTATTGCACTGTAAGAGGTGCTAGAATAATGATGACTAAGACTCAGTCCTTGTCCTTGAGAAGCCCACAGTCCAGCAAGGGGCATAGACATTGACATAGATAAATTGCAGCACCGCTGGGTGAGTACAAGCTGGGGTGTGACCAAGAAGCTCTGGGAGCCCACAGGAAGTACAATGAACTCTGACTCAAGACTGGGGAAGATTTCAAACAGCAATAATTCCTGATGCTGCACTCATTTATTCATTACTTATCCACTCATACATGTTTCCTGAATAGTTTACATCCAGGGTCATACATTGCAGATCTTGCTTGTTTGACCACTTTTTGTTGTTATTATTCCTTGATGTTTGCTTTATTGAGCTGCTACTTACGTGCCATATAATTTACCCATTTAAAGTATATAATTCAGTCCTTTTAGTATATTCACAGAGTTGGGCAATCATCACCAATTTTAAAACATACTATTTATCAACCCCCAAATAAACCCTGTACCAACCCCTCCAGCCCTGCTTACTAGCTCTACAGATTTAAATGTTCTGGACATTTCATATAAATGCAATCATTCAACATGTATTCTGAGACTTCCTTCTTTCTTGTGCTTATTGGCCATTTGTATAACTCATTTTGCCCAATTTTAAATTGGCTTATTTGTCTTTTTGTTATTGGGTTATAAGGTAGCCTTCTGGATCTTTGAGTGTGGTCTTGTGAATGAATCCAAATTTTACTGAACAAATCCTTTTAATTAAGGGATTGTTCTATGAAGTTTGGGCTTGGTCAAGGGCTCACACCTTGGGATATGAAGGGCCACATGTGGCTGTGAGGCTGCAGGTTCCTCACCCTAATGCCTGTTTTTCTTTTTAAAAGAGTTTAAAAATTTTAAAATTTAAATTCTTGCATCCATTTTGAGTGAGTTTATTTTTGCATACAGCATAAGGTAGAGGTCCAAATTTATTCTTTTATATGAAGATATCAGTTGCCCCAAAACCATTTGTTGAAAAGATTATCATTACCCCATTGAATTGTTTTGGCACTCTTGTCAAAAATCAATTGACAGTAAATGTGAGGGTTTATTTTTGGTGTCTCAATTCTATTCCATAGTATGCCAGTATCATTATATGCCAGTATACCCTGTCTTGACTGCATGGCTGGACAGACCAGTTTTGAAACTGGGACATGATAGTTCTCTAAGTTTGTTATTTTTTCTAGATCATTTTGTCTATTCTGGGTCCCTTAAATATCCACATAAGTTTTAGGATCAGTTTGTCAATTTCTGCAAAGAAGTCATCTGGGTTTTTGATAGGAGTTGTGTTGAATCTGTACATCAATTTGGGGAGTATTACTGCCTGAACAGTGTTAAGTCCTTGGTTCCATGATCATGAATGCCTTTCTGTTTATTTAGCTCTTCTTGAATTTCTTTCAAAAATATTTTGGAGTTTTCAAAGTTTAAGTTTTGCATTTGTCAAATTATTTATAAATTATTTCATTCTTTTTGATTCTATTGTAAGTGAAATTATTTTCTTAATTTCATTTTAGATTGCTCATTGTGACTTTTGGGTTTAAAATTAAGGAAATTTACAACTATAGTCTGATTTCTGACTTCTTTTGAAAAATCCTAGGATCTGATTTCCCAAATGACAAAAGGGACCGGAGTAAGTAGTTTGGTTGTCCTTTGTGTGGCCATATGTCTCCAGATGTGCCCTAGACTGGCTACTTTCTTATATTTTGCTTATTTCACTCATTAATATCTTTATTATTAAGCCTTGATTTTGACCTTTATGATTATTCTTTTGGGAAATCTAATCTCTAGATGAGATTCAATGGGAAAGAGGGGTTAATATTACCAAACTTGCCTAGGTACAGTGGCTCACATCTGTAATCCTGACAGGGGAGGACTGCTTTAGATCTGGAGTTCAAGATCAGCCAGAGCAAGAATGAGACCCCATTTCTACTAAAAATAGAAAAAATTATCTAGGTGTGGTTGTGCACACCTATAGTCCCAGCTACTCGAGAGGCTGAGTCAGGGGGATGGCTTGAGCCCAGGAGTTGGAGGTCACAGGGAGTTATGAGGACATTACTGCATTATAGCCCAGGTGACAGAGTAAGCCTCTATCTCAAAAAATAATAAAATTACCTAAATCATGTCAAAATATGATTTTTAAAAAATACGCAGCTTCTATCCTTTCTCAAAAGTTACCATATCTTACTTACTTATCTCAAGAATACTGTTGAACCAGGCTTTGCACAGGGGATGCAAAGAAGAAACAGACCCCATTCCTGCGGTAAAAGAGATGCAGACGTATTGACCAAGAAGTGCCATGTGGGCAAATATAAAAGAGCAGCTGGAAGTTCATACCACGTGTAGAGTAGGGCACAGAGAAGGGAGTGGTCAAGACTGCAGGTAAGAAAGGGAAAGAGGAGGAGAGTTTTTATAGAAGTGACTTTACATTTCATTGTGAAGGATGAGTAGGCCTCAGACAGATGGACTTAGATAAAAAGGACATTTCAAAAGGAAAGAGCCGAAGAAGGGGTCGTTCTGAATCTTGAAACAACTTGATGAGTTCGGGCAAATGACAAGTGTGTAAGATGAGAGGGGAGAAAGTGTAAAGAGTTCACCAGGGCACTGATAATCAGAGGCCCTGTCCATCATGCTTAGAAGGCTGGATCTTTTCCTGAGGAACTTTTGATGTTTTCTCTAACGTGTGATTCTGTGACCAGCTGTTGCAGAATGACCCAACCGCCGGGTAAAACGCAGACTTGCTGGAGAAGAAGCTTTCAGAGCCCAGGAATGTGCTTCTAAAAATTTGCTTTTTAAGTTTCCCTGGTGATTCTGAAGTTCTCTAAAGTTTGAGAAGCTGTACTTTAAGGACAACCTGTAAGTGTTTTGCATGTGAATGTGGGGATTAGATGCTGGAGCAATCCACATGCCAGACAGGCACTTCACTGACACTGGGAAAGACAGATTTGAAGAGTGGGATACCAGGGACACCCATTTTTGTGGGAGTTATATTTTTAAGTCAGTGTTACAGTGAAACTCAGGTAAAATAAAAAATACACTGGCAAGCCTGGAACTCTCCAACACTGATGCATCTGCACCACCGAGGGTCAGAATTGGTCTTATGTTCCTGTTTGCATTTATAGGGAGATTCCCTTTCTGTGGGGAAGCTGAGGTCAAAGTCTAGTTTGGGAAGTAGGATGGAAAGACTGGAGGGATGAACAGCGGGCCTGAACTCTTGCTTTCCGCCTGCCAAAATGAATGCAGTTAAAGTCACATACACTGAACATGCATGTGATGTGAGACCACTGCATTGCAACTGAGAGGCAGTGTGTGCCTAAACTGGGACAGTAAATAGTGGCAGGATGGAGCACTGAGAGAAGAAACCAGGGAAGCTGTGAGAATGGTGTGGGGCTTGGCTTCCAGCTGGATGAGAGATCTGAAAGAAGGGAGGAATTGAGTTTTCTGGTTTATGTAACGTGGTAGATAGGGATGCTATTGGTTGACACCAGAAATGTAAATAAAGAAATACTTTGGATGTGTTAAATTTGAGAGGCAAGTAGAATATTTGTGTGCTTATGCTGATCTGGAGGTAGGAGACAGCTTGGGTTGGAAATGGGTGGACCGTCAGTACAGGCGGGCCTGAAGGCAGAGAAGTACATGTGCTAGAGGAGCAGAACCTGGGAATCAGACCATTTTTGAAGCTCCCCTAGTGATTCTAATGTGCAGTCAGGAGTGAGAGACAGTGAGAGAGGCAGAGAAGAAAAGAAGCCATGGTTTAAGAAAAGATGGGGAGAAAAATAAGGAGCCAGCAAAGGAGACTGAGAAGGAAAAGGCAGAAGAGAGAGGAGGGGAGAAAATCTTCCAAGGAAAGCCGAGGTAGGAGAGAGGTTCAGAGGCAAAGAAAGGGTTGGGTGGAGGCCAATCATGCAGATGTCCCAGACAGGTGATCAGGAGAATAAAAACCGGAGTGAACTACAAGGAAGCACTGGGTTTACTCAGTTTCAGTAGTGTCGAGTAAGCCGGAGCTTCAGATGGGGAGTGGAGGCAGGAGAGGAAGCAGTGACAATGTCTCAGGGTTAAGAAGGGAATGTCCGTCCTTCCTACCTTCTCTGTTGTTTGTTTGGTTTTGTAATAAGAAAAGACTAAACATTATTTAAAAGTGGCAGAAAGATCCCACAGTGTTGTCTGGTGGCCTCGACATTGTTGAATATTTTTTGCGTGAAGGTGAGACCCTCATAATCACAGCTGGCTATATACTGTTCTTCCGTGTTTAATAGTTCTTCCCTGTCTTTTCACTTTTTCTATCATAAACATATCAAGTGGAGGTTGTATGCCTTAAACTGATCTTGAATGGTAGTCTCCCCTACTCCTAGCACAGGGCCACGTGCATTCTAAGGAAGCCTTTGATAAAAGTGCATTTACCCCTCATTAACAAACTGTGGTTCCTAGAAATCAAGTGGTAAGTTGTGCCTATTTAATGTTTAAACTCTGAAATACTACTATACACTTATTTTTAAAAACATACAGTCTAAAATGTAAAGTAAAAAGCTGCTGCTCCCATTTCCAAAGGCAAACACCATTAACAGTTTCTTATGTGTCCTATGGACAGTCTTTCTGAGGATATAAGATTATATCTCTTTTTTTCTTTAGGTAATGTGCTTAAAGTTATCATTCTGTAAGAGAGTTGGGATGAGATGTTCCCATAAGCTAGCTATCCTGGCTTTTCTTTGAAAACCCCAGTGATTTCTTCTCTGGAACATAAAGGCCAAGACACGCATCACCATGAGGAGGCTGTTTGCCTCTCCCCAGGATTAAGTGGGCGAAGCTCAGACAGTACAGAAATATTATGACTGCCTGGGGGCATGAAGGAGGCGGGAGCAGGAGTTAGGTGAACTTTCTCCTGCTGAATGGGAAGGTTGTCTGAAGGCTGCTGAGCTCCACTTTCCCACCAGCCCTGTGGACCTCTAAATAAAGAGCTTCAGTGTCCCCTCCTCCCCACATGGTTGGGAATTAGGGAGTGTCTTCTCACATGCCACCTCCCGCAGTCATCAGAGCAGCTTCCATTCACATCTGCTGTCACCCTTGTGGCCCCCCAGTCTAAGGACAGTGCCACCTGCCTGGGTAGACCAAAGGAAGGGTGTGTGGGAGAACCTCCTTGCCTTTTCTGTTATGCGGACTCTAGAATAAACCTTGATCAGTGAATAATTGAAAGTAAGCCAGGCCCTGCCGTTTAATAGGCTTTAATTTCCTCTATTAAGTGGAGTGCGTAGTGACCCTGTGACTACGGGGTCCACAGTTGTCCTATCTTTATGCGGCTGATTTTCTTGAGACCACGCCATCTGCAGATTTGTATTTGATAAGTGAACAAGAGGTATTGTCATCCCCAGTTTATACCTAACAAACGAAACTTCTCCCTCAGGCCTTGGTATTCAGCCATCATCTGCCTAGGCAGTCATCAAACATCTCAACAAAGAAGCGGACAGATTATCTTGATACACCGTCCCCTCCCCGCTTCCTCAAAGCAAAGGTTTCCAAGGGGAGAGGACTGTGTGGGTCAGTGAGAAACTTCATTCCTGGCTGTGGGGTAACTGCAGCAAAAATCAGTTGTAGCTCCCTCAGCAGAGCCCAGAGTGGAAGGGGAGTTGTACTCACTGCCCATCATCTCAGGCCACGACTCACATTTCTTTGGATGCTTCTGTTGTATCGTAGTGAGGCTGGCAGAAGGGTCATCTGTGTCATTGCTGTAAATGTATAAATCAAAACAGAGGTTTACACGAAAGGAAAGAAGCCCAAAGCAGTGCGGGGCCCACCTTGGAAGGCAGCAGAGAAGGTGGTTATCCTGTGAAGTGAGATTACGAGCAAAACCTTGGAAGAGTCCTTCTCTCTCTCTCCTTCTCCCCCTAAGACACTAAACATCCCTCTTATCACTGATAACCAAATCCTCCCATTGGTAATTCATTTAATGGGACTGAGAATAGCTCCCACTTTGACACTTTCCCTCACAGAGGTCTTATACCTGATCAGGCCTGGAGCATCTATGTCCCATCTGGCTCCAGTGTCTCTCTGTTGCTTTTCTGTTCAGACATGCAGCCTACTCTCCTTTTTTTCTTTTTTTGGAGACAGAGTCTCATTTTGTCACCCTCAGTAGAGTGCTGTGGGATCACAGCTCATAGCAACCTCAAACTCTTGGGCTCAAGCAATCCTCTTGCCTCAGCCTCCCAAGTAGCTGGGACTACAGGCACCAGCCACAATGCCTGGCTATTTTTAAAGATGGGGTCTCACTCTGGCTCAGGCTGGTCTTGAACCTATGAGCTCAGGCAATCCACCCGCCTCAGCCTCCCACGTGCTAAAATTACAGGCATGAGCCACCAGGCCTGGCCTAGCCTACTCTCCTTTTAAAGTTCCCACCATCAACTCCATCACTCAGGGCTGTCCCCACCCCCACCTCACAGACTACCTAAGAAGCAAGGCACCTCTCCTCCAACTTCCCACCTCACTGTAAAAGCCCCCCTATCGAGGTCGTTTGCCACCAATCAATAAACCAGGAAATAACAAAAATTACAGACATGAAGTAAACTGCCGAGCAATCTAGAAGCCTTTCCAAGGCGTTGGTTGCTCTGGCCTGCGGTGCTGAGTCCTGAGACCTCAGGGCTCTTGTACCCCTCGTTTGTCCCCAGGCTATTCAGCTGGCTGTGCCTTCACCTCCCTCAGTCCCCCCATGCATCTCCCTTGCTCTGCTCCTTGGAAGGTTCAGTGGAGTTGGACACTAGATGCTTTATTCATTCTCTCAACCAGTGTTTACTGGGTGCCCACCAGGTCCCAGGCACTGCTCCAGGGAATGTGCTGGAGATCGTAGTCTTTATTCTTACTGTGCTTACAGCCCAGGGAATAAAAACAGGCAAACAAATTAACAAGTGAGCCCATAACCATTCAGTGACCGAAGGTGACAAGTAGTGGCTGTGGTCAAAGGTGGCAGGAGGGGCCTCTGGGGCAAAGGAGTTGATGCTGCAGAGCAGGTAGAGGGAGCCGCAGGCATGAAGTGCCGTCTGGAGAGGGCTGCATGTATCTGAGGAAGAGAAGGAGGCCCAGCGGCAGCACAGCGCAGGGGAGGTGACATGATAGGTTCCAGGGACAAGCAGGGTTTATAGTAAAACATTTGTTTTGACAATAGATTGAAGAGGCTTTAAGCCATGGAGGAGCATGATCTGATACATACTTGTGGAAAATCACTGTGGCAGGGTATGAAAAAATTGGAGGTGCTTGGTCACCTTTTCGGAAAGAGTGCACTGAAGGACTGGCTGGCGTCACCTTGTTGTAAATTGGTGATTCACAGCTGAGGGAAAGATGACACCCATCTCTGCATAACAAGGCTTCCTGGGGGAACCAGAAGTCTGGTCATACCTGCTTGCACACTAGGGCCAGGTGCAGGAACTAGTGGGGCAGGAGCAGCACCAGCGGCAGGAGAGGCCAGAGCACCAGTGGGAGATGCAAACCGACTTCTCTCTCCACCTCGATGGACACCTTGGACCCGTGGAATCTCCTTGTGTGAAAATTCTGAGATGGGCTTTCTTTTTTCTTTTCTTTTTCCTTCCTTCCTTCCTTTTTTCCTTTCCTTCTTCCCTTCTTTTTTTCTTTTTCTTTGAGACAGAGTCTCATTTTGTCACCCTGGGTAGAGTGCTGTGGTGTTACAGCTCACAGCAACCTCAAACTCTTGGGCTCAAGGGATACTCTTGCCTCAGCCTCCCAAGTATCAGGGACTACAGGCACCCGCCATAATGCCTGGCTATTTTAAGAGATGGGATCTTGTTCTAGCTCAGGCTACTCTTGAATCTGTGAGCTCAAGCAATCCACCCACTTCCACCTCCCAGAGTGCAGAGTGCTGGGATTACAGGCACGAACCACTGCGCCGTGCCCTGAGATGGGCTTTCTAACATACCACTTAAATCTAGCTTCCATTTCCAATATGGTTTATTGAAGAGAAATCTCTGGACATCACTTACTTCCCTGTAGTAGCCAAACCGTATGAAGTTAAGAGTGATTGGGACAGGAAAATGTATCCAAAATGTTTCTTGTATCAGTACTGGAGACCCCACAAGAAGTGTGGCTGAGTGTGACTAATGGGAATCCGGCTGAAAATGACTGAGCTGTTGTCCCAGCCAGCTGTGTTCTCCCAACACCAGGCTCCAGGCAACACCTCTGCGCTTGGGATGCTACGCAGTCTGCTCGGCAGTACCACCAGAAGTGTCTGGGAGGCGCCTCCACCCCAGCCCCTGCCGTCTTTCCACAGGGCGTTTGCCATTTGCCAGCAGAGAGAAGCTGGAAGACTTCCAGAGGAAAGCTAAACAGGAAGCATATCATTTCCAAGGAGTGGACAGATCACTTTCAATCAGACCGCTGGGCTCTAGTAACAATTCCAAAGCAATTCTCAGAGAAACACTCCCCCTAGTCAGCTAAGAGGATTTACTCCTACTGCCTCACCTAGCAAAGCTACACAGAGACTACTGAGTCTGTTCCTAGGCTTAGCTCCTCTCCAGGATCCCAGAATCCAACTTTCAGCTGTCAGCTTGTTATTTCCTGGATACCCCACCAGTGTCTTGCAGTCAACGGGTCCCAAACCGGTTCATCATTTTCCCTCTCCTGGCTTTCCTGTTTCTCTGGATGGTAACACTGTTCCCTCTGCTACCCTGGCTGGAAGTCTGCGTGAGTCATCCCTGACTCATCCCTCTCTTGTATTCTCTATATCAAATCGACTGCCGAATCCTGTAATATCTATTTCCGTGATGTCACTTGAATCTGTCCCCTCCTTCCTATTGCCACCATCCCTCCTCGGTGTGGGTTGTCATTACTTCCCTCTTGATGGGATCATCCTAACTTATTCTTTACTATTAACTCATCTTCACGGTGCTTCTGACTTAAAGCCTCCTCAAGCCCTGATCTAGTCACGTCTCCCTCCTGCCAGCATTCTGACACAGCTCCTCACTGCTTCTACATGCAACATAAACTGTCTTTTAGCCTTACAAGCCATGACTCCTTTTCCAGTAGTTCATGTTCAAGCTCACTTTACTGATTACTGCTGTGGCACATGACTTTTTTCTTTTCTTGAATCCCTTTAATATTTAAATGATCTTGCAAAGGATTCTGAGATCTTCTGTTACCCAGTTCTGTATCATGGGCATTCGTATGCTTGTTGTATCTCTGTAGAAGATCTGCATTCCTGTGTTATTTATCCCATGTGTATTTGTGCTTCCTCTAATATGTGGGCATTTGTATCTACCAAGCATGGTTCTAAAAGCCTTATGCATGTGAAATAATTTAGCTCTCATAATGACTCTAACTGTATCCCCACTTTACCAAAGACAAAATTGTGATGGGGAGAAGCTGAATAACTTGCTGAGGCTCTGTAACCAAGAAGCAGCAGAGCCAGGATGCAAATTCACATGGTCTGGCCCCGGAGTCCATGTTCTTAACCACCACTGAATCCACATGCATCTTTGTTACTGGTGATCTTGGTATTACAGCTTGGATTTAGCTGATGTCTTAGAACTGAATCAAAGATTAAGGGTCAGAAATGTCAATGGTAGGCAGAGTTTGTAAATGTAACTTGATGTCAGGAGCTGATTCCCAGGAAGTTGCTATGAAGCAAAGAGATGGATTCGTGGTATGTTTTTCCTACTTGTTCTTTTTTTTTTTTTCTTATTCTAGTACATGGGCTGTATTGAAGTGCTGCAATCAATGAGGTCATTGGATTTTGGAATGAGAACCCAAGTTACAAGGTAAGAGCCCCCCAAATGGAAGGGGCTTTGAGGACTGTAGTTTAAAGTCACAATCTTTTCTTTTGCAGGAATTTCATGTAAGCCTTCAAAGTTATTATGGTTTTTTTATTCATATGGCTAGGAGGTAGGACATAGCCCATTGACCTTGGATGAGTAGCTTTTATCTAGCAGGTGAAGGATTTCCCAATTATGTGGCAGAGCATCTGTGTTTCATCTGAGGACTGAGAAGATGATGCAGCCTACCCAAATATCTGCTTCCCACATACCAAAAGTATTTAATATTATGCCTGGAAATAGGAGATTGCAGAATCTCAGACCTGTCAAGGAGATAGTAAAAAACAAGACCAGGCAAGAACTTTTGACATTGGAAAGCCCAAGATCTCCCCATTTGTACCATCCTTGACTTGAGAACCTACCTATTCCTTGACTGGGTCTCTTTCCTCTATGTACAGTGGACTGGATGGAAGAATTGAACTGGAGGAGCCTGCCCCAGGGTGGCTCTCATTAACTTAGGGGAAGAAACCAGAATCCTTGTTATGCAGAGCTTGAGTTAGGAGCAGAAACACAAAGCATGGTTCATTAATGTCAAATTCACAGTGAGGGTAGAAAGAAGAGTAAGGGAGTGCTGAGACTAGTAACTGGAGAAATTTTGAGGTGAGGGAGATTGAGGTGGGAGGACTGGATTGATACGAGTGGTTTAGAATGAAGATGGAGGCCTCTGTTGTATGTGGTGCCAAATGTGTCTCAGGTGCAAGCCCCAGTGCCTTTCTGGACCCAAGGTTGCAGACCCCCAGTTCTGAAGGTGAATTTTCTCATTGTGAAGAGCAAACAACTTTTCCTAATGCTCATCCCATGGAATTCTAGGCCTAGAAAATGTGTCCAAGAAATGTGCTCCCAGAATTCCTTTTTCATATAGTATAAATGACTATCCCATGTATTCCTAGGGTTCCATGGAATGCACTTGAGGAAATGTGGATTGGGACTCTTTGGCTGATGGCATTCAAAGCTGTCTTTCCAAACTTTTCTTCACCCTTGGTGTTCCCTCTGGAGTCAAAGAAATGAAATACATTCTTGTTCTTGGTACTCTTCATACCTACCTCAGTTGCTGGCCAATGGCAGACGCTCAGTGGATATTTACTGGATAAATGCATAGCTTTGCCTGCTTACACTTCTAGTGTTTGGAGGAGGCTGCAACATTTCTTTTCTGCCTTAAGTCTACTCTTTTACCTTCTCAGCCCCTTCACTTTCCTTCAGGAGACATGGTTTCTAGATTACTTCCTACCCCATGAGCCCACTTTGGACATAGTTCAGGTTTTCTTTCATGCTGATGATTCTTAATCTGGAGAAAACCCTTCCTTCAATCTCGAGCAGACTTCATACAGTTGGGAGAAAGAGGGCTGAACTCCCAGGTGCCCGGAATGGGGGGTACCGGACAAAGGAGTGCCCGCTGCCCTACCTGAAGTCAGAAGACTCCAGAGACCAGTGTTCTGAGGACCTTATCCATGGCAGGGCTTGAAAACAGTGGAGCTGACTTCTGTATGCCAAGGGCAAATGTCAGTCTCCTTGCTTCAGAATCATGTGCTCTAGGCCACCCTTCCTAACTTCCTGAACCATTTCCCTGGGGCTTGTAGAGTTTGAAATGCTGTGTCTCGTAACTCCTTGCATGTGGCAGCAGACCTGGGACCCCTTGACCCTGAAAGGAGGAGGAGAAAAACTACCAAAATGTTAGATACAAGAGAAAAGATATAAAATAGGTTATCTCGTACCATAAGAAATTAGCAAAAAATCTGAATTTACTGAACAGAAAAATTATCATTGCAGAATTCACCTTTGGGTTCCTTTAAGTAGTGAACTCCTTGCTGGCATTTGAAATAAAAGTTGGTATGCAACAAAATTATTTTTGTATTTTTTCCTGGGAGCTCACTTATTTCTGAAAAGAAAGGGTGATCCTTAAAATCTTCTTTGAAATTTTAGATCCTATGGGATAGTCTACAGGTGGATATAAGTTTGGGTGTTAAAACACAAGGGCTCCTTTCTCCACATATGTTTTCATAACTAGATGGAGTGTTTTGTTTGAGTACAGGATCTTTAGGCCCTCCTTTGACCTTGACATTGGATGGGCCCTTTCAATAAAGTGTGTATCTCAAGGCGAAGTGAATGTTACTGCTCCCGAGGAAATGATTTCATTGTTGTTATGTGACCAGGATAAGTATGTGGTTCACTTTCCCTCCAGCCTATTTGCCACCCTGCTTGCCAAATTTTTACTCTTTTTTTTTCTTTTTTTTTTGAGACAGAGTCTCACTATGTTGCCCTCAGTAGAGTGTGGTGGCTTCACAGCTCACAGCAACCTCAAACTCTTGGGCTTAAGCGATTCTCTTGCCTCAGCCTCTTAAGTAGCTGGGACTATAGGTGCCACTACAATGCCTGGTTATTTTTTGTTGTTGTTGCAGTTGTCATTTTTGTTTTAGTTGGCTGGATTCGAACCTGCCAACCTCAGTGTGTGTGACCGGCGCCCTACCCACTGAGCTATGGGTGTCACCCAAATTTTTACTCATCTTACTTCTCTTTCAGTTTTCCCTTTTTCTCTCTCTCTTTTCTTCCTTCTCCTTCTCTGTATTTTTGATGTTCAACCGCTGTTCAAGTTGTTTTACTATCACTTGTCCTCAATGTTATCATGAATCAGTTTTCAATTTTTTTTTATTTTAAAATTTCATGTATTCATAAAGTGTCTTCATTTAGCTCATAGTCCTTTTTAATTCAATAAAGAAGTTTCAGTGGACAAGTTAGGATTCCAAAGGGAAGAACTTTATTTTGTGTGATCACAGCTATCTCCAGACATGTACCAATGCACATAAGAGCACACAGGTGTGAATGCAGATAAATTAGTGTAACTAATTGCTGCTACCCATACCCAGCAATTGGAGGCTAATGTCCCATCCATGGTAAACATCTCACCATTTCTATGTTCTAAATAATAGGGACATGACAACATAAAATTCCTGGTAATAAAGGAAGTGTTATGATTAAGATACACCAGTGGGGTCAGCATTTTGAAATGGGAGAAAGAGAAAGTAGAATTTTTGTCTTTGTGAGAGACCTTTCTGCCAACTGTTTAGGGGCTGAATCCACAGACCGAGAACACAGAAAGTGCTCAAATAAGAGCAGGAAGAAAGAAAAAGGCAAGAGGCCATTCACTTTCTGAGCAATTGCTCGGACTGCATCCCTCTCAAAGCTCTCATCACACTTCTCCACCTTAGTCCCTGGGGGAGCCCCTGTTGTTTCTCTCCTAATTCTCACTCAGGCATTCATCCCCTTGGCTGATTCTGGACCAGATCTCAATTTTTAGTAAGAGAATATTCATACAAAAGGGCACAGGAAGAGGTTTTTCCCGACAGGAAAGAGAAACAAGATCATTAGGAAACAAAGGTTCATAGCCACAGTTGTCTTCAAAGTGTCTGGAACGGTATCAAAAGGACAGAAGAGAAGGGGGAAAGAGAAAATCACGCTAAGAATGATGCAGATTTTCTTTCTTGTAGTTTTAGAAACAAAGTTAAAGAAACTAAAAGACCCTGACCTAAGTTGGGGTGGGGTTGGGGGATGCAAACACATAAACACACACAAATCTGGTGGCTAAAATCCTAAGCCTAGCTTCCCTCTGGTGAGTACCCACCCACATCATTCTAAATCTTCCCTCTACCCCTAAGGATGCCTCCTCCTTTGTGTCTAGCGAGGAACCTGCCTCTGACACAGAAGGAGGAATAGACACATCAGGGTAAACCCCGCAAGTGGGGCTGGTGGGACAGGGCTTGGCATTCGACCCTGAAGAACAGAACTTTATATTTTGATCCCCAAGGAAATTGTAGAGGGGACATTTAGTTTATTGCCACAGTACATCATTTGCCACAAGGGGCAGGGAACACTGTTGGCAGGAGGGACCACCAGCTCTTTGTCTTATGAGGACACTCTTCTATCACAGCATTTGCTGCTTTACATTCATAACTCACATGTGGTAACAGAATCCACTAGGCTAACAGTGAGGCACCCAGCGCAGGGGCTGCCCATGCCCGACTCTGGGGTCAGCTGGGAAGCAGTGGCTTGGAGTAAGTTTGGCTTCTTGGTATGATTTCCATTTTGGGGGGGGGTCTATGAAGGCAAATGGGGAGCCATTAAAGAATGGGTGACAAGTGCTGTCTTTTGGGGTCCTGGCTTACCGTTGTTTTTCTCTGGCTGATCTCTAGCTACACACTGCTTTATCAATGCCATTCCATTCAGGGAGGGGCGTGGGGAACCCCAGAGTAGTGCTGCTTATTTTTTTTTTTTTTAGCTGTTGCTATAGACAGTAAGCAGGGTATGGGTTGGTTTGTTACAAAGTAAAGCAACAAGGAAGCAGAATCATAATTCAGAGGATATTGTAATTGGACTAATTTCCTGTTTGTAATGTGATTGTTCCTGAGCAGTGATTCTGCAAATTTAATTCACTATCTTAGACATTTTGATTCTTTGCCTTCAAGAGGACATTACAGGAAATTCTTTAGCAACAAATTCTTCTGTGTGTGTGTGAGCAACCATCAGGTGCAAAGCAGATCCAAGATGCTGCTGAACATTTATATAAAGGCCTATGCATGTGGTTTTGAAGAAATGTGACGAGCAGGAGAATTTTCTGTAGAGGTCAGATATATGTATATTAGGTAGCCAAAATAATATGTGCTTGTTTGAAAACAGGCTTGCATTTATCTAAATTTCCTGAGGCTTGTAGGAACAGGACTGGTTACAGCTATACATGGGTAAGTGTGTGTGTCTCCACTAAAACCTGAAGTCATTGAACAGCATATGTTATGTGGGTTCTGTGTTGACTTGGGAATGAGACCATAGAATCAGGAGTAGGAATGTAGCCTCCTGCCATGTAAAATAAAGACCTCCCCAGAGAGGGGGATAAAGGCCAAATCTATTCATTTACCAGGCGGAAAACCCTCCCCAGTGAAGTTTACTGGAAATAGTGCTAAGGAGAAAAAAAATTAGGGGTTTTTCAGTTTTAGTTCACGGTGATTGTACTAAGCATTGAGAACTAGTGCTGTAGCTAAGATGGAAGGTACCTGGTTAAAACAGGTTTTACTGTTTATTGGTCAGGAAGGGATATCAACCCCAGTAAAGGTCTGGTGTCCCAGGGTCAAGGTTCATGACATTTATCAGCTGGTACAATAAGACATAACATTCAAAGTTGAGCTCTCTTAGGTAAGCCCTGGTGTAGGCGGAGATGTTTCCTCCACCACACGTGTGCAGACGTCCAGAACCCGCTTGCTGTTCTATGTGTGTGAGGACCGTTGACCACTTCTTCTGGTCTCAGGTCTCACCACTCTCCAGTTCTTCGCAACCCTTTTAAGACTCAGGTCTCACTTCTCAGACATTTGGGATAATTAAAATAGCCAACTAAATTCCTTTGGGAGTCTTCAAAGAATTAGTATTTAAAAAAACAACAACAACATCTGTTTACAATCAATTGGGAAGGGTTCTGATAGCATGGCAGACTCAAACGCAATGAGAGAGGGCCTGAAAGTCAGCTGCCTGTTTTGCTCAGTCATTAGTACAATGCCTTTCACACAGCAGATGCACAGCTGCTATTTTGTTTAAATAAACAAGTGTGAGGTCAAGAAGTTTCGCTGCTAAGTCAACCCACAGAATGGGAAAAAAATATTTGAAAATTGAGTATTTTATAAGGAGTTAACATCCAGAATATACAAAGCACTCTTACAACTCAACAACAAAGGACCCTATTTTTAAAATGAGCAAAGGACTTGAATAGATGTTTCTCTGTGGAAGATTTACAGTCATACTGTATGATTCCACTCATAGAGGGGACCTATAGTAGTCAAATTCAGAGAAAGAAGGTAGAATGGTAGTTGCCAGGAGATAGGAGGGCAGAGTGGGGGAATTATTGTTTAATGCTTATGGAGCTTCAGTTGGAAAGGATAAAAAAATTCAGGAGATGAGTGATGGTGGTGGTTGTACAACAATGTTAGTGTGCTTAATGCTACTGAAAAGAATTATTAAAAATATGGGTAGTGCCTGTGGCTCAAAGGGGTAGGGCACTGACTCCACATGCCGGGGATGGCAGGTTCAAACCCAGCCCCAACCCAAAACTGCAAAAAAAAAAGGAATACTTAAAAATGGTTAAAATGGCAAATTTTACAGTGTGTATATTGGTTACATTTTTTAAAAAGTGTGTTATTACATGAGTATATTTCAGAAGTACAAAATATTCAACATTATATAAATTAACTTTATTTTGTAAAAAAGGGTAAAAAGCCAATACGTGGAGGATAACTGAGGCCTTAAGGCTTGAGTTTCTAGCAGGTTCCATGGCAAAGAGAATTTTATAGTGGGCTCTTGTAATTTCTTAGAGGAGTGGTGGAACAAGAGGGAAAAGGAGCTAATAGCAGCCAGTCTTTGTCAGCTCTGCACAGAGCTTTTGCATTCAGGTTCTCTTGTCACCCCTTTCAAAACAGGGAAAGTTGATGGTCAGGGAAGGCAAGTGACCATCCTAAGACCACACAGCTCTTTTGCTAATTCTCAAATCCAGATACTCTCACTCCAAATGCTTTTCCTGTGGCACTTAACGTTTCCTAGTGATGCTGCTTTGGTTCCAAACTGACAAACTGCTTTTGCAGCTGTGAATGGTCTAATATGGGATACAATTAAGGGAGTAAAAGCAGGCCTGAGTAGTCTTTAAAAATCACCAAATCATCATGATCATCATCATTGCTAATGTCAATCCTTTGGGGCAACATCTAATTCTTAAATTTTTGCACTTTTTTTCTGAATATAAAAAGTAAATCTGGCTTATTATGGAAATTGTAAGTGGGATAAAAAAAAGGAAAAAACCAGACAAATCACTGGTGATACCTAATAGTAGCAGTTTGATGTATGGCTTTTCTGATTAGATGTTTAAAAACTAAAATGGGAATGTATGGTACATATTGATTCGTAACATATTTATTATTATATTATATTGGATATGTATTCATAATTTATATGTATTATGTAACATTATTATGCACATTTTCTAGGTCATTGAATCTCAGACTTTGGCCTGAGCTTTAGGGTGGAAGGTATAATGTTAAGTGCATATACTTGCCATGGGTATTAAGAGCCTTCTGGGCTTTAAGTAACACAAAATGACTGCCTAGCTTAAGCAAAAGGGGAAATTTCATGAAAGGATCATGGGGCAGCTCATGGAACCTAAGGAGCCATGGCTAATCAAGCCAACAGAGGACAGGGGACAGGGACCCAGAGGCCTCAGCAGAGGGATGATGCTGGCATCTCTGGGTCCCTCAGTTTCAAAATATTAAATTCCCAGGAAATATGGTGGGTGAGGGCCTAATCCTTGGACCAGTCGTCTTTGGGTAGGACAGTGGTGCGTGGCGGCAACATGGTAGTTTTGTGGTACTCACGTGTTGGAAGGAGGAGTGACTAGGAAGAAGGGGAAGAGGATGAGGATGTGGAGGAGAAGATGGAAAAATGTGGGGGTAAAAGGAGGCTTGTAAAATGAAGGTAGTAGATTCAGTGAAAAATAGATATTTATCTCAAAAAGAAATGAAAAAATTGGATCAATTTATTTGGACACTTAAACAAAAACGATACTAAAAAAAGGAAGTTAAAATGCTTCATTAAAACAAAACAATACTAAAAAACAATACAAAAAAATGAAACTAAAATGCTTCATTAAAATTTAGTGTTTGCAAAATTATAAGTCAAATCTTTAATGCTAGTATAGCAATGTGTTAAATTTAGAACAGTTCAAGTGGGCTGTATTTTTATGCAATGGTTGGATATTTCTAGAAACTTTGAGGCTCCATGTGTAGGTACTGCACATACTTATGCCCCCTTTTGTAGGGCTTAGGGCATTGTTTTTGTGTCAGATATTTATAGAGGTTTACACAATGGTCATAGTTTTTGTTCCATGACAAGCTGTTGACAGTAGCTAAATTTTATTTGCTCAGGAGTCCTTGGTCAGGAATGAAACTCCCACTTATAGCATTTTTTTTCCCATGGAAAATATGATCTACTTTATGAAGTGGTTTCTAAAATTATATTTCAGCTAAAAGCAAGACCTGCTAATTCATCCATATAAATGTATAGAAACTGACAGATGTGTGGATATTATTACACAAACACATAGCCTTGATCACCCACCTAAGTGACACTAGCTACATATTTGTCCAGGCTTATGTACGGATGGTAGTAGATAACCTCAAGGGTTTGAAGAAACAAGTTAATTCGGACACCGAGACACATGAATGTTAAAGCCTATGAAGGTGAGAGAGACTCCAGTATTTTTAGCTCTGACGACTGAATGAAATAGCTTTCTCCAGTGATTTCTTCCCAGGCCTTCTGTACCATCCTTACAAACGGAGTCAAATGAGAATACATTCTAGTATCTTCCTTTTGCTGTTTGTGGCCCCTTTTTTGTTCCCTTAAGACTGGGCTTCTAACTTTGATTTTGAAAGGTACACTGGCCAGCCCTTAGTCTGATCATTTTACCGTCTGAGTAAACCATTGTTCCTGGAGGCTGCTACAGGTATATGGCAGCCTCTGAGAAAGCTCAGAGTGGGCCTCAGGGTGTCTGGCTGGGTAGGATTGGGTCCCTAAGGATTCAGTGGACCAATCATAAGGGCTCTGCCATTCATCATCTTTGGGCTCGAAAATGTTACCTGGAAGCCTAGTTCATGGGGCTAGCAGGTTTCAGAGCCACAGTATCTGGGACATAGGTAGGTTGATAAATACGTATTGAATAACGGAGAGGTTTCTCAGCTTCTGAGGCCTAGATCATAGATCTTGAGACGATCCGGAGGTCTTGAAGACACCACTGTCACTAGTTGTCAGCAAGAAATAGAAAAGCCAGAAAAATCTTATAGAATCTATTCTAAAACATAGGATCTGACATCCTATACTAGGCCAAATTATGAAGCTCTTAGATAATTGGGTCAAATCCCTGGCTCCACATAGTGTTTGGCATATACACATCATCAAGGTATATTTTTGAAGAAAAGAGTAAAATTAAATTCACCAAATTTACCAAAGACTTCAGTTTGGTTCAGACAGCCTTGAGATCTAAGAAGTTGATTCAGAGGAAGAAAAGGATTTCTCAATCACATGGAACTGGCTGAACTTCAACCTCTTTCTAGTTAAATGTATCAAACAGAGTCTTCAAATATAGGAAGCAACTGATGGAGCCTTTTATTATTAACTAATGGCTACTATCATCAACATTGTCATCATCCAAAATTGAACTTTTATAAAATAGATAATGCTATTAATCCTCTTTTACCCACGACATTACTGAGATTAAGAGAAATTAAGGAATTCAAGCAATAAGTGGGAGGACTGGAAACCAGATCTGCCTGTCTCTTGTGCATCATGCATTGAAGTCAGAGAATTTTAAGGAAAAAATCTTGAGAAAATGCTGAAAATCTTGAGAAAGGCAGAAGTGACAGGATAAGGAAATGTTTAATCCTCGTGCTGGAATTTGTCCTGGGTTTAAGAGGCCAGGTTTCCTGTTTGTGAGTTCTTGCTGGAAAAATGTCATAAAGACACTCATAAATCTGTTGGAGTGGACACTTTAATGTCCTCTTCTGATTTCTATTAGGAAGAAAAAAAAAATTAAGACAGTAGCTCTCAAACGTTACTATCCAGGGCTTTTAAAACGCACGTTGGCCAGGAGCAGTGGTGCTCGCCTGTCATCCCAGCTACTTGGGAGCCTGAGGAGGGATGATTGCTTGAGCCCAGGAGTTTAAGGCTGCAATATGCTATGACTACATGTGTAAAGAGCCACTGTGTTTCAGCATGGGCAACATAGTGAGACTCTATCTTTAAAAAAGAACCAAACAGGCTCAGCACCTGTGGTTCTAGTGGCTAAGGCGCCAGCCACATACACCTTGGCTGGAGTTCGAATCCAGCCCGGGCTCGCCAAACAACAATGATGGCTGCAACCAAAAAATAGCCAGGCATTGTGGCGGGCACCTGTGGTCCCAGCTACTTGGGAGGCTGAGGCAGGAGATTCGCTTGAG
>NW_003852406.1:1953587-1957844 GCF_000181295.1 Otolemur garnettii | reverse complement strand
CCCCCCCCCAGAAAACCCAAAAAACATCTGGAAACTTTTATAGTTTTGTATATTTTTTTTAATGGATCTTGTTTTTTTTCATTTTTTTAAATTAAGTCATAGTTATGCACATTAATACTATCATGGGTACAGTGTGTTAGTTCCATATACAATTTGAAACATTCTCATCCAATTGGCCAACAGAGCCTTCACGTCATGCTCATAGTCATTGTGTTAAGACATTTATATTCCACACTTAGAGAGATTCACGTGCACCCTTGTAGAATAGATCATAGGCACGATCCCAACATTACCCTTCCCTTCACCCATCCTCCCACCTCCCCTTCCCTCCCTCTACCCTTTCCCCGTATTCTTGGGTTTAACTTGGGTTATAGCTTTCCTGTGATAGCTAAATAGTAGGGCTGAGTACATTGGATACTTTTTCTTCCATTCTTGAGATACTTTGCTAAGAAGAATATTTTCCAGCTCCATCCATGTAAACATGAAGGAAGTAAAGTCTCCATCTTTCTTTATGGCTTCATAGTATTCCATGGTATACATATACCACAATTTATTGATCCATTCATGGGCCGATGGGCACTTGGGCTTCTTCCATATGTATTTGTTTTTAAGAAAGGAAAATGGGAACATTGGGGAATGCTAGAGCACTGGGTTTTAATTCTGCTACATCCTAAGTAGCCAGAAAAATTAATGATACAGCTCCTTTTAGAGTGACCTAGAACCCAAACTTCATTAAAAAGTAATCTTATCTAGAAAAAGTCCTTTCATTGATGAAAAGAGAGCTTCATGGCCACAAGAAATGTCTACCTGCCAGGCAGATTTGTTCCATTTCCTGTTGGTAGTCTCCTTAGGAAAGCTGAGAAATGCCTCCTAGAATAAGTGCACAGCTCTGTCCCCTTTAATAATGACACATGATTAGTTGTAGCCTGTGGAGCTGTACTTACTCTGGGAAATTGGTATTTTCACATATGTGTATGTTTGAACAATAAGAGGCTGAGTCTTTTTGATCCAGATCATCTGTGTCACTTATGAGCAATTCTCTGAACATGATTTTTTTTTATCATCATATGTGACAGCACAGATTCTTAAAACGGAAAGCCGTCATCTAGTTAAGCATCTATGCAAATGTGAGGTGGCATAAGGCTTCAGGTGGCTTGTTAGCAGGTTTTAGACTGGATCTAGAAATAGATTCTGAGATGAAGAGTTGAGTGTAGAAGGGAGGACTCTCCAGATCAACACCTGAGGGAATGAAGGAAGCGGGGCCGGGCAGAGGGACATGCTGAATAGTGATGGAGTCACAGAGAAGGCCCCTGCAGATCCCATGGGCAGTCCTGCTGCTTCCAAGTTGTCCCAAATTGGGGTAATGGGACCAGGACTTGGAACCTCATGGTAACCAGTCAAGTCATCGCATGCCTGCTGCCTCTGGGAGGGGACATATGCACGGCCAAGGCCATTCCTCTCAGGAGAGGACAGTTTCTGGGGAAGGAACTTAGTTGTGATCCATTATTAGTGGCACTGGGGGAATGTGTACCTCTGTCCTGCAGGGGGATCTGGTTTATTAGGGAGACCAGAGTCATAGTTTGTTTCAATGATGTAGAGATACTACTCACTCCACGTGGAAATACCATTGACTCAGCACAGGTTTTATACTTGCAACAAGTTGTAAGTGTTGTTAACTATATTTGTGCAAATGTAGCGCGGCATCTTCAGTTTCATAACATGCTAAAGTTAAATGATGAGGGATTCGGTGTGGATTTGCTGTATCATAAGGTGCGTTGGCTATTGTAGGGACAGGTATTAGCCAAAATTTTATCTCGGCAAGAACAGATGTCAAATTTTCTGAACAACAAACTCGGCAATGTGAATTATTGAAAGAAAATTTTTGTAGGAATGCAGCATTTCTGTGTGATGTCATGTCAAGTCAAAACACCTTGAATATTTCTTTGCAAGGTAAAACTAAGTCTATGTATCATATGTGGTAAAAAAAAAAAATACAAGCATTTCAAGAAAAGATTTTTTTCAAAGCACTTCTTCTTCAAATGAAAATTTTGAATGAACATTTCCCCCAATTAGCAAAGGTCATTGATGAGCAGGATTTGAATCATTTGAAGAATACAAGTTGTTATAGACCTATTAATTGGAGAATACGATGAAAGGTTCACTGACTTTGACAATAGTGACATCACACTCAAATTAGTATTTCAGCCTCACCTAGTTGATATGGGCGAGGCATCTAAAGAGCTATGATGGAATTGAACGAGCTCTTAGTAGATGACATTTTAAATTCATTGTTTTATGCTAAGGAAGATCCAACTGAAATGTAGAAAAATGCAGAATATTCACACCTTTAGCAACGTGCTTGAAAATGTTTTCTTGCTTTTCAACTATGTATTGCTGCGAATCTACATTCTACCTAACCCAAATCAAGACGCCTGTAAGGTCACAATTGGCTTATACTCATCTAGAGGACCAACTGAAACTGCAGACCACCCCATGCTGCAACCAAATACTCACATGTTTTCCAACAAAAAGCAGACACAACGAAGTCATTAAAAGGTTAGTTAACTTTAAAATCAACAAATAGTTTTCATTTTTTTAATTACTAAGTACTAAGCAGTTAGATTTTTACAAAATAAGGTACATTTTTAAGTGTATCTGATTGAAGTTTCTTGAACACAGCCTTGTTTGATTATAGCTAAATTGATGCACTCTTCCAACATGAAAATGTTCTCCACCCTGCTCTAGAGCTGGGGTCAGCAGACCATAGTCTATAGACCAAATGCAGCCTGCCTGATTATTTTTTTCTACGATGTGATTTTGATTTTGCCATCTTGACAGCTAAGAATGGTTTTGATCTTTTAAAATGGTGGGGAAATATTAAAAAAAGAAGAAGAAGAACATTTTGTGCCATGTGAAAACTGTATGGAATTCAGATTTCAGTGTCCATACGTATTATTGGCACAGAATCACACCCTACGTCTATGTACTGTGTATGGCTGCTTTTTAAGCTACTATAGCAGAGTTGAGTAGCTGTGACAGAGACCATCCAACCACAGAGCCTAAAATATTTCGTAGCTGACCCTTTTCAGAAAAAGTTTGCCAACTGCTGCTATAGAGTGATTCTCAACCTCAGCTATGTTGGAAACAGTTGGGAAAACTTTTAAAACTCCCAATCCCCAGTCCCCATCCTACACCAATTAAATCAAAATCACTGGAGATGAGACCCAGTCTTCAGTAGTTGGTAATGTTCCCAGTGTTTGTCCAATGTGCAGCCAAGGCTGGGAACCACTGCTGAAAGCATGAATGCACTTCGAGGGGTACATGGACTAGGCCTCGGCCTCCAGTCTGCCAGATGAAAAGAGAATTCAGGCCACCATCTCACCACCTTTGTGTGCGAGGGGTAATATGAGCAAGATATCCAGAGCCTCCAGATGCCCTCTGGTTAAAGCCCTTCCCTATAAGGAAGTAGGGATAAAGACAGAGGGGGGAGGAGAAGATTTTACCAAATATCTATCCCAGCACATGGAGTGACTACATAGAAAGCAAATTTTCCCTAAAATGGCATATCAGCAAATGTACAGCCAGTGTAGCCTGGAGGAACAGGTGGCCTGTTCCTTAGCATACAGTAATGCAACCATCCAGTTGAAGCTGTAGAGCACAGAACCAGTCATCCAGTGCCATGAATTCAAATAGAAAGTTTAATGAACTGTGTGATCCATGAACTCTCTCACCTGGGAGGCTTGTTAAACTGCAGATTTCTATCCATGCCCCATTCTTATAAAATTAAAATCTTTAGGAATAACCCTAGATCTGCATTTTAACCAGTACCCAAGTAGATTCTTAAGAATGTTGAGGTTTCTAAATGGTTATGGCTTACTGGCAGATGTGCAGGCTAAAGTTATCCTACCATTACTTGCCACTGGGGACTTAACTGGCTAAGCCAGTTATCCATTCCTTCTAGAGTGCACATGGGCACACATAAATGGACTTCCCAGATAAAATCTGTAGCTTAAATGCCAAGTGGCCTTTAGAAGAGCCAGAGTTATATGCATTACATCAATTGCTGTCTGTCTTAATATTATTGATACCTCTATGACAAACTGTATTAAATATCTTAAAAGTGCCAAATCTTCTTCAAAGATAAAACTAATTTTTGGAAGTAGGTTCACATCATTAGAGTAAAATGGGGTGAAAACATGGATAATCATGTTTGATCTGTTTTGGTTTTTTTAAAAAATAAGCTTTTGAAACATCACC
>NW_003852406.1:1935452-1952054 GCF_000181295.1 Otolemur garnettii | reverse complement strand
AATTAGTGCAGTCTTCATGGAAAACAGTATGGAGATTTCTCAAATAAGTAAAAATTGGACTGTCAGATGACCCAGCAATCTCATTACGGGGTATCTACCCCAAGGAAAAGAAATCAATATGTAAAAAAGATACCCGTACTCTTACATTTATCACCACACTATTCATAATAGCAAAGGTACAAAATCAACGTGAGTGTCCATCAATAGAGGCCTGGATAGAGAAAATGCGGTATCTGTACACAATGGAATACTATTCAGTCATAATAAACAATGAAATCATGTTTTTCACAGCAACATGGATGGAACTGGAGGCCATTTTTTTTTAAGTGAAACAACTCAGACATGGGAAAAACAAATACTCCCATGTTCTGACTTACAAGTGGGAGCTAAATAGCTAAATAAAGTGTATACCTGGAAACAGAGTGTGGAATGACAGACAATAGAGTCTCACAGAGAGAGGTAGGGGGAAGGGGAGAATGATGGGAGGTTGCTTGGTGGATACAACGTTGGGTGCATTGCTTCAGTGATGGAGGCGCTGAAGGTTCTGACTTCACTGCAATGCAATATATCAATGTAGAAAAATTGCACTTGTACCCCATGAATATATACAAATAAAAAGCAAATTTAAAAATAAGTTTAGAAAATGAGTTTTTACTCTTAAGTGACTCTTAAGTGACCAAACTTAAGAGTTTTTACTCTTAAGTGTCCTGTACCAGGACACTCTTTAACTCTAAAGACACACTTTCATAGTATTTTGTTTAAAGCAGGGTCATTTGAAAGAAGCCCATCTTATCCCTGCGTAAAGGAGGACAAGCTTTTAGATTTAAAAATTCCAGTGTATTTTGTATGAAACCAACTCTGTTTCTCTATTGTCATTTTTGCAAGTTTTAACTACTTTCAAAGTCTAGAAGCTGTCAGTGTGTGGGTGTAGGTGTTTAAATTTTGAGATACTTGATCCTATTATAGGAAATCATCGTGGAGACAGGAGAAAATCAGCATTTAATTTCTGTTAATTATGGAAACTTGTGGGGGAGATGTGATACTCAGACAGGATGGTCTTTCTCTTCTGTCCAGTGTAATTAATGCGTTCACATTTGCATGAGAGCCAAAGGGCAGAATTACAGAGTAGACAGAACAACTCACGTCCTGTGACTGCTGAGCTGGGTCAGATAGCAAATGTACTTTAGAATCAGATTTTAAATATAATTCAGGTGAACAGAGTGGTGTGCTAAATCAGGGTAGGGGTAAATTCTGTGGGCAGTGCTGAAAGGTTTTATTTGACCAACCTGGGACCTAAGGTGTCTGCTTTTAAAATGAAAGGATATACTTTACCAGCCAAGTCTACCCTCCTGGAGTGCATGGGTGATGCCCCTTGATAATAGCATAAAGGGAGTTTGAAGCTTTCTGTTTTCAACTGATTTACTGGCATTGACTGCATTCATTGTGTGCTTATCATCACGGAGGCAGGCTCATGTTCTAAAGTGCCCTGTCTGAGGGCTTTCACAAATTCTTGGATGTCTTTAATTTCACCAAGCTGAACAAAATTGAACTCATAGATCACTGAGCCTTGATGTCCCAAAGGCAAAGATTTCCAAAATAGATGGTACTACACAATCGGAACAACATAATACCACACTGATGTGGAGTCTGAATCACTCATGAGTCTCTTCATTCATAATACGAAGCCTTTTGGAGATACTCAGGTGACAGTTTGTCCCTTAGACTTTGTTAACTGATTGCTTTAAGCGTTCATGGTGGAGATGAAAAGTAAATGAAAGTCCTTTGGGAAATGCAGGTAAATTTGTTTAGCCTCAGTATCTTTGACTTTTATTTTAGAAAGGCTCTTGCTGTGATTAAAATTTTATTCTTGTTTCTGTTTGCCTGGACAAAACTGAAACTACTTCACTCTGTGTGTGTGTGTGTGTGTGTGTGTGTGGCTACACACGTGACTTGTGTGTTGGGGGGTGAGCGTGGGGAGATGTGGGGCCCTTTGCCTGGTTTCACGTTGCACATTGCTGGCTTTCCTATTTACTGAAGAACTGCATTTTGACATTCACTAGAAAAAAAAAAAATCTGCCGCACAGCCCCTCCCCCATTTGATGTTCCCCTTTGTCTTAGATTGTGATATTGCCTTCCAAATTTTAAAGAGAGAGAGAGAGAGAGAGAGCTCAAGTTAGGCAACGTGGCTTCCAGAGTTCTAACTGTTGAAGGGTTAAAGCCACAGAAAAATTATAATTTAAGTACTGTGGCGGGGAGGGCTAGTAAAGAAAGGTGGCTTTGTTTGGACGATTAGTTTGGGCTCTGTTAAGGCAGACAAAATATCTTTTTTCGGTCTTATGGTGTAGGCAGGGTTTAGATGCTTTAAAGCAAATCTTCAACTGCATTCTCCTTCTCTTACATCAGCCCACTTCTCCCCTCTCATGTGGCGAAACAATAAACAAAGTGGCCACTGTTGGTGCTCTGGGTCTCGTTCTCCTTCTTTCTAGTACAGGCTCCCAGGATGGAAATCTCTAGCCATTTTAAGTCCAAAAATTCTGCTCCTGTAAGAGAGGACACTTGCCAAATGTTCGCTAGCTGGAGAAAGTCTCATGGACAGTCAGCTCCAAAAGGGTTCTGCAGGAATGCAGCTGCTTGGGAGGATGGGAGAACTCGCTCTCAACTCTGTTTTGTTTTTCCTCGGCATTTGTAAAGTCAACCGCTTTAGGCCAGAGGGTGTGGCTGAGACTCCCAGAAAGCACTGAAAGTACTATTTGTTCTTGAAAATGTTACAGTTAATTTCTTGGTCTCAGTAGTAGGGGAAGAAAAAGATCTTTGTGAAGAAAAGCAACAAAATGCAGGCATGTATCTGTTGTCCCTGGCTGAGATTTCAGGAGATTTGTTAACACTGATATCAGCAAAGAAAGCAGACTTTGAGAGGTTATTTTAAAGTGGTTATTTAAAAGACGTTATCCTTAACCTCAGATCTGTGATTCCTAAGAGGTCCCCTGAATGTTTTCTGGGGGATTGGGGTGGGGGGATGGACCCTCTAAAATTGAACAGAAAGGCTTGTGCAAATAGGGCTTTTATTGGAGAAAGACTAATTTTAAAGTCTCAAATCCAAAAGCAAGTTCATAAGCACAAATTTACCCCTTTTTTCTTTTGAGCAGAGTTGGATATCAAGAGATTTTCAGGCTTTGTGAAGTCTAAGGTGCCTCACCTGACTTTAAAGCTCTGGGTGAGTGAGTGCACACACGTGCAAGCTTGTCCCTGCAGACATATTGCCAGGCTTTGGGTAACAGCCAAGGTATTGAAAGCAAAGGGATGAGAAGGGGACCAAGTGAGCCTTTCCCAGAGCTGACCCTGCCACTCTGCCCTTTCCTTTGGCAGTTGACCCCAGCCATGGTGGTATAAGGGTTAGAGCAGAGTGCTTGTGGTTGAAAGTAGTCACCAAAATAATTGAAAAGAGCAAGTAAAGTTTTAGCAAGGAAAGCCCAACTTTTGGATTTTATACACAACTTAGTTTCAAGGTGGCTGCCTGTCTACTAAAATGTCAGGGTCTCGTGCAGCTGCCTGGGTCCTTCATTCTCAGAGTGCTCTAGGTCGAAAAATGACCAGACACCCCAAAGTAAGGCAAACGTGAAACAAAGTTTATTGAGGAAGAGAAAGATAGGTTTACAGAGTGAAAGCAAGATATAGGCTTACAGAGCAAGATACCTTTGTCATAGACAGGGAATAGCGGCGCCCCCCAACCCCCATTGTCATGACACAGGAAAGGCAAAGAGGCAAAGGTTATGGCCCAGAGGTTCTCTTTTATACCTGGGTTGGGCCCGCCTCATGATTCAGAGGTCACCTTGGAACCAGACTTTTACTGCAAACCTGTGAACCTCCTGTGAGCCTCTCTGAGAGCCCATGAGGAGTGCAGCTGTGGACCACGTGATAATTAGCCTTAAGACTGTTCTAGGTCACCTCCAAGACTCCACTGCACCTGTTGTTAGGCTAGCTAATCTTCTTTATCCTTTTGTAATTGGCTCACTAATTTTGATTAGTACGTTGGTAGGATGGTCCCTCCTCCCCAGGTTTGAGCAATCACTTTGGACAACGTTAAAGTGGGAGGCACTAAGATGGAGGCCTGGAGGCCCCAGCCTTGTCTTCCTTCCCAGGAGCACCTGATTCCTAACTACCTACCTAACATAAGGATTGGCCAAAAAGTAGCCCTTCATTGTGATGGGGGAGAGAGCGAGGGAAGGACAGCCCATGTGTGCTGCTGGTCCCTAGAGCCCAGGACGCCCTACTTTACATCCACCGGCAAATGATTCCTCCCTGGTGCTTATGTGTTTTGAAGTCAGAACTGGATTTGCATTCTGTCTCTCCCACTATCAACTGACTTACTTGGAGGCAGTTATTTAAATTCTTTGAACTTTAGTTTTCTCATTTGTAAAATAGGGGTAAAACAGCACCTTGAAATGACTTGTTATGACCAAATGAAATGATGCACCCAAGATGAATACTTCTGGGTCTGACCATAGAGTGCTCAAGAAAAGGAGCTGCTCTTTCATTAAAACCAGGGCTCCTTTCCACACCAAGGTGTGTCATCCTAAAAGCAGGGATTCTGAATGGGAAAGCAGTGCTAAACCTGGTCCAGACTGTTTTTCTTTATGAAACTTTTGGGACTAGAAATAGGTGTATCTACCAAAAAAACTGAAAATTAAATCTGGATTTAGTGGTTATAAAGATGGAGGAGTTAAAAGCTAGGCTGGATGGAAGCCTAGCTTTTAGATAGAAATAAAGAAGGGAAAGAAAGTTTTTAGGCTAAGGCAGCACCTGTGGCTCAAGGAGTAGGGCACTGGCCCCATATACCAGGGGTGGTGGGTTCAAGCCCCAGCCAAAAACTGAAGGGGGGGGGAAAGAAAGTTTTTAGGCTCTAATCTCATCTCGGGACTTACTCTTGCTCTGCTATATCAAAGCAGTTATACCTTTTTGCCCCTCATGCCATGATACTTTTTGCTTTGGTATCTTCGCCTATGTTCTCCCTTCTGTCTGGGATTTCCCATCCCAACTCTGCCAGGTAAGTTCATCTTTTTAAAACCTTCCTGAGAAGTTTTCATGCTCTGAAGTATTCCGTTCTATTTAAATTCACTGTGTTACTTTTTGTTAGTAGTCATTGACGAAGGGTATGAGAATCAAGCAAACAATGCCTGGGAAACACTTTGTAAAATTACAGGGTACTATATAAAAAAAAGCCATTTAAAAATTCTAATAATAGGGTGGTGCCTATGGCTCAAGGAGTAGGGCGCTGGCCCCATATACCGGAAGTGGTGGGTTCAAACCCAGCCCTGGCCAAAAAACCAAAAACAAATAAATAAATAAAAATCAACCATTAAAAAAATTCTAGTAATAATTGTTATTATACTTACCAATGCCGATCTTTGTTTGTACTTTTATTTCAAACCATTTCCAGGAAGATTTTTAGACTAAAACACTCAGAGGGCTTCCTGGAGTGAAGGATCCACTTTTTTTTTTTTAAATAATACCTCTGTATTAAATACTATCAAAACACTGAGGTGCCTGGACTAGTTATTTTGATAGCATCAGCAGCCAATTTGAATTAATTATGTGTGTCTTAACAATTACTGAATAATCATTAAGATGATTCAAAACATCAATCAACAAACCAAACAAGAGCATCTGAGTTATCATTTTATTTGACTCCAAAGAACAAAGGTTGGAATTCTAGAGAAACAACAAATATGAAATCCTGAGAAGACATGTTAAACCAAAGATCCGTCCTGTCCTTTGGTCGCAGGTCATTAATCAGACAAGGTAATGCTTTGGAGAAGAGTTTTCATTTACACAGGCAAAAAAAAGATCTCAGCTCAAACATTTCTAAGTCCCAAATGTGGCCTAGAATCTTTGGGAATTATGCTTATTTTCCCAAAGTATCTTCTAGTAAAACATTGCTGTGCATTGCAAGATATCATAGCTATAGTTTTGGTTTTTTTTTTAATGGGTCTTCATTTCTCTTTCTGACTTCTCCATTCTGTCAGTAATTAAAAAAACTCATAGAAAATATTACAAAATAAAATACATGTATATATAAAGCTATAATACAGTGTTGAGTGTATGTGTTTGTGTGTGCATAGGAATCTAGTTATTAATTTAAACACGGATCTCTGGGGGATCTGAGAAGGAGCTTGGAGATTTCCATTTGCCTTGTGAAAAGTTTAATATGTGTTGAAAAGCACAAGGCTCAGGTTCAGATTACACAGAGTGAAAGCTTGGGCTGTTATGAGTGCTGAGAATCCCAGAGACAAAAGCTTTTAGTTATAACTGCATTTCTGGAGAGGAGGGCGCCGGTTCCTTCACCACTTCCATTAAGGAGCAACTGCTTATTTTAGTGGTGCCTTTCTCTCAGGAAGTGCAATATATAGTAAGAGCAGAAAAATAAGCAAAGGAGGAAATTTGATATTGATTTTCTTTTCTTCTGTGAAATTACATGAAAGCTCAATGGCTTGTAGCAGTAACTTAGTCAATAAGGCTCCATTTGAGATTACCTGGAAGTTCAATGTTCTCCCCATCCTTTTAAACCTCCTCCAGTGTCAAGTTCTCTTGTATTTAATAGTCTTTAGTGCTGAGATACTATGAAGATTTTATTCATCACACTGCAGAGAGGGTGTTGCTAAAGGTAGAACCGAGAATATTCCCAGACAACAAAAGTCTGCCCCTCCTTTCTGCTGAAAAATCACAGCACACAAAAATGTCAAATCTGAAAATCCAAGGAAGATGAGACTTGTTGTAAAGCAATTTTTCAGTATTAGCGTGTTGCTGGGTTTCCCCGGGTTTGAGCTGCAGAAGGAGTAAGCAGATTGTTTTCTCCTATGGGGCTGTCAGGTTATGTAAGACTCATCATTATGTGTGCACACATTCTGGGCATGAGAATTTCTAACATTTCTTGAACACTTATTGTGTGTAGATAGCATGCTAAGTCTTTTTATGGTTTCTGTTTTGTAGGGAAGCAATAAGTCGCCTGTGTGAAGCTGTCCCTGGGGCAAATGGAGCCATTAAAAAGAGAAAGGTAAATATTGATGTGGTTTTCTCTTTTTTTTGCAGTTTTGTGGCTGGGGCTGGATTTGAACCTGCTACCTCCAGCATATGGGGCTGGTTCCCTACTCCTTTGAGCCACAGGTGCCGCCTTGTTGTGGTTTTCTTGTTTTACAGTTCCCTAACTATGGCAAAGATAGTATCAAAATAATTGGGCATTCATGCCACCATATGACCCTGAGTCCAGCCTGGGCTTTGTGAGATGATCTCTGAGCTGCACACAAAGTTGCTCTTGTCCCTCAAACTTCTCTGAGTTGCCTGACACTGTCTGACATCGTGATGCTTCAAGTGGCAGGTGGAGAAAGAGCCTGGGCTTTGAGGTCAGAAGCAACGGGTGCCTTCTTACCTTTGAGCACCAGACCTCATCTCTTTGAGTCTCTGCTCTTGGTCCTGTCAAGTTAGAGAATGGAACCAGATGACTGGTTTGATGTTTTCCAATTTCAATATTTGTAAAGTGTAGAATGTATTGCACATTCTAACATTTTAGACTGTTTAGATTTTCTAGCCTATTTTCAAATGTAAGTATGGATAGTGGTTAGGTGAGGTAGTGACACATGAGAAGAGAAGCTTTCCATACTGAAAGAAACTAACAGTTGGGATATTGGATAGAGTAGATTGAAATATTGTCCCTGCCACCTCCTAACAGTGTGATCTTGGACAAATCACTTCACCTTTTGAATCTTTGGTTTTCTCATCTGTAAAGTGGGAGAAAGCAGCACTTACATTATAGAGTTATGTGAGAATTAAATGAAGTGGTATCTACAAACTGAATAACAGTGTCTGGCATATATTAAGCTTTTTACATTAATGGTAGCTGGTATTATTGTAAGCTATTAACCGTGGAATGTTTTAAGAGCGTTTGCACCTAAAGGTGCTTAAAAAGTGCAAAGCAGAGGTGCAAAGGCTCTTAAAATATCTATATACATCACAGAAATGTAGACCATTTAAAAAGGAAGGGATTTTTAGAGATCTTCTGGTCCAACCCTCTCATTTGCCAGCTACTAAACTGAGTCCAACAGAAGACATGGTATTTGCTTTGAGATCAGAGCCAGCTAGCTGTAGGCCGGGTCTTCAGAGCCGCAGATTAGTCCTCTATTTCTATACCACCCTGCCTCATTTTTTGGTCATCATTCTCTATCATTTATATAGAACTGAGCCCAGTGTCACCAGAGTGACTCAGAGGAGCCACATGGTACAGAAAATTCTGAAAAATGGCCATTGAGTTCTATAATGGACACCCTATTACAAGCTTCTTTGGCAGAGCCCATGACTCCGAAGCAGCCTCTAGCCTCTTCCTTCCCGTAATCTCTGTGAATGGGACGCTTCAACAGAATGTTCTCAACAAACAGGCTCATTCATTTAAGATTTCTCATTTCAGGAATGGGGATTCCACACCCCCAAATAAAACAAAACAAACCTGGCTAGCATATATCCAGAAAGTACCCTTGTACAGAAAAAATGTCCCCGTTTCCATGTCTGGCTGTGGTAATGTTAGTCTTCTGTCTCTCTTTTTTTTTCTCAGTCCATTCAGCTACAGGTTTGTTAGTTTTGTTAATCTTTTGAAGAATCAACTTTTGGTTTAATTGACTTTCTCTATTGTTTTTCTATTCTCTTTTTCTTTATGTCTGCTCTAATCTTTATTATTTCCTTCCTTCTTCTAGCTTTGGGTTTAGGTGCATTCTTTTTCTGTTTCCTGAGTTAGGTTTTTTATTTCTAATCTCCTCATTTTTTTAATATAAAGCTGTAAATTTGTAGCTATAAATTTCCCTCTTATCATTCACTGTATCCTACAAATTTTGGTACTTTGTTCTTTGTTGTTTTTGTACTTTATTAATCATCACAAAAATCCTAGACATTGGTCCTATTATCTGTTCCTGTTTCACAGATGAGAAAGCTGGGTACCTGAGGGGTTAACTTGCCCAATGACCAGTCAATGTGAGGAGGAGCCAGGCCACACCCGGGCAGTCTGGCTCTGGGGTCCACACTCTTAACCAGATGTTATCTATCTCTCTCCCTAGCATCTCCCTTGAGATTAGGGAGCCAAAAACTATTTAAGGCCAGTTGAATATGATCAGGATGTTCATTTGATTCCAGTAGGCCTGTGGGCTGTTGTACTGTAGGCAGTTTGGAGTGCTTAGGATTGTGCGATATCCCATGAGTTTTGAAGTCTAAAAGTTAATGAATAACCAAAAAAACAGGAGGTTCCTGAGAGTCTGTGTGGTATGGAGTCAGAAGAGCCATTCTGGCATGTCAGTACCAATAAATTAGACTCAGCTCTGGCCAATTAATGTCTACCTATCGAAGAGTGTTCTCATTTGTAAAGTGTGGATACGCACCTCTCTCCTGCCTGCCTCCACTCTTTAGTAAAAGTTGGGAAGTATCCCCTCCTCAGTCTCTTCTTTCTGTGACCTTCCTCTACCACACCTGTCATGACCTTTCCCAAAGGCCAGGCCTGTGGTTTCTCCCCTCCCTCTTCCTCAAAGGAGAAATCCTGTAGCATAAGTCATTTAGAAAGTAGTCATTGTAATCATTACGGTTTGTTAGCACTTCACTGTACACTATGCATTTCTATACACTTTATTCCTGAATTCAATTCTTCTAAGATCTCTCATGGCTGGAGGTGGAAGGGTGGAAGTGATGTTACTATTCCTTCTTTGTAAATAAAAACACTGAGAGGGCCTCTAGGAGTTTCCTAAGTCCCCCCCCCCAACCCTCACTGATTAGTGACCCACCTAGGACTTGAACACAAGTTGCCTCATGGCCAGTCTGTGAGCTTTCCACTGTGCTGTGCTTTCTATTCTCAGGGTCCTTTAAATGTTAGGTCATTCGTAATAATGGAATGAAAGACTTTATCTCCTAAACAATAAATGCCTTTAGGGCATTTCTCCAGAGGTTAAGGTTATTGTGAGGACAAAATTAAGATTATATATGCAAGAGTTCTTCACAATGACAAAGTGCTTTTCAATTAGAGATAGTTTAACTATTTAATTGGTATTTAATGATAATTTTTTAAAACCAGCATGGAAAAGAAACTGTAGAAAATAAATGAGTGACTTGCCATTAAATACAGTCACTGTGGAGAATACAAAACTCCTGAATTGTGTGGCTTGTCTTGCCAAGAATCGTGTGAAGAGCAGAGAAAGTAGACGAAGAGTCAACCTTACAACAGGGTGATACCTAGAGTGTTTGAGGTTCCTTAGATATATTGTTTGTACTACATTCTAGGTTGTGCTTGGCATTGAAAATAAAACCATACATTCAATTTCAATAATGCATTTTTAACAGTTTGGTGTAGTTCCATAATAAATCGAAGGAGGTTAATACATGTATAAATAAGCAAAACTATGAGAGAAACAAATTATATTTGCATCAGTTGCCTCAAAGTATTAGTCCATATGCTGAAGAATCACTTATTTTCCACCCTCAACTGGCCCACTTTCCAGCAGAGGATTTCAAGACCTAATCCATGTCATACGATCCATCACAGTATTTAAATCTCTCCACAGGGCACAATGGCTCATGCCTATAGTCCCAGCATTTTGTGAGAATGAGGTGGGATGATTGCTTAAGGCCAGGAGTTCCAGACCAGACTGTGCAATGTAGCAAGACCTGGACACTACAAAAAAATTAAAAAAAATTATCCAGGTGTAGTCATGAGTGCCTGTAGTTCCAGTTACTTGGTAGGCTGAGACAGGAGGATTACTTGAGCCTGGAGTTTGAGGTCGCAGTGAGCTGTGATTGTGCCACTGCATTCCAGCCTGGGTGACAGAGTAAGACCCTGTCTCTAAAATAAATATATAAACAAATAAATAGTCTCTCAAACAACTTTTTAGAATCTTAGCGTTGAAAAGGACCACAATAACAGTAATAATAATAATATTGATAATAACAAGTCTCATGTAGCCGGCCAAACACTGGGCTAATTTACTTTTGGTAACAGCCCTTGTGAAGCGGCTACTGTTTTTTCCCACTTTTTATATGAAAGGATATTGAGTCTTAGGAAGGTTCTTTGTCTAGGAACATTCAGCTATTAAGTGACACTTCTGTCTGCCTGACAAAAAGCCCAATTTTTCAATCCTCTGATGGTACTTTTCCCCCACTTATGACCCCACTGCTTTTCTTTGTAATTCTTGGGCACCCCCTACATTTGTGATTCTTCACCTCACCCAGACCCTACTTCTTGAGAAATGCTTAGTCCAGAATTTCAACTTTCATCCAAACATGTCCCTTTCCCTAGGATCTTCTAAATTTCCATTAGTAAATTTTGGTAAGCCACCTTTATTAATGAGCTAGTGTGGAATGGGCTAACCTTTTCTTAGTAATATTTGTTCATTTTAACAACAGGGAGGGACCTTCCAAAAATAATGATTTAACCTTAAAGAGTAGCTGATGATAGAATTTCAGCCATCGTGGTTGTCTGAGGGTAAAGATCAGGCTGGTAGAGGGGCTTTTTTAATTCTAGGGAGGAAAGGGTGAGGGAGGAACAGGGATGGCTTTGGGGAAGGAAGCAATTACTTGGTTGGAAATTGCTCACCAAAGCCTTCAGTGGCATTGACTTCAGTGGATTATCAACTTTTTCCGTTTTCATAGGAATTTGTTTACATGAAGCATTTCCCCAGTCCCAGCACTTACAGAAGAGGAAATGTATGAGAAAAGCTGAGGGCCCAAATGTTACCACTTACTGAAGAATCTGCTCTGTTAAAATTTTTTTAAAGTTTTTTATTAAACAAAAAAAATCATTCCATCTCATTTAAGTAAAACAGAAAGGAAGAGTATGGGCTTTGACCCATTTTTAACATTTAAAAAACATTAACATTCCTGTAACAAAACTCATAACAGTGTTTTTTAAACTTTATTTTTAAAGCCTCCAGTTAAGTGCCTATCAACAGTCCTTGGCAAAAGTAATCTTCAGTTTTCGGGAATGAACATAAAACTGACCATCTCAACATGCAGCCTTGTATTGATGAATCTTGACAACCAACAGGTAAGATGATGAATGTCGTGTATAGTTTTAACATATCATTGCTTTTTCTAGAGAAGTCTGGGGATAATAAAGAGAATAAAGTTTCAGAGTATGCCTACAATTTAATAAGGCCCAAGGGAAAAAATTTGCTCAAGGTTTATGCATAACAATAATAGAACAGCAGCATTTCTAACCCATCACTGAGGCATTTAACCACCTATACACTTACTGCTAACTAGTTGGCTTTGTATTAAAAAACTGTGGTGCAAATAACATAGTGAATACCATCTGGCAACTCGTATCCCTGAGCTGTCCCTTGGTTAGTCCCACCAACCCTCCCCCAAGGGAAAGCCACTCCATTAGCAGAACTGACAGACTGTGTGTTGAGCGGGGTGCAGAGGAGGGACAAAATGACAAGGTGATATCAGGGTTAATGTTCTAGCTCACTGGAATGTAAGCAGAAAACATTTTCTTCCAACTCTTGCAGTTAAGAAGCTAAAATATTACTGTATAAACAACTTTTTCTTCCTTGACAATTTATAATAATATGATGTGAACCTTTTCACCTTTCATCGTGAACCTTGTTTCTCAAAGAACAGCATTGCTGAAGCGAATGTAAAAGATACAGGCATTGGGCTAATAGTTACCTGAGACAGGGCACTGATTTCTTTCCACTTTTTCAACTACATTCCTTTATCCGGTTATTTTTATGTGTTAGAGTCTGATTTTTCTCTTTGTCTGTATGTGATGGTTCAAGGTTCTTCATATGCATGTATTTAAGATTTTATTACATACAGTACTATTAATCAAGGCCTCAGGAAAGGTTTAATGTGCACTTAAATACACGAAAAGGCTTTGAGATTACATATGGGTTGAAAAGCTGGCTTTGCCACTTACTAGCAAGTTACCCTACCACGGTGAGCTTCAGTTTTCCTCATCAGTGAAATGAGGATTATAGTACCTATATATAGGGTTTCTGAGAGAGTGGATTTAACAGTGCCTCACAGGGGTATTTCAAGAATTAAATGAGAGGATGGATCTACGTTGCTTAGCAAGTGCTGGTCACATGGTATCTATTATTATTTTTTACTCCAACATTCCTTCTCAGAGACCTTTTCATGTTCTCAGTACTTGGCAGAGAAAGTATATTATAAAATACAGAATTAGAAAATTATAAGTACAGGTTTTGAGGGCTGTTTTATTTTCTAAATTCAAAACCAGAAAAAAATATATTTTTTATGCAGTAGCATAAAACACTTGGGGGGATGATGCTTAATATGGAACAGTTTAAAATAATTCCGGTTTAGTTGGATCCCAATAGATTATCCAAGACAGTGATAACACTGGCATAATAATGGTGTAATATTTTGGGCCTCACTTAGAACATGCAACACACCTAGGTGCGAGGTAGAATATTCAGTCATTCAGATGCTTTGACCTCCAGACATAGATGTAAAATTTGTTTCTAGTTTTTACCTACGTGGATGGCACCACGCAGGCATAATGCTTTCAATTATGAGATCTCCCTGGGTAGAGGAGTCCTTGAATTACCTCAGAGTTTATAAGGGAAGAAGAGTAAGCAAAGCTGGAGCCATCATGATGATAACCTTTTGTAATCATTTTTAAAATGGTCCTTTCCATAGTGTGCCTGAAGTGAATGGGAAATTAATGAAGAATAGGGTTATAATGATGTATGTGGTGGGACGTGGTTTGTTCTCAGCCTCTCTTTCCCTGATACTGCCCCTTTTCGGGGCATAGCAGTTAGAGATGGTATCACTACACCCCCATAATCTTTCAGGCAGAATAGAGTAGGGCCAGTGGATGGCTTTCTCTACCAGCAGCTACAGCAATCATGTGCTGTGAAAGGAACACACATCTTTTCTGCACTGGGGGTGGAATGGAGTTCTACTCAAGGAAGGACTGAAGTTAGGACATCACGGATCTCAGATCCAAAGACTGATTTTTAGTAATTATTTTGAGTTCTTCTGTACGCCTGGGTGAAATGACTGGGGGATATGGGGAAAGATATGGCCTAGGGTAGGTGCCAACTCAACCTGTATGTGTTCCGTGAAAAGGACAACTGAAAGGGACGAAGGCAGCAGAGAAGAGAGACCTGATGAATGTAGCAGCAAGAAAGATTTTTATGAATTAACTCCTTAAGGAAAGTTACCCCTAGAAGTTTTAAGATAAATACAAAAACAGACCAATGCCTCCCCCACCCTCCACTCCCACTACTAAGATATCTTTTGGTCTGAAAACATAAACAGGTTCAAGTTTATGGATATATTCATAGATGACTGCATTTATGAGTCAGATAGTTCACTTTTATCTTCAGTCACAGAAATTAAGAATATAACAATTAACTTCTAGAAAATGTTTCACAGACCCTCAAAGGCAGAAATGAAATAGCAAATACCCAATGCTTATAGGTTTTAAAAATTACCATATTTGGGGTGAGGAAAACTTTTTTGGAAAGTTATAGGAGTTTCTATATATTCCCTGTTTTAAAATCCAAGCAACAGCTTTTATTGACACACCTCAGTATTTTAGGGCCTTAAGCAAAAATGTCAGTCTAAGTAGTTCCCATTCCCATTAATTCTTTACTCATTTCCAAAACCATCACCAACTCTAACAGCTACTGAAGTCGGAAAGGTAATAGGTAAGGCAGAACACAAAGAACTTGGAGACACCTTTTAAGTCTCCACTAAGGGAGGGAACTCAAATATCAAGAGGCCAGACAGGTAACACAACTGTCCAGGCACAAGAAAAAACAATGGTACAAGCCCAGTGGCAAGTGGTAAATCCTACTCAACCTCTGTGTTGGGGAGACGACACCAGGGAACCTGCAAACTGACTGTTCCCCATCCAAATGTAAATCAGATGCTTTTTGCCATTCAGGTCAAGGGCAGCCAGGTCTTCCACTTTTGTTTAAAAAAAAAAAAAGGAACATCTGGATTTTTTAGTTGCCATCTCTATATTGAGATGTTGCTTTCTAATTTAAAAATTAAAATTAGAAGCATGAGCCATATAAATCTGTGGCCTGAGGCAGTCAATGTAGGATATGTAATTTAAACAAACATTAATGATACATGGTATGTAATATACCTGAAGAACTCTCCCAAATCACACCATTTATAAGCTTTTTAAAATTTCCTATCCCCATTCCTCATTTCCTCTCCCTGTTGCAAAATCAGTATTAGATTTCCCCAGGACTCCTTTAGTTCCTTTAATGAAAACACACACCTCTTCATTTAATCCTAATTTGTAAAGTACATCCAGTTATACCCATTTCCGTTTAGAACCTGAACCACAGAGATTAAGTAATTTACCTAGCTACTGAGCTAGTAAGTGGAACCCAAATTTCAGTGTAGTCTGGTTCCAGTTTGTGGTAAATGTAACAATCGAAAGAACTGTAAGTGATTTTGCACAGCTAAAAGGAGTGTTAAAATGTTACAGCATTCTGTCTTCTGTAAATATAAACACTGATTTTGGTTCTCTCTTAGCTTACTGCCTATTCTTAAGATCATCAAACCACCCGAGTCAGTTACATAGTCCAGGTTTTTCTCCACAAGATGATCCTTCTAATCCAACAGGGTGTGGTTTTTAGTTTGTAAACCTCAGATTTTTTCTGCATTTATCTTCCCTGCATTTTTATCTGGAGGTAATCACAACCAGCCAGTTTATTGTGCACTGTGTTCCCCCTCCCCCTAAGAGTAGTTATTTTCCATTGCACATGCAATTAGTTATCTATCTACTCACGGGACTGCTGCTACAAGCTATTTGAGAAGGCAAAGCAGAGATGAGACACAGGAGAGGTGGTAGGATTAAGCTGTTTTAAGAGCCAACATTTTACTGTCTAGTCTTTTCTCCATCTCTCCCTCCCAACCAAGCTAGTATTTCAGCAGTTATGATCATCCTTACTTGCCACAGTCCTATCTTTTACAGAGTCCCTCCCCCACCCACTACCAAAAGGCAGATGGCAATAAAATAAGGACTTGTTGCATTACGTATGTCCTTTACTGCCGTAATGGAGCAGGGACATCTGCAACCTTTTTAACTCATCATGGTAAGCCTGCTGATATACTCATTTTGCTGCACAAAATGAGTGATAGAACTGATGTAACAGAACTTCAGCAACTTAATAAAATAACCACAGCAACATGCTCATTAATAGGGCTGGTTTTCCTAGGTTGGCAAGTTCTTGTAGCCAGTAGCTTAAAATTTACTAAGTTTAATTTCCAGAAACTAATTTGTAAATCAAGTTACTAGAAGCTGGATCATTTCCCCTTATAAATGCTGGTGAAGTTTAAATTATCAAGTGGCTGTAATACACACAATCAAAAGCAATATACAGAGAAAGTGTATATGCAGTATTATTAGCCAAACAAATTACACAGAACAAGAAACTTTATTATCTCCAATGCTGGTGCATAACAAATAACAAGATTAATTAGAGGAGGAGACAGAGGAATAGTGAGGAATTTCTGGGCAGGCTTAAAACTTTTAAAGGTTGACAGCATAATTGTTCATAAAGTCTTTTTACATACAGGGCCTTCCTTTTG
>NW_003852406.1:1933497-1934739 GCF_000181295.1 Otolemur garnettii | reverse complement strand
TTTTTTTTGCAGATCTAGTTTTTCATTGGCACAGGACTATATGGAATGAACCCAAAAGATAGTGGCAAGCTGGGTCTCTCCTCAGGTAGTTTCCTCCTCTTTTAACAGCATTTAACTACTCTCTATCAATAATTTCATCACAGCCGAGTTCTTCGGTCAGACGATTGACAACCATAAGTGAAAAAAGCTCTTCGATAAAAGCCAACTGGTCGAACGGGGTCTTCTCATAATGCATCTGAAACCCGCCATCCAGAGCTGCTTCTCTGGCTCTGGATGATCTCAGGAACATCTTGTTGGCTTCTTCAAGGGCCGCTGAGACTCTGTAGCCGGCACCACTCAGCTGCTCCTCCTCCGGATAGTCGTAGTCGTCCTCCCAGTCATCAAATTCCTCGCCCTCGTCCTCACTCTCGAAGTCTGGGCCCGCGAGCTGGCCTGGCTGCTCCCCAGGGCTGGGCCCGTTAGGCAGGCCCCGCTTCCCCGCTGGCGCCGCCATTGGCTGCGCCGCCTCCTCCTCCATCGGGCCTTCCTCCTCGAGCTGCGGCTGGGCCCCGTTGCGGGAGGGACGCAGGGATGGGTCTCGGCTCCCGCTGCCTACCTCCATCTGCGGAAGGTCACCCTCGCCGAGCATCACATCCATCTGCAGGTCATTGCACTCTTCGTACAGTTCGCACAGCTCAGCCATTTCCGACATCGTGCAAAACAAACTGCTCAACCCTCTGGGAAAGCGCTTTCAGCAAGAAGATATGGAGCTACGCCGTCGGGCGGTTGTGCGCCTGCGCAAAAGCTGCGCGCTTGCGTAATCCTGCGCGCACGCGCGTCCCCAGGCGCCGCCTCCCGCTTGGCAGTGGGCTGTGGCGGGGGCGCCTGTGTTTTGATGTTAGAGTGGCTTGGTGGGCTACGTTTTGATAGATTTGGACTTTACGCCCAGAGACTCTTCATGCGAGAGCATAACGTAGCCCATGCGTGACTGTACTGCTGCTTATCGTGCTGTATGCTGAAACTATCTTACGTGGCCTCTGTAACTACGCTTAATGCTCCACCCCCGTCTTCCTCGCCCCCAGGCAATCGCGTCTGTTCCGAGGTTCTAATGAATTATCTGTGCGCTGAGATCTTAGTCCTCCTGTCCAGAACACGCAGTATCCACAAGCACAGATGAGCATCTTAAGAAACAATCCATTCTACTTTTATTCTTGCCATTAAAAAAAGGTTAAATTCACAAATAACAGGCAAATTATCCATTTT
>NW_003852406.1:1931570-1933024 GCF_000181295.1 Otolemur garnettii | reverse complement strand
TTGGAGGTTGCTGTGAGCTGTGATGTCACAGCACTCTACCCAGGGGGACAGCTTGAGGCTCTGTCTCAAAAAAAAAAAAAGCCTCAGCAATACATATAAATTATATAAGCATATATTATATATATGTAATTTATGAGGATTTACTACAGTTGACCTAATCATGGACACATATAATTTCTAGTTTTTTGATATTATAAACTGGGTAAAGGAACAGTCACATGTCTAAGTGTTTTTCTAGAATAAATATCTAGAAGTGGAATGGTGGAATCATAGAGTATGCATGCTTTAGTTTAAATAAATACAGTCAGATTGCTCTGCAAAGTTGCTGTGCAAATTTAAGCTCTAGCCAGCAGTGTTAGAATACCAATACCAACATATGATTTTGCTGAGCTTTAATGATTTTTGTCAGTTTTATGGCATCTTATTTTATTTTCCATAGCTTTCATTTCTTGGAATCTTTTATTTTCATAAATAAATAAATAAATAAAATAAATAAATAAATAAAATAAAATAAATAAATAAATCTATTTATTTAATATATTCATATTAATCTTTTAATATGTTTACTGAATATTTCCTGTGAATTAACTGGTCTTATTTTGAGTTTCTTAGTGATCAGTAGGAATTCCTTACACAATCTGTATATGAATACTTTGTTTTTCATGTTACAAATTCTCCCTGCCTGTTGTTGTTTATCCTATATAAGGGGTCTTATACAAAAGTTTTATTATTAGTTTTTATAATTTGATTTTTTTCCTGGATGCCTCTTTCTGGCTACTAAGATGGATTTTCCTACTTCAAAGAGCACAGATAATAATATTGTTATGTCTTCTAATTTTTATAGGTCTTTTATGGAGCAAACATTTATATAAATAGTATGAGAATAGGATTCATTTATATTTTCCATACCATATCTACATCAGCCAACTGCATTAATTAAATCACCTGTCCCTTTTTTCTGTTTAGTGCTACATTTATCATAAACTAAAAGTACTGAATACTGAGTCTGTTTTTAAACTTTGTATTCTTATGAATTTCTATAGTTTTATAATATGTTTTGCTATGTGATAAGGAAAATCTTCACTTTGTTGTTTAAAAAATTGCCTTAGCTCTTCTTAGACATTTATTCTTCCATATTAATTTTGGAAGAATCTTCAATATGCTTTTATGTTTTGCTGTCTGATAAATGAAATTTTACCCATGTGTCCTTTTCAAAATTTCTTTAGCCCTTTTTGCACATTTATTCTTTCATATGAATTTTAGAAACAGCTTGAAAACTCCCATTAATGACATTGGTATCCTTTTTATTGGAATTGCATGGAATTTATAGATTAATTTTGGGGAGAATTGACATCTTTATAATATTGCTTTCTCATCTATAAAGTTGATACCTATCTTTCTACTTGTTCAGGGCTTATTTACATTTTCTTTCTTTCATTTTTTTTTTTTTTTTT
>NW_003852406.1:1928905-1931413 GCF_000181295.1 Otolemur garnettii | reverse complement strand
CTCAGGAAGGTCTGGAACTCCTGACCTCAAGCAATCCACCCACCTCTGCCTCCCAGAGTGCTAGAATTATAGCCATGAGCTATCACAACTGGCCTTATTTATAACTTCTCATTGAATTTTTCTGAAAATATTGTTATATGATTCTAATTGTCAATAGTGTTATATTTAGATACTCTCATAAAATGTACCTCCCCCTAATACAGTGGCTAATGCTGGTATATGAGAATGATATCCATCTTTGTATGTTGATTTTGTTTTTATTGAAATATAAATATATAAAATTATACAAATAGTGTGGAGCTTGGTTGTCACAAAATGATCTTAGTTGTATATCCACTACCCAAATTAAAAAAATGCTATTTGCTGCAACCCAGAAAACCATTTGCTTCATCTCCCTATGGCCCAGAGAACCACTATCCTAATTTAAAATACAATAGAATAATTTTGACTGTTTTTGAAATTTATACAAATCTCATTCTTTGTGTTTGGCTTTTTTGACTAAACAAACAAGTTGTTGCTATGTATTATGCTGCTGTTTGAATATCACCATAGTCATTGTTGGAATTATTTCCAATTTAGCACTGTTATATACAAGGCAGATATTATCTTTCTTGAGAATATCTTTTGTTGCACATTTTTACACGATTCTGTTGGGTGTACATCTAAGAGTAGAATTGCTCCATCATCTTATATAAGCAATTTAGTAGACTCTGTTGCACAATTCTGAAAATGGGATTAGTTAGTAGGTGCATAGTTCGTACTTCAATGAACTTAAAAACAGTATGACAGATATATGCTGTGGTTTCCAAACAAGCAAATCTAGAATCCCAAGTAGAAGAGACAATCATCCTGGCTAATTAATGCAGTTCACTTGACTATTCTTACCTCCTATTGGAAGTTTTAGTGTGTTAGGATACTTTTGGTGGTATATGACAACAACCAAATTGAAATTAACATATGCAAAGATAAATAAATAGGAAAAAATATCTAAAGGGAGAGCATGAAACATACTGGTTAAAGTGATGGAATAAATGTTGCCACTAGATTTTCTTTTCCATTTTTAGCTCACATTCCCGCTTCATATTCTAGCAGATTTTCCCCAAAGGGCAGCAAAAGATCCCCCAGAAGCTTTGGGCTTACGTGGTCTTTAATGGTAAAGAGAGAGATGCTTTTTCTCCTAATGTTCATCTTAGTTCCTCCCAAGAGACACTGATTGGCTCTGCTGTATCCATAGAGATGATGGTATTTTCTTTCTTAGCTAGACCAGGATCATGTGTCCACCTGGGTGAGGAGGGGCAGTGAGATGGGCATAGCAAACCCTCCTGAACCTGATGGATTAAATAAGATTATTATAGAATATGGGTAAGGTGGTTTCTGAAGGGATGTTTAGCAGACAAAAGCAAAACAAATGTGTGTCTATTACCTTTAGACTCCATATACTTAAGAATAATTTATAGCAGCATACACATTTACTTTGTTTATGTTTTTCAGATTATTGCAAATCATCATATGCAGTCTATTTCATTTGCCTCTGGAGGGGATCCTGTAAGTATAGAGCATAAGAATTCTTTGAATAAGAGTTAAAATAACTCCCATGTAAAGCCTTTTAGCCACTACGTACCTTTTCTGAAAGTATTATTATAATTTCTGAATAGCTTCATATAGCAGGTAATCGAAATTTTGGTTTGGACAAAATATTTCCCGTCAATGAATTTTAAAAGATTTGGATTAGTAGATGTATGTGCTAATAATACTCTATTACGTGATTAGCCAGGGAGCTCTCATCTGATAAACTTCTTTTTGGTAATGTTACGTATCTAAGTCATTGAAAACAAGCATGCCATACATGTGCTCCCGGTCCTCTCTCAGAATTCTTCTCAGCATAGAGTTCCAGGCAGACTCTACTGGCCAGCTGGACTTGGTACATCAAGTAAGGCAATTTAAGTCTAATCTAGAATGAGCAATCGGGTTTGCAGAAACTCATGGAGGGAACACTGAGCTCTCACTGGGCAGTGAGAACTTGTAGTTTCCTCCTACTGAGAGACCATATAGTGCTCACTCCCCACAAATTATGCAGAACTCTATCTCCAAGGCAGCTTTGCAGTGTGGCCTGATTATCTCCCTTGACTTTCTACCACGTCTTCCCTGGACTAGGGCCACAGGAGAGGGGCACTGAAGCTAGGGAGCCTAGGAATGAACAACAAATAAATCTGTTTAAACTGAGGGAGTATAAAGATAATTTAGCTCATCTGTGACATTATGGGCCTTTTTCTTGTACCTGTAAACATATGGAAGGTTAAAAGAGGGCAGAGTACAGTTTCCATAATGATTAAACGTCGGTAACATCAAGAAAACATATGGGGAACATATGCAGACCTTGTTCTTACCTAGAATCTATTACCTTCTTTTCTGCAAAGCATTAATAAAGATTATATTCACAATTAAAGATTATGTCCTTTGGAAATGAGACAATAAAATCCAGTTTAATGGTTGGTTTTTTTTCTACCC
>NW_003852406.1:1927416-1928831 GCF_000181295.1 Otolemur garnettii | reverse complement strand
ATGGAGGGTGGTAACAACTCAAACCGGCAGCTGGCATCCCTGCAAAGTTTTGATTTGTTTTAATCCCTATGCTAAATATTTAAAAGGGAAAAAAAGAATTTCATATCCTAAGAAGAAATAGTTTGGAAGTTGCTTTGTATAATCTTTGCTTCATTTACTGACTTCTAAAACATGTAAGCAAATTCCTCCACTCTTAGCTAAAATATATAGCTAAATGCTATTTAAATTAGCTCATTCTTAAAAATATTTCAATAACTCCTTATCTTCACGCTGGCTACCAAAGTATTTAACTCAAAGTATTTAAGATGTCAAGCCAAGACGACCTGCCTTCAGAATGTCTTTGAAGCATGGGGAAGAAAAACAGCCTTTAATTTCAAATCATTGTTTGTTCTTTCTTTTTTAATGGACACTCAGTTTTCCCTTTAGGCTTCACTGTCTCCTTACCTTTTCACTTTGGATGTAGTTATTTTCAAGTGGCCATGTTAGTGCCATGATGCCTAAATTTAAAAGTAAACCAAATTTTAAGAGCTCCACTTTTTCTCTAAAAAACTCTGGAGGTGGCAAATTGTGGACTTAGGGGTAAGCAGAGTGTATGGTGCTTAGTAGTCTCTGCTTTCTGAGCCCAGTAGTGGATCTAGACATCTGGACTCCAATCCACCCAGCCTTGTTGTCTGGCCTCAGTATTTACACCAAAGGTTGGCTAGCAGAGAGACTCAACTGTCTCCAGGCTGAGAAACATAGGCATTCTCTCTTTCCTTCCTAACCTATTATAGCTTGGTCATCCATGGAGGAGCTCAAATATTTAAGAGATTTAAAGAGGCTCTGTAAGTATCATGTGAAAAATAGTTATTAATGCTTGCTCTCAATTTTTTTCCTTTTTAAGAGTTGCCATCAATTTAGGAGTGGTGTATAAACACTCATTTGCCCTAGGCAATGCCCTATGTGATTTCTTTTCCTTTTTCTTTCTTTCTTTCTTTATTTATTTTGAGACAGAGTTTCACTTTGTCGCCCTCGGTAGAGGGCTCTAGTGTCACAGCTCACAGCGAATTCAAACTCTTGTGCTTAAGCGATTCTCTTGCCTCAGCCTCCCCAAAACCTAAGACTACAGGTGCCTGCTACAAAGCCCTGCTATGTTTTAGAGATGGGGTCTCCCTCTGGCTCAGGCTGGTCTCAAACCCGTGAGCTCAGGCAATCCACCTGCCGTGGCCTCCCAAGTGCTGGGATTACTGGCATGAGCCACCATGCCTGGCACCCTGGGTGATTTCTATTATTGTTCTCCAGAATCTTAATTCTTTTCACACTGTCTCCATGCATCTTTAGTTCTTTTTTTTTTTTGAGACAGAGCCTCAAGCTATCCCCCTGGGTAGAGTGCCATGGCATCACGCTCACAGCAACCTCCAACTCCTGGGCTCAAG
>NW_003852406.1:1925632-1927115 GCF_000181295.1 Otolemur garnettii | reverse complement strand
CTGGAGAGAAAACCTATTGATTTGAATTTAAAATGGAAATATGGAGCCACCTTAAGCATTGGCATCAGAAATTATCTCAGTGAAGTTTAACCCTCATGTCCAGGAAGAACTATGGTGCAGTGTCAGGCCTTGGAGTCAAGAAGATTTGACCTATTTAACCTCTCTAAGCTTCAGGGTCCTTGTATGCAAATGAGGGATGTTCCCTACTGCCATGAAAATGAAGCGAATTGATGCATGTCAAGTGCCAGCACAGCCTGCTACACAGTCGGAAGAGGTGGCCACCCCCTTGTCACTAACATGGACTCATTTCGTTTTAGCCTACTCACTGAGACAATTTACAGCTTTACAACTAACTGGGTGCAAGAGGTGAGAAGCTGAGTTCAAAGTCTCTGTGGCCCAATGTGACAATCGTCCTTCTACCAGACTTGCTTCAAAATTTCCTAAATAATGAGTTTTCTTCCTCTCTGCCTTTGCTCTGGCCTTTGCTTGCCCTCACCTTTACTGACTTCTCAAAAGCAGGTTACAGGCCTGCCTTTTGTTGGCACTGAAGACAGTTGTTGGCAATGCTTCTGTGGCTCTATCTGCTTTCTCTATGTATGTCAAAGATTAAATACACTTAAAAATATTTCCTGTGCTATTGGTGCTTTGCTTTTAGCATTCTGTACAATCTCTCAAATATCTACATAGGATTTTAGAGCCATAAGAATGTCAGAGACTGTTCTGAAGGTAAGGAAGCAGGTCTGGAGATGTCCCATGGCCTCTTCCCCACGTGATAGCCCCACCAAATAGCTCACCACCTCTTCAACCTGAGTAAGAGTGGCGAAGTCCCTCGCAATACGACTTTTCTTCTAAATTAATACAAAACAAAGCCCATAGATATGGCCTTCCTTATTTAAAATATATTTCAAACTTTTTTCTTTTTGTGCAAGAGAAATTTATTTAGGTGTGTGCTATTGTTTAAAAAATAACCCAAGACAAGTTATGCTGACCCGGAGAGCTGCTTCCTGTCCGATTCATTGTGGGTTATTAAGTGATTGTCCTTGAGGGTATTGCAAACATGGGCTTTTAGTCCTGCCAGTGGGTTGCATCTTCCCTCCAGAGAGTCATACTTCTAATCTGCGAATGGCATTACGTGTGTTTTTTTTCCCTGAGAACTGAGATAACAAAAAGCATCTTTAATTATTAAAATCTTATCATTCATCAGCTTGCTGTTTTCAATAAAGGCTGGAATTACCAAGTGGCATTTTTGTTTGTTTTCACACAGTCAGCAGTGCATCTCTTTTTGAGCTTCTTAAGTTTTTCATGGGTTCTGTTTTGTTTTTTTTTTAAATGGCTTTTCCAAGTTTGAGATGAACCCGAGCAAGAGTGAGATCCTGTCTCTAAAAACTATCTGGGCGTTGTGGCAGGGCCTGTAGTCCCAGCTACTTAGGAGGCTGAGGCAGGAGGATCACTTGAGCGCAAGAGTTTGAGGTTGCTGTGAGCT
>NW_003852406.1:1890232-1925576 GCF_000181295.1 Otolemur garnettii | reverse complement strand
AAAAAAAAAAAAAGCCTTTTCCTTTCTATATATTGATCAAAGAAATGCCTTGTATTTTTGGTTTCGTTATTTCTTAAAGCAAGCTAATAACTGCAAATCCCAAAGTGTCTCTCTAGTCACCTTATTTTCTGATGTACATAGTGTGTCTGTTTGGACAGAAATCAAGATGCCAAATCCTAGTTTATGATACTTGTGATTGTATAATCCCTGATACTTCAATTTTTTACACCGGAAGAGTGGTAGTCCGTAGCTATTTTTAAAGAATATGTCCTGGGTGGCTCCCGTAGCTCAGTGGCCACAGACGCGGAGGCTGGCGGGTTCTAACCCAGCCCAGGCCAGCTAAAGCAACAATGACAGCTGCTGCAACCACAGCAACAACAACAAAAGAATGTATCCTAATATATTTCCTATCTACATTCTCTTTTTTTCTTTAGGGACATACTCTGCCTCTAAATTTCTAATCTTCAGTTTCTTTCCCCCAGGGGAAGAGACTGTGGACTGTACACCTGTGAAGCTTTATAGCATACGTTTGTTGACATCTCCTTTAACAATGCTTTCCTTTTCTTTTTAAATATACACATTCATATTCAAGTTCTTGCCTCCATATTGTGTCCTAAGCGTGCTCTTTTCTTTCAACAGTGCAATTTATTCATTTTAAATGCAATCATTTTCCCTTTTTTGTAGGATACCACAGACTATGTTGCCTACGTAGCTAAAGATCCAGTTAATCAACGAGGTATGGAAAACAACTTCTAGTTTTCTTAAGAGCTGATACAAAAGCAACGAAGAGTGATTTTCAATATGCAGAGTGGTGACTATCACTAGAGTGCTATATTGGATTCTAGAAATGTTGAAAATAAATAGCAGAGCAAAGTAGAAAAAATATATAGGGTGGGATTTAAATCATTGGAGAGATCCACAAACCAAAGGCTTATTTGTTTGTATACTCAAAAGAGAAGCTGTTTTGGTCGTGGTAGAAGGTGCTGGCTGCCACATCCCTAGTAGACACAGAAGACTCAAAAGGAGTGAAGTTCTTGACCTGCATTGGCCTTGGCCTGTGTGTGTGGGGGGTGGGGTGGGGGTAGGGGTGGGGTGTTGAGCCTGTGCGCTTGGTGTTCAAGAACCTGGAATGTCACTCTGAACATCTGGCTTCTTTTCATGTTTTGGATTTCAGCTTAAATATCTCTTCTTCAGAGACCCATTCTGTGACTGATAGCACCTCCTATTTCCAGGAGCATATCCCGTTCTGCTCCCCTCATAACGCTTTTATTTCTCTTCTCTCACTAACACCTATTCCACATTTTTAGTATCTTATTTACTCCTTGCATTTGTTGATGTGTTTAGTATGTCCTTTCTACTAGGCTAAAAGTTCCATGAGTGCAGGCACCTGTTTCTCTCATTCACTGTTGTCCTCTCCGCCCTCATCACAGTGGCTAGCACATAGGAGATGCTCAAAAACTATTTTGTTGACCCACAGAGGGAATGGAAGAATGAGCTGCCTGGAGTTCTGGTCCCAGGATTTAGCAAGGTTTCCTAGGAAACTCGTCTCCCAGTCGCACTTTGGGTCATGGGCTTGAGGTTGCTTGCGTGTTTAGACCTCCCTAGATATGCTTAGTATCGCTTCTCATTCCTAACTCTGGGACATTCAGATGTCTCTTAGGGATGTTAGGTTGGTTCTTCTCCTTAACTAGAAGCCGCTGGGTGGGCAGCATCCTCTGCCACCCCAGGTATGGAGTTTGCCCCAGAATATTCATTAAGCGAACATAGAGTGGGATTTGGAAATTCTGTGTAAGACGTGGAGATGGATGTGCACATGGCATGTGGGGAGGAAATGAATAGCACACACTGTACAATGTACATGGAGGAAGGAAAAGGTCTAAAAGCATCTAGAAGGCAGGCAGTGGAGAGCGAATAAGTAGGGACTTGATCCTGTGGGCAAACGAGTGGAGAGTACTATTCAAAAAAGCAGAGTTCAGGCAATGATTTGGCAGCAGGATATAGTAGACAGATTCTTGGAGAAACTTGAGGGAGGAGCTCCATTTGGAAGCTATTGTGATTGTCAGGAATGAAATGATGAGGAGCAGCTGCTGGCACAGAGCCGGGCGCGTAGTAGATGCCCCGTGCATGCTTGCCAAGAGAAGATGCAATAAGATGGAAGGGCCGGAGAGGGAGACAAGCACTATGAAATGCTCTTAAAGTCAACGCAGTCTAAACTGAAGAATGAGGAATGGATAACGACCAAAGAGTGGGTATAAGAGACAGGAACTGGCGAAGGTGCAGAGCTGGTGTGGGAACACAGCACAACAAAGGATACCAGAAAAGAGCAACTTCTTTTATCCCTGCTTGGATTTCCCTGACGCATAACTGCTTACTCTTTGGGGTGCAAGGTAAAAGGAAGAAAAAAAATACATCAGGAAATCTCGATGTTTAGTGACTTAGCCATCAGTGACTGACTACCTCTGGAGGATAAACGGTGATGAGTTCAAAGATTAATGTGGTTGGGAAATGGACAAGAAGGGATCCATGTGCTTGCAAATCTCTTCCTTAACAGGAGAGGCAGAGAAAATTATGCACCATGTTCTTGTACCTGAGTAGTTTGTCAGAGCCGAGCTGCTAGTAGGAATTCATGGGTGTCCTGGCCTGGGGATTTCGGGAAGGCACTCATGAGAACTGAGGTCATGAGGGGATTGGTGGGATAGAAACAGTCCAAATGGAGCTTTCAGAGTCTGTTTTTCTTTAGTCATCAGCCTGTGTGTAGAAAATAAGATCAGGGCAGGAGTCAAGAAAGACTGGGTTGGATCATGATTCTTCCACCATCTGACTGTGTGACATTAGGCAGATTGTTTCACATCTACAAACCTCAGTGTCTTTATCTTTTAAGTGGGAATAATAACATGTACTTCCTGGTGGTGCTGGGACGAATAACTGAGATAACATATGGAATGAGTAACCATCTTTAATCCATCATCTCATCTTCAGGAAAATGGGCCTATCCGAGTAAACAGGTAACTTAGAAACAGGGTATTGGAAAGTTAGCATCTCCTCACCACTTACTCCTCTTTTTCCTGTCCCTTCTCTTTTTTATCTTGGTTATGATAATCTCTGTGAGAAGCCACTGTGTTCTCAATATTACCCTAGATTGCACACCTCTCTGGTGTTAAATCTTTACCCCTCACCTGAGACCCCCCAACTCAAAGGACTCACCAAGAGGTAATGCTATGGACTCATCATTTTGTGGGAGGGACAAACGTAACCCAAATCTTTACCCCTCACCTGAGACCCCCAACTCAAAGTACTGACCAAGAGGTAATGCCATGGACTCATCATTTTGTGGGAGGGACAAACGTAACCCATCAGATGTGCACAGAGAAGGAGGGGTGCCTGGAGAAGAGACCTCAGTTAGGAAGTGTGGGATGAGTGACTAAAGGCACGGGGGAAGAGCAGTGTAATCAGAGCTGAGTGCTGCATTTGGATGTGCGAGTGTCGTGGAAATGTGGGGTTGCAGGGAAGGGGAAGCGTAGAAGTAGAAGAGTCATGGCCAAAAAGAGAGGCCAGAAACAGATCGTGGAGGGCTTTGAATGCTGGCCAGTAGGTCATTGGGAGCCATCGAAGATTTTGAGCCTTATTAAAATTATTTTGGCTTCTGTCATTCTGCTGAAATGATAAAATGATAGGTTTTTGGCCATAGTGTCTGTAAAAGTGATATTGGATGGCAGAAAAGCAATCTGGAATTGTGGAGTATAAGTCAGAAGACATCTTACTAGTCCTGAGTGGAGGTGTTAATGTTTTAAATTACATTAGAGGACGAAGGGACAGTTCGGACCAAATTTGTGAACTACTAGTATTGATGACTATTTAGATGTGAGAGTTGTTCAAGAAATAGGAATCAGATGTTCCTGAGGATTTAATGAGATATTGTATGTAACATAAATATCTCAGTGCTTGGCTTATAGTAAGTACCCTGTATGGTAGTTATTATTATTTCCCTGTGTGATTTGGAATGATATTGCCACTAAAGGAACAAGTATTTTATAAACAGAAAAAAGGCAAATGGTCCAATAGAAAAATAGGGCAAGGAAAAATAGCTGCCATTTACTGCACACTCCCCATATGCCAGTCATTGCCAGGGGTACTCTGTCTGTAACACAACAACCTACGGGGTAGGTAATGATATGATTTCTTTTTTATAGAAGAAGATACTGGAATGTAAGGTGGTTTTCCTAAGGTTACCCATCCAGTAGGTGGGTAGACTGATTCCAGGTTCTGAACACACTTTTAGAAAAGAACATTACAGGCACCAGGAAACATTTGAAAAATAAAACAAGTTTAGCCTCACTAGCAAAGACATGCAAATTATAATGAAACAGTATATTTTGTCTTCACATTTCAAACGTGAAAAAAGATAAAATGTAGTCTGGAGTCGTAGGTTTCTCTTGAACACTCCTGGTAAGAGCATAGATTCAAATATTTTGGAAAGCAGTTTGATAATTTGTATTGAAAGTCATAAAAATAGAAATGCCTTTGAACCAGCAATTTTACTTCTGAGAAATAATTGGGACATGCACAGAGATTAAGCAGTATAGATCATATATCATTTATATAATAGCACCAATAAATCCAATATTCACAAATACCAACTTATGTAAGTGAATCCATAGAGTGCACTATTATGCAACTGTTAAAGTTAGTGTTGTAGAAGAATTAGTAACATCAGGAAAATAGTCACAAAGCTATTAAGCACAAATAGCGATTATGAAGCATTTCAGCCTCAAGGCCACACGTGTGGCACACATGTGTGGCACACATCCCCAAGTGTGACCCCTAGCCCCAATCCCAACTTCACAGAACTAATCCCTTTATTAAAATTTGGATTCAGACAAAAAGGCTGCACTCAAGCCACTTGTGGCCCTAAGGTCCCAGTTTCTCCAGCCCTGGTGTATAGTATGATTCTAGATAATTTTGTTGGGAATGAGGTAGATATACAGAGAAAAAAACATTAAAACACATGCCAAAATGTTCATAGTGGAGATTTTATGTAATTTTTATTTCTTCTTGGTGCTTTTTTATTGATCTAGAATTCTTACAATGAATATTTATTACAGTTATAAAAAGAAAAAAAGTTCTAAATCTAATTTAAAAATAGTGAAACCAGAAAGAGAATGTTATAGAATTACCTAATGATTTTGGTTCATCCAGGGGAAAATGGCAGACAGGAGAGAGAGTCTGAGAGAGTGAGAGGGAGAAGGGGAAAGGGAGGCAGGCTATGGGCCTACAAGTGCAGGCTTGGAAAAACTGCAGCTTCTTAGCAGAACCAGAAAGAAGAGGGCTAAGGACTTCAGGGAGTGGCTTCTCCTGGACAGTCAAGAGGAAAGGGGGAAATCAGGAGATAAGTATTACCTAAGAAGGATAAAGATAAAGTTTTCTCCTGGAGGAGACATCTCAGATAGTACATACTGAAAGGAGTTAAGGGGAATGAAGGTGAGAAATGCCATTCAGTCCAATGGTACCCTGGAAAGCACAATTTCTGTGGGCTTGTAAAGGATGGTTAAATCCCTCAAGTAGGGATGAGGGGGGTTTGGCTATCAGGAGAGACGGGTAGAGGAGACCAGGCTCCATGCTGATAATCCTGAGTGTTCTCTCTGTCTCAAGTGTGCCTGATTTACTTTCAGCATTACTGCATTCAAATCAGGGCACTTTTCTTGGCTAGGTCCCAATTCATTTTATAAAAAGCCTTTTCTCTAGAAAAGGTAGGTTCCAGTAAAGAGTGTTTTGAGTTTGCTTAGTGACTAATACAGCCTATCTCCTCTGTAATTGCTGTAGTGAGGAAATCCGTATTCTCTTACTCCAGATGTATAGCAAGCAGTCCAGAAGATTTGACTATTTTCTCTGATTCTTCTAGTCTGTTAAGGGGTCACTGTTAACCTGAACCACCTGGATACAGGAAGGCCAGGGTTCTGAGTTTCTGAACAGTTTTTTTTTAACTCTATAAATTAATTTAAAAGAATCCACTTACTTATATTTATGTTTATGATTATAAAGTACACGCTCTACTTACTACCTGGTGGCATTAGTTAACTTAGGACTGACTGCTGGCTTGCTTCTGGGAGCTGGTTTCTTCCTGGACTGTGGAGGATGCTCTGCTTTGATCCCACAGCACCACCTGGTGGTAGACCTGAGAACCTGAACTTCGAATTTCTAGTTTTCTAACAAAAGCAAAAAACAAAAAAAACGGTCTGTTTAACACAAATATAAAGTGAATAAAGAAAGGAATAGTTCTCCTTCAGTGCCTGTAGCTCAAGTGGCTAAAGTGCCAGCCACATACACCAGAGTTGGTGGGTTCGAATCCTTTAGGAATAGTTCTCATCCTATTATTGATGAACACCCAGTTAGAAAATTAAAAAGACTCAAATTAAAAAGACGAAAGACGTATGAATCTCAGATTCATTTAAATCTTGCTTAACATAGTGTCTGATACCCAGGGGTATAACTGGCTATGAGGTGGGATGAAAAGAACCCAGATCTGCATCTGATTCCAGACCTGGAAAGAAAAGTTCCAGCCTCGATGGCAGAGTTATCATATCACTGAAAACTCACACTCTTCTTTGGAATGAGGTGTACAGGTAGTTGCTTTTCTTCCTTCCCGTTAGCTGAAGATTGGGAAATTCTTGGCTGAGATTTTGGAGATGGGTCTAATGCTGGGAAAGGAGTATATTTATATGTGATTCAAGGCTCACCTCGATCCTGGGCCATAACCAACCTAAAAAAGACCATTTCCAGTGCTCACTTTGGCAGCACATATACTAAAGAAGACCATTTGCACAGAGCAGTGTATCTGTGAGTGTCAACAATAGAATTATCGCGAATGTTTCTTGAAGGTGGTGAGACTGAGCAGAACATCTGCACAGTGTTAGCCTGTTTGTCCAGTGTTGCTTCCTCCCTGGAGAGACAGGCAGCACTGTTTTTTTCTTCTCTTTCTGTTTAATCTTCTCAAACCGGGCATGGTGGCTTACACCCGTAATCTTAGCACTCTGGGAGGCCGAGGCAGGAGGATTCCTTGAGTCTGAGACCAGCCTGAGCAAGGGCAAGATCCTGGCTCTGCTAAAAGTAGAAAAATGAGCCAGGTATCTGTAGTCCCAAGCCTGAGGCAAGATGATCGCTTGAGGTCAGTAGTTTGAGTTTGGGTTCAGGTTGGGCAACTAGGGAGACTCTGTCTCTTTAAAAAAGAAAAAAAGAGAGAGAGAGAGAAAGTAACATGGCCCATGAAGAAGACCAAGAAGTCAAAGTAATAGAATTAGAAAAGCGGAGCTAAATAAAACATCTTAGAAGTATGCTAAAAGTGGTAGAAACTGGTTGATGGGTTTGGTTGATTCATTCACCCCTATGTGCCCATTTACCTGGACTCTTTCAGGGTCACATAGATGATGGCATAACTGGAACTTGAACTCAGATGTGAATCTTTTCAGAGTTCTTTTAAATGTCCCTTTTCTCTTATCCCTCTATTGGAAGTACGGTTTATTGATGCATGCTTGAGTCTCCTGCCTCTTTCATATTATCTTCCCCATCTTTATCTCTCAATGTCTCCTTGACCCTAAGAAAAAATAAAATTACAAAAATGTTTGCCTCCATTTTGACATGATTTCTGATTTTGACTTAATTTTTAATTGGACTAGGAATTGATGAGATTAAAAACAAAAGAATTCAAGTGAATTACCTTTTCTTATAATGTAGCACAACTTCTCTTGGCTCAATTGGAGAGTTGGAGAGTGCATCTCCAAGGCACTTTGTAGGTCCAAGGAAATGAGGCCTGATTAGGAAGGAGACTTTGTCCACAAATGATCAAAGCAATAATTTATATTAGTCATGGCTGTAAGAATGTGACCCAGTGTAGGGACTCACTGCAGATCTCACTTCAAAAAAAAAAAAGACAATTTTATACAGTAGAAATATTAATATGATTCAGGGAAGTTAGTATTTACTCATTCAACAAATATTTTTAGAGCACCTTCCATGGGTTGGTCACTGTGTTAAGCTATGGTAGGGGAAAAAATAAGGATAATATAAAACAACAGTCTAAAGATAGACCAAATATTTTCCTTTGGTAGAAAAGATATAAATTAATAGATATTTTTAATTGTGTTTTTAAAACTGGAATCAGCTCTTAAATCTGTTTCAGGATCCAAGTTGTACTTGAAAGGGACAACCTGATAAGAACGAGAAATACTTCTTTTGGAAGTTTGATATCTTAGTATTGTTTAATTTATTAATACCACCACACCACCATTGCACACACGTGTGTATACACACATATACCTTCTAGAAGTGTTCATGTACAATTCCTTTAAAGAAAAGTCAAATTACTTCAGGAATGAGAATATCAGAGATTCCTTGAGATGATTACCAATGAAAGGTTAAGAAACATTGTGACAGATTCTATTATAACTTAGCTGTTATCAGCTCTACCAATTTTACCAGATTTGAATGAATGGCCTTTTACTTGAAATAAATACAAAATTCTTTGTAAGACAATGCAAAACATAAAATCATTCTTCTAAGTTAACATAGTTAAACTATTTCACAAAAACGGCTATCTCCTCTCTCCTCAGATATCCCTTTCTCTAATGTGTTCCAGTGTTGGTTTCAGAATTCCAAGACCCAAGATACTTTTTCTGGCATTTAATCTAATTTTCCATGCACTCATGTACTCCCTTATACCCATGGCCTTTTTTCTCTCCTATTCTCAGAGAATAGCTGACAATTTCTGCAACATTCTTATGTATATATACACACATACACATACACATATAGTGGGGAGATAATTTATAGTCCCTAAACACATGCTCCTGTTTTACGTAGCACCAGCAAGTTTGTTAAATTTGTTTAATTGTAGTATTCTGTCAGCTGCCTGCCACACCCCCCGACTTGATATTTTGCATTTAAAAATTAGCCCCCTCCCACTAACTAACTGCTAACTGCTTCCCAGAGAAAGAATCTGCTTCTCAGAGAAAGTATCTAATAAAAACTCTAATATCTTCTGATAATGACATTGTCACCAAACCTTAATTTTGATGCTTATTGGAGATAGCTCATTAGTGGAATTTGAAGATGCGGATTGCCATGTATGTCATTGCTTTATTAAGGTAGCAATGACAGGGCAAGGGGTGGCTGGAGGGGAGGATATTCCAAAGCCTCTGTCTTTGCCAGCAACGCATTCCCCATTTTTGGGAAGGGGCGGTCTGGAAAGTCTTCTTTCCATCTTCTGTGACATACTGTGTAAAGAAAGACCCCAAACCTCATTTTCCCATCAGATTGCTGCTGTAATCGTCTCCTGTATTGAATTCAAGAGCTAGCTTTAAATAGTAGTCATTTTAGTAGCCAAGATCTGTCTACTTTTATAAAAACGTGGGCCCCAAATACCTGCCTTGAGACCAGAATGTTTAAGTATTTTGAGATATTCAGACATAGCCCTGGAATGTCTTTTCTCTTTGGTTCATGCTACATATGAGGTGTTCTTTATACCATTTCTGAACTAAAGAGAGTTCTGGAAGTATTTTGACTTTATATAATTTTCTCTTGCTGAAAAGTTACTGTGTTTTTTTGTATGTCTTCTTGCAGCCTGTCACATATTGGAGTGCCGCAATGGAATGGCCCAAGACGTCATAAGTACCATAGGGCAGGCTTTTGAACTTCGGTTTAAACAGTACTTGAAAAACCCTTCCCTGAATACTTCTTGCGAAAGGTCAGCCAAGAGCTCTACAATTGTTTGACTTGCTATATATATTTTTAAAATGAATGTGGCATTTTAGAATTCATTAATTCGTTCTTATAAGTAGCCGTAATTTCAGTACAAAATAATAGTGACATTTTCCCTCTATTTCTATTTATTCCGCTATTTCCTCTTGCTTTGTAATAAGATTAAAGGAGACACTAAAAGTAAGACTGGGTCAGCCCTGTTTCCCTCATGTTACACAGGGCTATGAATGAATTAAGTGGAATCATAAAATAATAAACACCAACAAATTTCTCAGATTTGTTTCCATTCGAGAACCCTTACACATTGGTGAAAAAGAAAAAAAAATCAAGAACAAAGAGCAAGTAAAATTCAAATGTCCATGGCAGGAACTTTTGTTAGTTTGCTTGCTTGCAGTGGAAATAGATTGGCTCCAGCTAAACTGCAGCAGGAGTAGAACAGGACGTGACCCAAGGATCTGGTTGTTCTCACTAAGGCACATCAAGTCCGCAATGAAAACCAAACCCTTTCAGGCCTCTCCAGCCTCACCCAGTGTGGAAGGCAGCGATGCCTCTGACTCCCACAATTCATGCCTGAGAAACAGACCTCTCGAGCATTTTAAAATGCATTTTCCCTTGATCTGTCACTTTGTGTATCAACAAACACTAGGTTTGGAGAGCTTTCTTTATGAGGTGGTCTAGGATAGCAAAGGAGAAGGGGTTACCAGAAGCCTCTGATGCTGAACTTTTCCCAGGATGGCACTTACAGCTTAGTGCATTTTGTTGACATGTAATAAACCCAGTGAAACTGTGTGGGTTGTCAGTAGAATCTGCCTCATCCAAAAAGCCTTGATTTATTTTTTTATAAGAATTTTTTACTAATTTCAATTGGGAAGAAAAGTCTGTTTGTTTGTTTGCCCTGTTTCAATTCTAAAAACAATTGCGTATTTACATAAATCTACCCACTTGCCACATATGGTCCTAATATTTCTTTATTAATCCCATACACTCCTTCAGATTTGTGCAGACAAGATAGCTGGCGATAGCACTCTTGTTTTTTTCATCTTGGTTTAATAAACGGGGCCAGGCCTCTACCCAAATAACAATATCTAAATTTTCTCTAAGCAAAACATTTCCAAAATGGAACAATTAAAGCATGCTGGAGATACCCAAGAATACTTTGTATTTTTATGATCTTATATTCAAAATGCCTTGTAGTTAGTAAGTTCATTATTTATTATTATTATGTATCAATAAGGGTAAACACAAAAGCATCACCCTAGGCACTCTTGTTGGTCTGCCCTGCTTTGTCTACAGAGAGAGAGAAACAACTCAGCCATCTGGTCGCTTCCATCCAGATGTTTGACATCACTTACGCACAGCAGTAAATTTAAAACATGAATAAAGAGTTTTCAGTATGATTTGCATGGTCTCCTCCTGTTGCATCCCCTATTACATTTGAATTCCTGCCCAACCTCTTGCGGGTTCTCTTTTCCCCTTCCAGGGAGGAGGAGGTGCACGTTGACTGCCCTGCTGAGGAGAGAGAAGATCACGAGTATTACAACGAAATTCCAGGGAAGCAGCCACCTGCAGGTGGTGTTTCAGATGTGCGGATCAAAGTTCAAGCCACAGAAAAAATGTCGTACTGCCCCTTACGGTGTGAAAAATTGTGTTATTTGGTAAGTAATGTTTTATTGTATTAGAACCAGCAACGTGATTCTGCCCTTATCACCAGAGCGCTTAATTTGAGCATTTCCAAATGCTCATTTAGAAAAAGTCCCATCTTCCTCAAATGTAGGGCCAGCGAGTGAATCATTGTTGGAGCCTGTACTAGATTATTTTTACCCCTAATCCTCCAATGGCAGCCTCAGCAGATGACCTCACTTCTCACTTCATTGGGAAGACTAGGGCAATCCAGCTTGTTATCCTCAACTTCACCCTTTCCCCTTTCCAAGTCTTCCTACCTTCTCCTTGCTTCTCTTCCTTAGCAACTGTCTCCAAAACTATTTTCCCTGGGCTCCGGATCCAGTCCCCTCCTGCCAGCTCTGTGCCCTTGTTTTGTCCTTTAACCTTTGTCTCAGTCTTCGTTCTCTATCAGTTCTTTTCCTTCTGCAGGCAAATAAACGTGGACTCCCCAACAGAAGTAATCACGTCCCACCTTCTCATCAGGGGGACTTCTAGAACACTGCTGCACTGTACTTGTAAGATTGAATTCTGCTGGACAACTTGATAGAAATTACTTTTGCAGTGGTCACCCACGGTCTAACTGCTGAATCTATTTCACTCCACAATATTCTTCATCTGTCTACAGCATTTGACACCTGTTGGCTATGTCATCTTTTTGAGACCTCCCCTGTTATCTCCCAGAAGGTTTCCATCTTGTCCTTCTCTTTCTGTGTCTCTAGGTGCTGCTTTTCTTTTTTTCATGTTTTCTAACATTTGATTATGAATATTTTCAAACACAAAGTAGTTGAAAGAATTATAGAGTGAACACTCACATCCTTGCCATGTAGATTCTACAATTAACGTTTCACTACATTTGCTCTATCACGTATGTAGCCAATGATCATCTATTCATCTAAATTTTGAAGAAAGTCGCATCTTTTCTTTTCATGTCAAATTTTCTTCCATATCCTCCCCTGAAAACCCAGGCTCTGCCTTACCATGTGGGTAAGCACTCTCCAAGGCTCTGCTCTCAGCCCTTGCCTTGCCCCTGGGGCACCACCTGTGTATACACTTCCTACCTCTTTCTTCTCTGTCTTCGGTCCTTATCAGTCTTGTCAGCTGAATGCCACATTGCCTTACGTTGTTCATTTACATCAAGGTTGAACTCAGCATTTTGTCCCTGACTCCAAACTCGATTCCTTTCCAGATTTGTTCATGTTTATGAGTGGCACTGCCACTCTGCCACAATCTTTTGTTTTTATTACATTTTGGGCCTCATGTCCACTCAGTCTGAAAAGCTAGGATTCTGGCATGAAAATATCCTTTGAATGTACCCAGAACTTTCCCACTTCAGCTGCACCTTTCTCAATTCTGGTCTTCACTTGCCTCAATGATTGTGAAAGCTTCTTTCCTGTCCCCAGTCTCATCTCCCCAAGCCCAGTGCACAGTACTGCCAGATTAGTCTTCCTAAAAGCATTGCCCTTCTCAAAGGCATCAGAAAATCCCCATTCCAGTGTTGAAAAGAGCTATCTAGATGGGGATGATTGAAGTCTTGATTGGATGAGATTCTTAAGGATGAGAAGTGAGTCTGGCACAAACCTCAGTAGAGTAGGGCTCCAATCTGCCAATTCAGAGTAGAGAGAAGTTGTTGGCTACACGGTCAGTGTTTATACTGATGTCTTGAAAATTACTTTCTGGCTGAAACTTGGATTGTGTCCTGGAATGTGACCTCCCAAGCACAGGCAGTAACCCTCAGGACACAGGACACGGGCAGCCTTTAGGAACCCCCAGCCCAATCAGACCCACCTCTGCTGCTCCAAAGCAATGAAAAAAGTATATTCTCCTCACCCCAAATCACAGTTTCCTTTTCATAGCTGTCAGGCATTTCCTGTGTCAGAAAGTGAAATCGTCTGCTGTATTCTTCTGGGAGCATTATTAGTATTTTTTAAGAAGTTTGTGAATATGTAGCATGTTTATAAATGTTTCACAATTTGTTGTTTGTACAGCCTGGAAACTCCAAGCATAGCAGCGTATACGAGAACTGTTTAGAGCAAAACAAGGCGACAGGTAGGTATGATGTTCTTCCCCATCTGCCATCCGCCCTTTTCCTTCTAACTCCTATGGTCATGCATGGCCCTTGCTCTTAAATACTTCACGGGGAGTTCAGGTGTGGATAAGTGAACATATAATCCTTTGGCTGCAGGCCTCCAAGAGAGGCCCAGAAGGCCACAAGCGTGCCACCAGGATGGCTCGTGGTTTTTCCTTGTTCGGTGTGCTCCACCTTGGTCATGGTTTTGCTTTATGGAGTCTTTTCCTGCTTTGATGTCATCAAAGTTCTCCTCCTGGAAAGGTGCTTTCTCTTCTCCAAACTCGAGGGAGTTCCACTTCAAAGATCAGACAGGAAACTAATGTGAAAATTGATGCCTGTCATATCCATTAGGATTAAGATAAAACATTCATTCCAGCTTGGCAGAGGGAACCAAAGGGTTAGGCAAAATATGAGAGTGTCAGTTAGGAGCCCTTCCACCCCATACTTGCCGGGGCAGTAAATGTTTTGTTAATGTATGTGATTGATGTTAGGCAAAAGTTTTCCACAATGCAACTGTAGTGCATAAGATAGCAGGTTGGAAATATATTTTAATGAAAACAAGTTATACTGCCAGTTAGTCATTGCATTCTTACGAGTTGTTGGAAGTATTTATTTCTTTGGGAAAGAAAGTTCTGCAGCTTTAGACGGGGAGATGACTGAACAGTATAAGCCATTCAGTGGAGAATAGAGTTGGGTAAACATATTTGAGGACTCAAATTAGTAGAAACTTGTCACCTACAAGGTAGTCCCTTCCAAGGGGACTCCTCTGTTTTTTGTGGAATTATGCCAATGTGATCAATTAATTTTATTATTGTTTATACAGTGGGGGATACATGAGGATTTATTATTTCTGGTATAGATGTGATCACCACCCTCCTCTACCTTGTAAAATGGAATAGTGAGCTAAGATAGTATTTTAAATTCTTTAAAAACATAGCTTCTGGGGGCACTCATGGCTCAGTGGGGAGGGCACCGGCCATATACACTGAGGCTGGCGGGTCTGAACCCAGCAACGTAAGAGAAAAATATCCGGGTGTTATGGTGGACACCTGTAGTTCCAGCTACTTGGGAGGCTGAGGCAAGAGAATTGCTTAAGCCCAAGAGTTTGAGGTTGCTGTGAGCTGTGATACCATGGCACTCTACCCAGGGTGACAGCTTAAGACTCTGTCTCAAAAAAAAAAGGCTTATTTTGATAAAAATTAAAATGCCATGCCATGCTTTGAAATTTCTTAAAATTCCAAATTAATTCTTTTTTTTTTTTTTTTTTTTTTGAGACGGATCCTCAAGCTATCCCCCTGGGTAGAGTGCCATGGCATCACACTCACAGTAACCTCCAACTCCTGGGCTCAAGCGAGTCTCCTGCCTCAGTCTCCCAAGTAGCTGGGACTACAGGTGCCCGCCACAACGCCTGGCCATTTTTTGGTTGCAGCCATCATTGTTGTTTGGCGGGCCCGGGCTGGGGATTCGAACCCGCCACCTTAGGTGTATGTGGCTGGCGCCTTAGCCACTTGAGCCACAGGCGCTGAGCCCCAAATTAATTCTTAATAGTATGACTAAACAAATTAAACTACTGGTCAGTTTGACTCGCTTTTTAAAACTACCCTCTCTAGGAGCTGTAATTCCTTCCTCCCTCTTTTTCATCACCCTGGAAATTCCTTACCTAAGGATTAGCAGTCAGGAACATAGTACATGTGCCCTGTGTGTGTAACCATTTTCTCCTGGTGCTGAAGCTCACTTGGAAGTTCCTTTATGTCCTTTTTATCTCATTCATGCATTCTTCATTTATTTTATTTTAGTTTAGTTTTTGAGACAAAGTCTCACTTTGTTGCCCCTGGTAGAGTGCTGTGGCATCACAGGTCACAACACCTCCAACTCCTGGGCTCAAGTGATTCTCTTGCCTCAGCCTCCCGAGTAGCTGGGACTACAGGTGCCCACCATAACACTTGGCTATTGTTAGAGATTGGGTCTTGCTATTGCTCAGACTGGCCTCAAAGCCCTTAGCTCATCAATCCACCTGCCTCAGCCTCCCAGAATAATCCTGCTGGGATTATAGGCATGAGCCACCACACCTGGCCATATATTCTTTATATATTTAACAGTTCACTTAATGGTTATTGAGAACTTCCCATGGGTCAGGCACAATGCGAGGTGCTAGGGGTGGAGACTCAGGTGGCACTCATTTAATTTGCAATTTAACCAGAAAGTTACACCTTAAACAAATGCTTGCAAATGTGATGAGTGTTTCAAAGCCCTAGATGTTACAAGAACAAATAGGGAAACCTAAGTTAATCTGGGCATGGGAGGGCTGTAGAGGCTTTCTCTAAGGAGTGACACCCAAACCGAGACATGAGGGATGAGTGGAAATTATCTAGTCCCAAAGAGTGAAGTGAGGAAGGAAGGGAGGGTAGCAGAGGGAGAGGGAGAGAGAGGAGAAAAAAAGAGGGGGAGAGAGAGAAAATAAATGGGCTCCAGAACTAAATGTGCCAGGAGCAGTTCCCAGATCATGGGCACAGAGAGAGTGTAGGTCAAAGAGAGGAAGAGGAGTCTTGAATCAATGACAGAGTCCCGAGGAGCTCTAGCATTTTCAGCCCTGTCCAGATACCTCCCTTTCCAGCTTATCTCTTGTTCCCCCATTAAGCAGTCTTTATACCCGTGTCTTCTGTCCTCAGTCATCCAGCTTCTGAGGGGAACTCACTACATGAAAATTCTTGACATTTCTAGAATTGTGTTAAATGGGCTAAATCACAAAGTCACTAATGAAGAAAGGGGCATGGTTTCCCTTCCTTTCTTTCCCAAGAACTCTCAACTTGATTTTTGAAACATATTTTTTTTTTATTGAATGGTAACTATGTACCTTAATGCACTTCTGGGGTACAGTGTGGGGTTTTCACATGCAATCTGAAATACTTCCATCAAACTGGTCAACACAGCCTTCATGTCATTTTCTCAGTCATTGTTTTAAAACATTCACATTCTACTTTTGAAACATATTTTAAAAGCAACCTCTCCCCCTAAGCATAAATTTATAGAGAAATTAGTGGATATAAGGAGATATCATTTCAACCTTATTCAAGATTTTTCTTGAATGTAGTCATCATAGAGTTCAGTTTATTGTTTCTGCTTCTCTTGGTTTTACTTCTTCTTTAAAACATTATACAATGGGCTCGGCGCCTATAGCTCAACCAGCTAGGGCACCAGCCACGTACACCTAGGGTGGCAGGTTCGAATCCCGAGCCCGGACCCGCCAAACAACAATGACGGCTGCAACCAAAAAATAGCCAGGCGTTGTGGCGGGCGCCTGTGGTCCCAGCTACTTGGGAGGTGGAGGCAGGAGACTCGCTTGAGCCCAGGAGTTGGAGGTTGCTGTGAGCTGTAATGCCACGGCACTCTACCCAGGGGGATAGCTTGAGGCTCTGTCTCAAAAAAAAAAAAAAAAAAAACCAAAAACATTATACAATGTAATCCTTTACTTTATATGTACCCTGAGTCTCCATAAGCAGATCCAAACACTTGTAATAAAAGTTTGTTTGAGTCTTATTTTTTTTAATAGAATTAGTTTTAGTCGTAATGGTTAACTCTTAGACAAGTATATCATCTTCTGGTTTGCCTAAACTGGAACCCAAATGTATATTTGTAATAAAAAATACAACAGTAGGAAATTCTGTGTCCTATTACCTTTCTTAAAAGTGGCTCTATGGTAATGAGTAACTGAAAACCTTTCAGAATCTTGGGGAGGTAAGAAATGGTGTTTGTATTATATATATATTTTTTGAGACAGAGTCTCACTATTCACCTTTGGCAGAGTGCTGTGGCGTCACAGCTCACAGCAACCTCAAAGTCTTGGGCTTAAGCCATTCTCTTGCCTCAGCCTCCCAGGTTGCTGGGACTACAGGTGCCCACCACAATGCCCGACTATTTTTTTATTGTTTTTGTTGCAGTTGTCATTGTTGTTTAGCAGGCCTGGGTTGGGTTCAAACCCGCCAGCCTCAGTGTATGTGGCCGGAACCTTAACCACTGAGCTACAGGTATTTGTAGTTGACAAAAGTCCTCCATCTAGATACTTTCCTCCTCCTGTAAATCACTGAGTTACAACATTGTTTCCATAAAGAAGTAGATTCTGAGTTCCCCAGTGGAACTAGAAAGCTCAGAAGCCATCTCCCCAAACCTCAGCCATTAACACCTTGGTGGGATAGGAGTCAACCCACCTCTGGGGCCACTGTAAGACCCTCCCACTGTGGCAAGCAGGAGTTCCCTACTACAATGTTCTTTTTTTTTTTTTTGGCTGAGGCCGGATTTGAACCTATCACCTCCAGCATATGGGGCCGGCACCCTACTCCTTGAGCCACAGGTGCTGTCCTACAATGTTCTTTTTATCTTTAGATACCTAGAACCTTGGAACCTTCCTATGACTATTTGGGCATAGCTCTGTCTTAAAAGTGATCTGAAATTCTGGACCAATGAGCAAATCACTCACAGTTGCCAGAATAGCAAATACAGTTTGTATGACTTTATCAGAGATTCATATGTAAGCTTTTGAGAGGCACCTACAAGTTTGGCTTTTTTCCTCCAAAGACCTTTATTTATTCAAATATTGACTTAAACCTTGATTTCTGGTATATCATAAATACTGAAATAGGCTTCTGGTTGTTGAAGGAGTTAATTGTATTTATCACTAGACATAGAAAATAACCCTGTCCTTCATTCTAAATTCCCTATGGAAAAAAAAATAGTTACCAAAATAGAATAATGTTTCTCTGACCTTCAAGTTAAAATGGAAATGTTGATTTTTTTAATCAAAAAAACTTTAAATTTCCCTAAACCCTAAGGGCTTGTGCTTAAAAACTTTGTTACTTACAGTATCTACACACTTTATATATTTATTTTCTGACAGTTTTTTTCTTAGGCAGGTTGGATAGATTCTCAGAGTAATACTTAGCTCAAAGCATTTTTGGAAGACATCATGCCTGGGAAATGTGGCTAAGATCGCATCAACCAGACACTTTAGCCTGGAATGATTTCAAATTTGGGTATGGGGTGGACTGTCTGCATTTGAAAAAAAGCAATGTCAGTTTTCGAGAGAGACTGGGATAGACCCCAAAGCTTGTGTGTAGTAATCCTGTGGGAGGACGCTCTTGATGTGAATCAAGCATCGATTCAGCTTAATGCTTTGTGAAGGGCAGCTGAGTCATGTCCTGTGATAAGTGTTAATTTAGTCTTCAGAACATGGTGGGGTCAAATACACTAGGAAAGAAAACTGGGTAGATAGGCAGTCCTTTGTTCGTTCAGCTAACAAATGTTTTTCTTTTGAACACCTGCTTCATGCAACACACTAAAGATGCAGAAGCTAGGCAGATAAGTGGGTTAGAGTCTCTTCTCAAGGACTCAAGGGGGCAGGCAAACAAGTAAACATACACTTACAGTTGATGGTGGACTGGTACCTTCCCCAGCCAGGAGGGAGGGAATCAGGGGAAGGCTTCCTGAAGGAGATGGTTTCAGAGCAGAATCTTCAAAGACAAATAGGAGTTCGGCCAAGAAAAGAAGAGGTGGGTATTTCAGTCAAAGAAAAGTATCATGTGTAAATAAACAACTGAGCACCAGTGAGAATAATATACTAAATGTCAACTAAAGGCAGGCCCTCAACATTATTTCACTTAATTCTCACAATTGTATTTTAATCGAAGCATCCACATTTTACAGATGTGAAAACTGAGTCTTAGAGAAGTTAATTAACTTGCCCCAGACCACAGAGATACTAAGAGACCACAGGAGTTTGAACTCACATCCATGTGAGTAGCTGACCTTTTAGCCATTTGCAACCATTTTTGATCATGTTGCATCTTCAGTACATTTTTTTTTTTGAAGTTTTTTTTTTGGCCGGGGATGGGTTTGAACCCACCACCTCCAGCAAATGGGGCTGGCGCCCTACTCCTTTGAACCACAGACGCCACGCACATCTTCAGTACATTTTTTAAGAGCAGCCTCTCCTAAATAAATGATTGGTCAATCATATGTAAGTTACATATAAGTACAATACTAATATATTATGCATTTATAAAACACAAATGTAGAAATTTTAAAGTTAGAGTTGGTAGTGAATAAATATTTTTTAAAGTCTTAGTAATTACAACAGCTGAATTAGATCATATCTCAAGGCCTAGTATACATTTAGAGCATTTATTGACAAAATAGATGTAAACCTAGATTTAAATCTTGACAGTTTTTACTTTTAGGGGTCCCCAAGCTCTGATTGGATTAGGTCATCCTTGTTTATAAGCCCTTAATGCAGCTAAGGAGGAGTTTTTTTTACTCGGGGTAAAAGGATTATCTTCAACCTTTAGTTTCTCTGCAGGGATTTTTCAGCCACTCTCCATTTGTGAAAGTAAGTTTAGTTTAAACTAGATAATGCAACTTATAAATCCACTTAACTAAGCAAATGGAAACTGGCTTATATGTTGCTAAATGCCCCAAACAAAGCATCCTGTCAACCCTCCCTCTGTAGCAAGGAGTCCCCTTTCAGTAAACCCCACATATGGAGTGTGACACACAGGCGGGCTGACGCACAACAGCTGACATACAGACAAGAACTAAAGGAGGAGCAGGTGGTGGTCTAACAGGCTCCCCCTACTTGGTGAACACTTAGGTCTCTATCCTGCCAGTTCACCACGCTGTGAAATTCAATTCTTGGACCACATCAGGGCAGTTTAATGACTGAAGCAGAAGGACTGGAGAAGTGTTCTTGCTCAGTAAGGCAACGGAGGCCACCACTTCCCGTGCAGCCTCATGGTGATCCGGTAGCTAAAACTATAAACGTACTTGTTTAAACAGTAAAGCAAAACTATTCTATCCTGGCACTTTAGGACAGAACCCTTGGAAGGTACAGAGAGTGCTTCATGCTATTGTGTAGTGAACTATGGTGCATTCAGTCACTATTTGTTGATGTCCTAGTATCATGTGCCAGGCGTGTACAGTGGTTGCCATTGAGAGCAAGGCAGATAGGATCCCTGCCTGCATGGAAGATGCAGTCTAGATGCATTATAGATACTAAATAAAAATAACATAAATGATAGGATTCAATACTCTTGTGATAAGGGTTTCGAAGGTTAAGTGCAAACTGCTAGGAAAGCAGAAAGGCCTAATTTATTCTGGAAGGTCGAGGAAGGCTCTCCTGAAGAAAGAGACGTTTCAACTGACATCTGAAGGATGAGAGTGATGGAAAGGGGGAGGGAAACGCATGTCAATCAGAGGAGATGGCTTTTTGGTGGACATCATACAGCAAGAAGGCCAAGGTGACCCTAGGCAGAGACTGGGGAGGAGAGAGAGTAGAAGGAAACTCTTCAGTAAACAGAGCAGGGCCTGCAGTGTGGGAGACCATTGAAAGGTTGTTAAACCTCTGAGAAATAGGATCAGATTTGTGGGGGTGCTGTGGAGAGGGAGTCTCACTCTTTTGCCCAGGCTAGAGTGCCATGGCATAAGCCTATCTCACAGCAACCTCAGTCTCCTGGGTTCAAGCAATCCTCCTGCCTCAGCCTGAGTAGTTGGGACTATAGGTGCCTGCCACCACACCCGGCTAATGTTTCTGGTGTTAGTAGAGAGGAAGACTCACTCTTGCTCAGGATGGTCTCAAGCTGCTGAACTCAATTAATACTCAAGTCTTGGCCCCACCTAGTGCTAGAATTACAGGTGTGAACCACTGCACCTGGCTCCTGATTTGCAGTTTTGAAAAGATCATTTTGACCAAATACTTAGAATAGAATAGATAGGGAGAGAATAGATTAAGAGAGGAGGAGGAAGTAACCTGAGGGTTGAATTGTGCCTATTGAATAACTGAATTAAACATCAGTAATCAGTGTAAAGCTGAACTGGGCAAGGGAAAATTTGGGGCACAGAGAAGCCAGACTTTTCATACTTAAGAATTTAATTTAATTTAATTTATTCATTCATTTCTAAATGAATTTAATCCACAGGAAGTAAGACTTCTAAATTAATTAATTGGTTTTTTTGAAAAGGAGTTTAACAATAGATACTCAAGTTCAATATGATATGGGTATTTCCCCGATTCCTGGCTACCCCTTTGAGCAGTGCTGGGTGCAGGTTCCTGCTGTTTGCTGAGACAGTCAGTCCCTTTTGCTTCCATGGACATTTCTTCTTCTGGATGTTGCTGCTTTTCCTACCTACTGTTGAAGCAGTGGGTTAGCTGAGGGATGGGGAGCTCAATGAGATGGTGGCTTTCCCTCAGAGTGGTGATTATCTTGATTTTATAGGTAAAACCTGGAAGTTGATGTTCAATTCTTATATAGAGTGGGCATGCCTTTTAGCTACCTGTCAATTCTAATCTCCAACGTTATTTTAGTTACTATTTACAAAGCAAAGACATGACGCATCGATCACTACTAATCACTGCAGGTAATGCCCATGAGAGAGGGGTGCAGGCCCAGCGAGACGCCTCATCAGTGAAGCACACTACGTGTCGAGCGGATCTCTTCGACGACCCCTGCTACATTAACACGCAGGCCCTGCAAAGTATACTTGGCTCTACTCGAAATCAAAGCTCAGCTCAACCCCTGGGGAGCCCGTGGCACTATGGAAGTAAGTAGCAACTCACTGTGTTAGTTCCCAGGGCTGTTGTAACGTATCACCACGGACTGGGTATTTTAAAACAACAGAAATTGATTCTCTCACAGTTTTGGAAGCCAGAAGTCCAAAATCAAGGTGTCAGCAGGGTTGGCTTCTTCTGGAAGATCTGGGGGAGAATTTATTCATTGTTTTCCTAACTTCAGGTGGCTGCTGGCAATTTTTTGTTCCTTGACTTGCAGACAGGCCAGTGCCATCTCGGCCTCAGTTCTCATGCCACCTTCCCCTGGGTCTCTGGGTCTCAGGTCTCCCTCTCTTTTCTCCTACAGGACAAGAGTCACTGGATTTAGGGTGAGATGAGATGATTAGATGAGGTGAACTTCATCTCAAGATCCTTAATTTAATTACATCCGCGAAGACCCTTTTGGCAAACTAGGTCACATTCACAGGTGCCAGAGATTAGGACATCAATTTATCTTTTGGGGACCACTATTTAACTCATTACACTGTCTCTCGACTTTAAAGAAGGCTGTTTTCTGGCCATTTTCAGGGAGTGAGAAGTTTCCTTTCTTTACCTCAACCCCTCACGGTGGTTAATGTAGATTAGAAATGTGAAGATGTTTGGGGGTTTCAAGGTCAGGGCATGTTGGTTTGGAAAAATCCTTTCAAGTACTTTAAATTTAGTCGCACCTTTTGGTTCCTTCTATGTGCTTTTGCTGAAGGAAGGTCTGACAAAGCCAGGAGCTAACTTGCAATTTGTTTATTTGCGTGAGTAACAATAGCCACTATTTCTGCTCTGATGGCATTCATTTTATTCATCTGAAAACTCGTTAATGAGTCATCTAGAAAGTACTAAATAAGATGGTTCCTTTCCTTGTCCATATACTGTGGGTAAAATACAGTAAGGCAAACATTTTTCTTTCTGCTGAATTGTTTCCAGGGGTAAATGCATGAATAGAAACATAAATAAATAAAAACAAAACAGCGCAAAGCCTATAATCAGCTGAAAAATAAATAAACAAAAAATGCTTTTCATGGCATGTTGAAGCTTGCTGGGTTCAGAGACTGGCTTGGTGTCAAATCTGGTTTGCTCCAAAGATGGAGAGCCAGCCAGTCACTGAGAAAGACCGTTCACTATGTCAGGAAGTTTCTACAGAACTGCCAAAGGCAACTTTCTAGCTAGTGTGGCTACAATGGTGAGATAAAATTTAAAAGGAGATTTTGTTTAGCTTGGGTACCAGATTACCTTAACTCTCTAGATGAAGAAGCAAAGGTCCTCATTGTCAGCCGAGTGGCAGAGTGTCCCATCTTTTTGCAGACTTTCTAGGATCATTCTTGGCACCCAATTCAACCAAGTTGGGTTCTCTGGGAACAAACACTAAGATAGAGCTTGGCATGCAGCGTCTTTACAGGGGCCAGTACCAGGAAGCAAGTGGGAGGAAGCAGGGTGGCACAGAGAGGGAGGTGGGACTACAACACCAGGCTGACAAAGCCTCCACCAATCCCACTTACAGACGCTCCAGCCCCACTTATGTCTCTCTTTGGACGTGGGCCACCCTAGTGAGGACAAGCCCAAGGACAACTGAGGCAGAGCCTGACAGGTTGGTCAGCTGGAAGCCAACTGCTGACACATGGGGCAATTGGTCCTTCCTTAAAGGGGGATCTGGGCAGTGCATCTCTGTCCACCCAGGAGGGCATCTTGTGCAATGGACAAGTGGTATAACATGAATTCAGGTTCAGCTGTTCAATGGATAATCTTACTCCACTGTTCAGTGTGAACTACCCTGTGTGGGTAGGTAACATTTGTTATAGGGATGGCTTTTGGAAAAATCAAGTTTCTGGACCCTAGGTTTTAAAAGTAACTTTGTAAGATTATACACTTGATACCTTTCGTTTCTTGAACTTTTCAGAGCCACAACATATTATCAGAAAACTTATTTAGTAGGTGGCCCAAATTAGGTAATCTCTGGTATTAAATATTCCTTGATTTACAACTCCAGTTCCTTCATAATCAAGATTTTAAAGTTGAAGCTTTTTATAACTCAAGCAACGAAATTTTACCTTTCGCCACAGACAATTCAATAACACAAAAAGGTAAAATTAATACATAACAAAATGCCTATCATTAGTTGAAAATAAATATTTAGCCTGGCTTCAGTCTTCTTTCTTTAGCCTTTTTTCCTCTCCCTGCTTTGATGGAAACACGTTTAATAATTCAGGGCTCTGGTTCTCTCTCTCTCTATTTCCTATTAGGATTTAATGTACCATAACCTCCCTGGGCTTCTGCTGCCCCCTTGGGGTTAAGTTCAGCCTGTTCTTTTTCCCTCTAAAAAAATAAAAAATTAAGTCCAACTCCAAAAGCATAAATAGTGTTGATTTACGAAAATTTAATGAAGAGATGGAGTCAGGATAACTTTACACATACTTTTAAAATAAAATATGTTAACTGCACTCTTAACCTTTCACCCCTAATGATTCCTCCTGTTTCCTTCCTTCCTCCCCCAGAAATCCTCTTTAGCCTCTTCAGGGATACTTAACCCCTCTTATCCAGATAAAACCTTGCTGATTAGCTCAGTATAACCAAAGAAAACCATATCAAAGCACATCCAGAATGACTAACCTGCTGTCTGTCAAGCGTGCCCTTGGAGCTCCTCAGCTCATCCCGGCACACCGCCAACACAAGAAGTGTTTGACACGGTCTTTATTCCTACCCGAAGAAAATCGTTAGTTCTGGCACTATCTCATTTTTTATTGATGCATTATTATCCTACTTTTAGTCTTAGCTGCCATAACAAATAAACTCCCCCAAATAGTTTAGTTTAAAAAAGAACTGAAGTTCGTTTCTTTTACTTAGTAGCTCAAAGATTGGTGGAACTGGACAAATAGGGCAGCTCTGGCATTCTCAACATCTCTCTTTCATCTTTGGTCCCATGTGGTTGCTTGGACTCTCACCAGCACATGTGTGATGTGGGAAAAGAGAAAGGTAAGAGAAGTGCCTGTTATACACACACACACACACACATTTCTTTGAAGGATACGACCCAGAAGTGACAGACATCATTTGCCACCTGCCAGTAGTGAAACTGACCCATGTGGCTGTACCTCACTGCAAGGGAGGATACAAAAGTTCTTATAGTTCATGCCTAGCTAAATGTTAGGAGCTCAAGAATGCAGCGAAAGGAAGGATTGATGCTGGTAAACAAACTATTTCTACCATAGATCACCTTTCTGCCACTCAAATATTCATGAGCTCTTTTTACATAGAACTTGTTTACCCTCTCCCCAAGGAGTCACTGTAGGTACGCCATACAATTACAGTGTCCAAGACGAGATGGCCATCCTTCTGATCTTCCAGTTGTCTGCCACCCTCCACACACACAATTCATAGTGGAATAGGAATAAAATAATTGCAATATAAACTCACTTGCGCAGAGGGGAAAATTGCAATAGCAGGAGGCAGCAGTGAGTGGTCCACAGGGATAACCAGGTCCTGCCAGGCAGTGACTGTGAAGCTCCCTGAGCTGGAAGTAGAGCAGCTGGTTTCCTTAGACCCTCAGTTGGCTTACTGAGAGGAATTTGGTATCTGTTGTCGTCTATGGGCCCAGACTGTGCCATCTGGGTTGTTCCCACCATTATTTTCTGTGTGCACAGTTAAAGTAGCTGTTGGAGAATGTTCCCTTCTTGGAGAGTCACCATTTTTACAGCTTACTTCCCCCTGATGTGAACATGAGAAGTTAAGAGTTTGCTTCAAGGGACAAAGGCCCTAGATAAGAAGGGACTGTGATTTCTTTGGTAATGTGATTTTCTCAAAAACTTAGTCATATTCTACTTTATTCACTTAGTGTAAGCTTATTCACTCAGTAGTAAGTTCCACATGAAATTTTCCACAATATACCTCTATCGTCCTTTTCTTGCCAGACTGATCTGTAGTGATGTCCCTTCTCTCTTTGCTGTTACTGATTATTATCTCATTTTTACTTGATCAGCCCTCTTTTAGGTTTATTCATTTTACCAATCTTTCCAAAGTACCCAGATTTAGGTTCAATTTTCTCTCTCTCTCTCTAGTTTGTTTTGGGTAGAGATGGGGTCTCACTATGTTGCCCAGGCTGGTTTCAAACTGCTGGCTTCAAGTGATCCTCCTGCCTTGGTCTCCCAAATTCCTGGGATTACAGGCATGAGCCGCCATGCCTGGGCTATTGTTTTTTGTTTTCTATTTAATTTATTGCCATTTTTATCTTGATTATGTTTTCCTTCTACTTGCTTTGCATTATATTTTCTCTTCTTTATCTTTATTTCCATAACAAAATATTTATTTCACTTGGCCTTTTTGTGTGAATTAAGGGATCTAAATTATCCACATAAGTCAATTTTCCAAATGCTATTGATTAAATAATCTCCTCTTTTTTCTAATACCACTCTCTATTAAACTAGGCTCCTCCTACGTGTGTGAATCTGCTTCTAGGATGTTTATTATACCTTTTTCTACTGGGCCACTTGCCTATTCTAAACCAGAGTCCTTTTGCCAATTGCTGTGCTTTTATAATATGTCTTACTAGACATTTAATTCTTCCTTCATGACAAATAATTTTTCTCTGCGTACTATCCCAACCTCTCACTTATGTTTAACATTTTATGTTGACATCTTTTCTATGAATTTTTCAGATACTTTGCAGAAATAAGCATATTTTTTCTTCTCAATAATGCAAAGAAATTCCTCATGGATTCCATACTTCAAAATTAGCTTACTTGTTAAAATTTAGTTGTAACCCTGAAATTAGTACTCATGATGCTTTTGTGATCATTCACAGACATGCCCAGAGAAACAAAAAATTTGAGTACACACCCACTACACACGTTCCTGGCTGAGGTTAAACCAGGTCACACTCCACTTCTTGTTTGGCTCTCATACTGTACACAAGTGTACTTTTGTGGTCTATTTAGTGCCACTTTTTTTTCTGTTTGTTGGTGATTTCACTGTTTAAGGTGTCCCTCAAACAAAGTGCCATGGTACTATCTAGTGTTTCTAAGTACAGGAAGTCTGTGATGTACCTTATGGATAAAATACAGGGTGGCCATAAAGTTCACGTGCAATTTAAAATAGTATGCAATTTTTAATTGTACATGAACGTTATGGACACCCTGTATGTGTGTTAGGTAAACATTGATTAGGCAAGAGTTAGATTGTTGTTGGCTGTGAGTTGTATTAGTGAATCAACAATATAGACTAAACAAGATGTCTTTTCTTTCTTTTTTTTTTTTTTTTGAGATACAGTCTCACTCTGTTGCCCCAGGCTAGAGTGCCCTGGCATCACAAGTCACAGCAACCTCAAACTTTGGGACTCAAGGGATCTTCTTATCTCAGCCTTCTGAGTAGCTGGGACTACAGGTGCCTGCCACAAGGCCCAGCTTTCTATTTTTAGTAGAGATGGGGTCTCACTTTGCTCAAGCTGGTCTCAAACTCCTGAGTTCAGGCAATCCACCCGCCTTGGCCTCTCAGAGTGCTAGGATTACAGGCGTGAGCCACCACACCTGGCCTAACAAGATGTCCTTAAGCAGAATCTCACATAAAACACAGTTATGAGTTGATTGATAGATGAAAATGCTGTGATCTGAGGCTTGTACAAACCTACCGCTCCATATTCTGAAGGAGCAAATGTTCAGTTTTCACTAATTCATTGTTGGTGCCAACTTTATAAAACACTAACTATTATGAATAAGACTTGACTGTACTAACACTTCTCTTGAATAGGAGCTGGAGTCATTGTAACATGTTGTAGGGAGAAAAAGAGAGGATTCAGAAAACTGGGGCCTGTTTCCCAAACCTGATGCTCTTCTCACAAGTTTACACAGTTCTGATACATACTATCCTATAGACAGGGTTTATTTTATTTTAATTCAAAATATAATACAAATGCTTACAGAAGAAATTCAGATAAAAAAGAATGGTGTCCTTCCTATATTCTACTATATCCAACTACCTAGATATTAACAATTTCTTTTGATTTCTTCCAGAATGTGAATGCATAGTTAAGAATCTGTCAACTCAATTAATTAATTTATTTCTATATTCTTCAAAACTTAAACAAAAGTTATAATAACTTCCTTTTATGCTTGCTTATTTTACTTTTTGCAGTTTTTTTGGCTGGGGCCGGGTTTGAACCTGCCACCTCCAGTATATGGGGCTGGTGCCCTACTCCTTTGAGCCACAGGTGCTGCCCTATTTTACTTTTGTTTTAAAACGTGATCTTCATTATTTTCAGATGCTCTATGGTATTCTGTTGTGTGACTGCATCATAATTTATGTAACTAGTCTCTTACATCTCAATTCTTCCCAGTCCTTTGCTAATACAGTAATTAATACTATAATTTTATAGATGGTCTTAACAATTGAATTAATCAGGGTGTTGTCTTTATAGTTCATATTGGTTTCTTTAAATTTCTTTTCTTTCTTTTTTTTTTTTTTTTTTTGAGACAGAGTCTCACTATGTCACCCTTAGTAGAGAGCCATGGTGTCACAGCTCACAGCAACCTCAGACTCCTGGGCTCAAGCAATTCTCTGGCATCAGCCTCCCGAGTATCTGGGACTATAGGTGCTCACCACAACAGCTGGCTATTTTTAGAGATGGGGATCTTGCTCTGTCTCAGGCTGGTCTCGAACCCATGAGCTTAGGCTGTCCATCCACCTTGGCCTCCCAGAGTGCTGGAATTACAGGGGTGAGCCACCATGCCCAGCCTGGTTTCTTTAAATTTCTCATCCTTCCTTTCTCAGTAGGATTACTTGCAATTGTCTAATCCAAATTTTGCATGTTCATGTTTTTTCTCCTCTCCAAGGTTTCGCCCCTCAGATAAATATGGGTGTGGATATCCGTATCTATCCTGTGTGTAGTTCTGATTTGGAACTGTATGTGTATTAGCTACTAACATAAGGTGACCAGATTTTAACATTGGTAAAGCGGGACACCACTGGGGGGCGAGGCCTGACAACAATGCAAACTTTGATAAGCAGTTCTCGGTAATCAGTTCCCAACAATTATTTGTTATTATTAAAGTTTAACAATATAAAATTAACAAAAATAATATAAAATGCATATCCTGGAGAAATAGCCACGTGGCAGCCAAAAACCATATATTCCCTTCCTGTTCTCCTGTGTTCCCTAGCTTGTCCGTTCTTTCCAAAAATCGGGGCTTTTTTAAATGCCGCAGGATGCAGGACAAATTGTTAAAAATTGGGACTGTCCTGCCAAAAGCAGGACATCTGGTCACCTTACTGGGGGTGGGGGTGGGGAGCTACTTATTTGTTCCAGACAGTTTGGCTCCTTCTGAGCTAATTGTCCTTGCCTAGAAGCAAGGGAGGGAGCCAGTCTCTTTCTGATACCTTGCCTAGGAGGGGAGTAGGGAGTTTACATTAGCCTTTTCATTTCCAAATGAAGTTACATTAACCTCTTCATTCCCAAATGGAGTTACATTAACCTTTTCAGCAGCTGAAATTGTATATTCCCTTCCTATTCTCCTGCGTCCCCTAGCTTGTCATGCATTCTTTCCAAAAATTGGGACTTTATAAAAACACCACAGGATGTGAGACAAATTGTTCAAAATCGGGACGTCTGGTCACCTTATACTAACAGTAACTCTGAGATGATTTGATTACTTTTTCCATAATTCTTTTATTTTTTTTCCATGATTCTTACCACTTTTTGGTGGAGCTCCATTAAATATAGATTGGCCACCTTTGTTGCTTCCTTAAACTTCTCTACTTTCTTCTTCTTCTTCTTCTTTTTTTTTTTTTGAGACAGAGTCTCACTATGTCACGCTGTGGCATCACAGCTCACAGCAACCTCAAACTCCTGGGCTTAAGTGATAGATTCTCTTGCCTCAGCCTCCCAAATAGCTGGGACTATAGGTGCCTGCCACAATGCCCAGCTATTTTTTTGTTGCAGTTGTCATGTTGTTTAGCTGGTCTGAGCCAGGTTCTAACCTGCCAGCCTGGGTGTATGTGGCTGGTGCCATAACCGCTATGCTACAGGCACCATGCCCTTCTCTACTACTTCTGAGAAAGCATATTAATTCAATAATTATTGAATATTGCATAGAAATTTATATAATTAGTCATATTTAGATCATGATCAACATTTTCAATGTCAACTTTACATTAAAAAGGAGCAATTGATAGTGGACCACGATGTTAAAAGTGGTTTTATTTAGTGATAAGACTGGAAGTGATTCATTTTTCCCCCTATTTCTTAGATTTAAAAAAATATCATGTAAAACTTTTAAAGTTACAATAAAAGCTTAAAAATTGTCACATATTCTGCTTTTGGAAGAATTCGACTTTCAGAAAATCAGTGTGTTGGATACCCTGTATTTGGATGATGGAAGTCTCCTAGCACGGTGTCTCTTGTCTGTGTGCTAACATGAATAATTATGTTAGGAAGACATAGTCCATATCCTCTGGCTGGCCCATGATCTGTTGCCTCTTTTGAAGATGATATAATGTCTATTTTTCTTTTGTTTTGTCCTTGTCCAAAAGCTCTTCACTATAATCTCACAATAAACCAAAAGCCATCACTCATTAAGATGCATGTGCCCCCCCCCCCACTTCCATGCATCCCTCCTGCACACACTTACACACTTTCTCTCTCACAAAAACATCGTACAGCTACTTACTGGAAGTTCTCCATTGTGCCTGAAGGCAGGCAGCACTAAGGCCAAATACTAGTATTATTCATCAGATCTGTACACATTTCATCAGGCTAATTATGGCAACAATAGAAAGACTTGTTTGTTTGTAGAGAAGAATATTTCCAGTCATTAGATTTAGACTAAAGATGTTTTAAAATATATATATATTTGTGAATGCATCATTAAGTAGGGACAAAACTGTAACACAGTAGGAGAACTGAATTATGGCTGTAGGACACTAGTGGCCCACACCAAGGACTTCATGGGCTGGTCATGTATAAGTTATAAAACTCCTAGTCAAGAGAATTTTTTATTTGTGAGATCCTTGTGTAAGGATATATAAACACTCCTTTCCGTTAGGAAAGATGAAGTCTGATTTCTTTCTTTCTTTTCTTTTTTTTTTTTTTGAGACAGAGTCTCACTATGTTGCCCTCAGTAGAGTGCTGTGGCATCACAGCTCACAGCAACCTCTAACTCTTGGGCTTAAGTGATTCTCTTGCTTCAGCCTCCCAAGTAGCTGGGACTTCAGGTGCCTGCTATAATGCCTGGCTATTTTTGTTGTTGTTATTGTTGTTGTTGTAGCTTTCATTGTTGTTTAGCTGGCCTAGGCTGGGTTTGAACCTTGCCAGCCCCGGTGTATGTGGCCAGTGCCCTCAAGGCTGAGCTACGGGCACTGAGCCATGATTTCTATCTAAAAGAAGCTTTACATTTAAAAAGACAAAGACTAGTTTCTAGTGGTTATTTTCCTGGTACATTGCCATATTAAACATACAATTTTTACCTGGATTCATACTTAATAATTTTATGCTTTTACTTCTGCAGATGGTCTATATCAGCATTTTTCAACCTTTTTTAATGTCATGACACACTTGATCCGATAGTTAATCTTCCCTGGCACAGTTCAATTATGTTGATCCAAAAAAGAGGGAAAAAAAGGATGTACTTAGTGTGCTTTGAAATTCTTCTGAAAATAATTTAATTAATGATCTTTAAAAATTTTCACAGCATACCCATGCTTCAACACCAGTTGAAACTCACTGCTCTATATCATTCTGATAGCCTTGCTATATACTAGGGACCTTTGTAGGTACTACAGACATAGAGTGGCTAGATTGGTTTTGAAAATTAAGAGATTTTCACATCCAAAGCAAGAGCCTTTGTGTTCAGTGATTAAGAACCCGGGCTTTGGAGTAAGATAGACCTCAGCTCAAATTCAAGATTTTTAACATATTAGCAGAATGAGTTTGAGTAAGCCGCTTAACTTTTCTACAGATCTATTTCCTTGCCAGTCTACAAGGTGGTCCCCATACAGTGCGGCCATAAAGTTCATGTACAAATAGCGTCGCGTTATACCCAGTATATGGGAACTACACAATAATTTTTATAACTGTCAGTACCAACAGCACTATTTAGCACTAACTGAGTATACCTTCTCCTTCTCAGTGGACAACACTTCAGCAGAGCTTTGGGGAGCTGCCTGAAGCTGCGCCTCCTGGTTGATTTGTCTCCTTTTACCTCATCTACTCTGTTTTGTCCAAGCAGGTGAATGACACAAACAACAGAGTGGTCATTTAATAGGAATGCTATGAGGTTGAGCAAAGCTTTGAAGTTTCTGGCAAGAAGAAGGTCTAGAAGCACATTAGTAATTTGATATTTTTTTAAAAAGCAAAAAACCAAAACAACAAAAAGAGCTAAATGCTAAAAGTACAAACAGCCCAAAGTTACCATAGCTATTTTCAAAGAGTTTGGAAATTTTGTGGGAGTTATCTGTAATCCAGGTACAGCGTAACCCTCTTTCTCTTTAACAAACAGCCCCCGGGACATAAAGAATCTCTCTCAGCAGTTATAAAAGCAGTTCTCATGGGTTGGTTCCATTTCTCAACTGAAAGAAAAACTCCTGCACCTGGGCAAGACTTTCCTGGTAACAGAAGCCAAAGGCAATGTTTAGATGTACCGTTAAATTAGGGGAGTTCTGAAAACAAAAACCTCATTTATTCCAGAAGCAGTATTATTTAAACAGTGTCTGGCACACAGTAGGACCTCAAGTTATATTTGCTGAGTGAATGAATGAATGGATGAAACAGATGGTAACTTGGCAATGTCTCTCTTTATGTTCTGACTTCAGAGCCACCAGAAACAGTCCAGCCAGGTGCCACAGCCCAGACTGCCAGCTCACATTCTTTGCCACACATAGAGCAGCAGCTGCGGAATGAAGAGTGCTACCATGGCAAGCTGAGCAGGAAAGCAGCAGAGAGCCTCTTGGTAAAGGACGGGGACTTTTTGGTTCGAGAGAGTACAACATCCCCTGGCCAATTTGTGCTGAGTGGACTACAGGGAGGACAGGCAAAACATCTTCTCCTAGTGGATCCTGAAGGCAAGGTATCATTGACTTTCCATTATAGGTTTCACAGGATGTGGTTCTATTAAGGATCCTCTGAATATCATCCAAAACTTGGTATTATATAGTGTTCAAGGCTAAGCATTTATTGTTTCTTGAACCTGCTTTTAGCATGTGTTGTACATGCTTTGAAAGGGTCATAGTGGGAGGCCACCCTGGAATATCAAGTAGAAGAAAGCCTCTTTCTGCCCTTCTCAATTCAATTCAGTGAATTAAATGAATACCAACTACATGGAAGTATAGGGATTGACACTTGACTATTGAACAGTATTAGATGCATAATACTTACTCTTAGAGTGCTTATCATTTCATAAAACAGGTGCTTAAATAATTATAATGTAAGGCTGAATGAGAAAAGGATGATTAAACCAAAGCATATGGTGTTTCTCAGGATAGAGAGGTCATTTTCGTTGAGGCAAACTTGAGAAAATTTATTGTAGGTTCTGACATGTAAGGTTAACCTTGATAGAAAGAAGAATTTCAAAAGGGGATATTAGGAGTATAGCAAAGGAACCACTGGAGCAGATAGTAATAGAATGGTATTAAGTCCACAGAAGATGTATGGCAGAGAAGAGGATACCTGTAGGTAGAAATTACCCTGGAAAGGTAGGTTAGAACTATCACATAAGGTGGGAATATAGACCAAAATATCTAATTTGTCAGACGTGGAGAGACATTGGCAGTTTTGGAGAAGAAAGATGATGCAATTGAAGCCTATGTGAGTGGTTACATCAGTAAGGTGCCGAAATAGGAAACCCAAGCCTTCATTCCCCCACAGAAATACCAATTATCAACTATAGACAGACCAAAATACATTTATGAGAATTACAGAATCCAGTTAAGAAGTTGTAGTTCCTTAGGTGAACATAAAACTGAGAATAGCTCTGTTGAAATAAGTAAGAAGAGAACTTTTTGCAGCTGGCTTTATCTGTTCGTCCTCTCAGCCTGATTATTAGCAGGCCTGCTTTGTCTTAGTCCAAGCTGATTTTCACTCCTCAGTCTTTAGAGCTGTGAAATTGGTTGTAACTGAAAATGTCTGACGGTCTGGATAATGAAGAGAAATCCCCAGCTCCCCCACTGAGGATGAATAGTAACAACCAGGATTCTTCAGCACTCAACCACAGCTCCAAACCACTTCCCATGGCCCCCGAAGAGAAGAATAAGAAAGCCAGGCTCCACTCTGTCTTCCCAGGAGGAGGGGATAAAACCAGTAAGAAGAAAGAGAAAGAGCGCCCAGAGATCTCTCTTCCTTCAGACTTTGAGCATACGATTCATGTTGGGTTTGATGTAGTCACCGGGGAGTTCACTGGAATTCCTGAGCAGTGGGCACGATTACTCCAAACCTCCAACATAACGAAACTAGAGCAGAAGAAGAACCCCCAAGCTGTCCTAGATGTTCTCAAATTCTATGATTCCAAAGAAACGGTCAAAAACCAGAAATACATGAGCTTTACGTCAGGAGATAAAAGCGCACATGGATACATAGCAGCCCATCCTTCGAGTACAAAAACAGCATCTGAGCCTCCTTTGGCTCCTCCTGTGTCTGAAGAAGAAGATGAAGAAGAGGAAGAAGAAGAAGATGACAATGAGCCCCCACCAGTTATTGCACCAAGGCCAGAGCATACAAAATCTGTCTACACGCGTTCTGTGGTTGAATCCATTGCTTCACCAGCAGCACCAAATAAAGAAGTCACACCACCTTCCTCTGAGAATGCCAATTCCAGTACTTAGTACAGGAACACAGATCGGCAAAGGAAAAAATCCAAGATGACAGATGAGGAGATCTTAGAGAAGCTAAGAAGCATTGTGAGTGTTGGAGACCCAAAGAAAAAATACACAAGATTTGAAAAAATCGGTCAAGGGGCGTCAGGTACTGTTTATACAGCACTAGACATTGCAACAGGACAAGAGGTGGCCACAAAGGAGATGAACCTTCAACAGCAACCAAAAAAAGAATTAATTATTAATGAAATCCTAGTCATGAGGGAAAATAAGAACCCCAATATTGTTAATTATTTAGATAGCTACTTAGTGGGTGATGAACTATGGGTAGTCATGGAATACTTGGCTGGTGGCTCATTGACTGATGTGGTCACAGAAACCTGTATGGATGAAGGACAGATAGCAGCTGTCTGCAGAGAGTGCCTCCAAGCTTTGGATTTCTTGCACTCAAACCAAGTGATCCATAGAGACATAAAGAGTGACAATATTGGCTC
>NW_003852406.1:1880428-1889906 GCF_000181295.1 Otolemur garnettii | reverse complement strand
TGGATGGCTCTGTTAAATTGACTGATTTTGGGTTCTGTGCCCAGATCACGCCTGAGCAAAGTAAATGGAGCATGATGGTGGGAACCCCTTATTGGATGGCACCAGAGGTGGTGACTTGAAAAGCTTATGGTCCGAAAGTTGATATTTGGTCTCTGGGAATTATGGCAATTGAAATGGTGGAAGGTGAACCCTCTTACCTTAATGAAAATCCACTCAGGGCATTATATCTGATAGCCACTAATGGAACCCCAGAGCTCCAGAATCCTGAGAGACTGTCAGCTGTATTCCGTGACTTTTTAAATCACTGTCTTGAGATGAATGTGGATAGGTGAGGATCTGCCAAGGAGCTTTTGCAGCATCCATTTTTAAAATTAGCCAAGCCTCTCTCCAGCCTGACTCCTCTGATCATCGCTGCAAAGGAAGCGATTAAGAACAGCAGCCGCTAGGACTGCCAGCCTTACCCCTCACCATCTCCCTCATGAGTAAGACTGAAATAAAACTCTGCTGCAAGAAAGACGAAAGAAAGGACAGTCGAAAGGGGTGGGGGTTCTTTACCTTTAAAATGAATAGAAACTTCTGATAAGCCTTTTTCCTACTCCCTCAGATTATGTAATTTATTTGTAAGCCTGAATCGCAGCCCAAATAGGGCAGCAATGTTGAAGTGGCCATGAAGTGGTCACTTCCACCGTGAAGCGAAAGAGCCAGTAGTGAATCCCCTCATTTTGTGCATTCGCTTTGAAGAAAAACAAGTTTCTCAAAGGTGCACACTTCCTCTTCATAATGTTGTGTTTGTTTTTAAGTTAGTGAGTAGTCCCTCTTGCATTTGAACCTCCTTCGAAACTCCTTACCCCATGTGATGTTTTTCACTTGCATTGTCATTAGATGTCCAGAAAAAACAGATGTCAAAATGTTTTTTTTAAATAAAAAAAAGCAAAAAAGCAAAAAAAAAAAAAAAATAAGAAGAGAAATTTCACTGTACCTGCAACAGCCCCTTCCCCATTCAGCATAGCCTGGTGCCAGGACAGAATGCCCTATCTCATGACTTTTCCCATGAAGGGTGGGGAAAAGCAGGGAGGAGCATAGATCTATGTTTTAGATTTTCAGTGGGATACCTAGGGACTACTTTTTATCTTGCCTCACATGGAGTACTGGTGGAACCAGCTTAGTTTGGATGCCTACGAGTCTTTGAGAAAAAGAAGAATACAAGGTAGCTTGCTGCAGGAGAAAGTGCATGAATTGAAACTTCTCCCTAAGAAGGAGTGAGAAGAGTGTATGCACCTAGAATTTTGGATTTCTGGAGGGATGCCTGATGGACTGGTATCTGTCTTGGATGACTTTAGGAACTAATGGGAAACCGACATACCTTGGGTGCTTGGTGGCCACTGAGAACAAGGGAAAGTGGGGTGGCTTGCTACTGTGGAATCAGAGAACTTGCAGTAACACAGAGGAAGCAAGAGATTATAAGCTCCTGAAAAACTAGCAAACATTTCTAACTGAAAAACTGAATACATAGGCCCAAAGAAGTCACATTCCCTACAAAAGGTTTTACAGGTCTGCAGAATCTGAAGTTGGGCAGGCTGGTGAGGAATTTCCCTTGTACAAAGCCAGTTCATAAGAATTGGGAGAGATGGTAGTTTTTCAAATGTATGCAATGAAACACAAAGTTATGAGACAACAAAGAGGCATGGAAACATAGTCCAAAAAAACCCAAAATAAACCCCCAGAAGCGGATCCTAAAGAAACAGAGTTATATGTATCATCTGACAAAGAATTCAAAATAACCATCATAAAAAGTTCTAGGAGCTCCAGAACGTAATCCATGAACAAAATTAGAAAATCATCAGAGAGACAGAAAATATAAAAAAGAACCAGACTCAAAATTTTGGAGCTAAAGAATACATTAATTGAACAGAAAATCTTTCTAGAGGATTTCAACAGCAAACATGATCAAGCAGAAGACCAAAATATCAGCAAACCCAAGCACATTTAAATTATCCAGACAAAGGAATAAAAAGAAAAGTAAAGTAAGCACACGAGATTTGTAATATACTGTCAGTCAGACCAGTGCATACATATGTGCATTACAGGAGTTCAAAGAGAAGAGAGAAAGAAAGGGGGCAGACAGCTTATTTAAAAAATAATGGGGCTCAGCGCCTGTGGCTCAAGTGGCTAAGGTGCCAGCCACATACACCTAAGGTGGTGGGTTAGAATCCAGCCCGGGCCCACCAAACAGCAATGATGGCTGCAACCAAAAAAATAGCCAGGCATTATGGCGGGTGCCTGTGGTCCCAGCTACTTGGGAGGCTGAGGCAGGAGACTCGCTAGAGCCCAGGAGTTGGAGGTTGCTGTGAGCTGCAATGCCACGGCACTCTACCCTGGGGGACATCTTGAGGCTCTGTCTCAAAAAAAAAAAAAAAAATGGCCCATGCCTATAGTCTCAGCTACTAGGGAGGCAAAGGCAAGAGAATTGCTTGAGCCCAAGATTTTGAGATTGCTGTGAGCTTTGATGCCATGGCACTCTATCAAGGGTGACAAAGCGAGACTCTGTCTCAATAAAATAATAATAATAATGATGATGGCCCCAAACTTTCCAAATTGGGGGAGAAAATGGATTTAACAAAGCAAATGGACTCCAACTATGAGGAACTCAAAGAAATTAACACCAAGACACATTATAATCAAATTGTTGAAAGTCAAAGAGAATTTCGAAAGCAGTAGGAAGAGATTTGTCATGTACAAGTAAGTCTATTAGCAGGTTTTTCATACCCCTTATGAGACTATCAGTGAATTTGATATATTGCAAATGCTAGAAGAAAGAATACTATGTCTAGTGAAACTGTATCTTAAAAATGAAGGCGAACTGGAGGACTTTCTGAGATAAACAAAAGCTGAGGAGTCTTATTACCACTAGACCTGCCTTACAGGAAGTGCTGAAGGGCTCCTTTAAGTTGAAACAGAAAGACACTAAACAGTAACACACAAGGATATGAAAGTATAAAGCTTACCAGTCAAGGTGAATATCTAGACCAATAATACATAATTCTGTAATGTCATAACAGTGGTATGTAAATAAATTTTAATTCTGGTTATAGAAGTTAAAAGACAAAAGTATAAAAACTAACTATAATCATGCATCACTTAATGATGTAGATGTTCTGAGAAACATATTGTTAGATGATTTCATTGTTGTCCAAACATTTTAGAATGTACTTACACAAACCTACATAGTATAGACTACTACATATCTAGGCTATATTCCAGGGGTCCTCAATCTTTTTAAGCAGGGGGCCAGTTCACTGTCCCTCATACCGTTGGAGGGCTGGACTGTGGGCCCCATGACGAGTCAGCTGCTAAGCAGGACAGGCGGCGGCGGCAAAAACACCCAGCAGGCCGGATAAATGTCCTAGGTGAGCTGCATGTGGCTTGTGGTCCATAGTTTGAGGATGCCTGCTATATGCCATAGCCTATAACTCCTAGGCTGCAAACTCATACAACATATTACTATACTGAATACTGCAGGTAATTGTAACCTAATGTTAAGATGTTAAGTATTCATGGCTATAAACATTAAAAAGGGACAGTAAAAATATGAAATAAAAGTTAAAAAAAAAAAGTACCCCTGTATAGGGTACTTACCATGAATGGAGCTTGCAGGACTGGAAATTACTCTGAAGGAGTCAGTGATTCTTCTGGAGTACTCTTGAAGGACCTGTCTATAGTTCTTCTTTAGGAGGTATCACTCTTTTTATAAATACGTCCCCGCTGGTTTGCTTGGTTTCTTTCTTTTTATTATGTATTTACTTGTAAGAGATAATGTATGATGACTCTTCTCTTTTAATGAAAACCTTTCTCTTGTCTTCTCTTCAGCTATACTTTCCTGTTCCAGTTCCAACAACTCCCTTGGTTAATTCCTTAGAACAACATTATGAGGTGATAGGAATTTTTCAGTTCTATTATAATTTTATGCCATCACTATTGTGTATGTGGTCTTTTGTTGACCAAAACATCATTATACGGTACATGACTATATAACTCTAAAAATATTTTAATGGATACATTACAGAAAAATGTAATTTGTGGCATCAATAACATCAAGTATGAGGGAGGAGAAATAAAAGTATAGAGTACTTGTATGCAATTGAAGTTAAGTTGTTAGCAGACTAAAATAGATTGTTATAACTATAAGGTATTTTATTTAAGCCCCATGGTAACCACAAAGAAAATGCTTATAGAAAGATTTTTACAAAAAATGACAAAGGAATCAAAGCTTGTCACCAGGAGAAATGAATGAAGTGCAAAGAAAGAGAGTAAGAAAGTAAAAACAGGACAAAAAAGCAGTAAGACAGAAAACAATTAAGAAAATGGTAATAGTAAGTCCTTCCCTATCAATGATTACTTTAAATGTAAATGAATTAAACTCTCCAATCAAAATACAGAGTGAATGAGTGGATAAGTGGATGAAAAAACAAGGTTTTATCCAGGCATGGTGGCATATGCTTGACGTCCCAGTTACTCAGGACACTGAGGGAAGAGAGTCACGTGAGCCCGGGAGTTCAAAGCGTCAGTGATCTATGACTTAGCTACTGACCTCCAGCCTGGGTGATAGAGCAAGACCCTTCTTACACACACACAAAAAAAGCAACTACATGCTATCTACAAGGGAGTCACTTTTGTTCTAAGGACACATAGGTTGAAAGTGAAAGGAGAGAAAAATGTATTCCGTATAAATAATAACCAAAAGAGGTTGGGGGTGGAGAAAAAAACTAAGCCAAAATTTAGCAGAAAGAAGGAAATAAGATCAGCACAAAAATAAGTAAAATCAGAAACAAGTGAAATAGAAAAAAATAGGAAAAATGGCACTAAGAATTATTTTTTGAGGAGATTAACAAAGTTAACAAAATTTTAGCTAAGGTAACTAATGAATATAAGAGAGAAGATTCAAATAAATACAACCAGAAATGAAAGGGAACATGCCACTATAGATATTACAAAATTAAAAGGGTAAAAAAGACTACTATGAACAATTATATGCCAATAAATTGGATAACCTAGAAGAAATGGATAATTTTTAGAAAACATATAACCTACCAAGACTGAGTCATAAAAAAATAGAAAATATGAATATGCCTATCACTAGTCAGGAGATTGAATCAGTAATCAAAAACCTACCAACAAAGAAAAGCCCATGACCAAATGGTTTCACTGGTGAATTCTACCAAATATTTAAAGAATTAGCACTAATGTTTCTCAAAATCTTTCAAAAAATTGAAGAGGAAGAAACACTTCTAAACTCATTTTATGAGGCCAGCATTGTCCTAATATCAAAGCCAGGAAAAAACACGTCAAGAAATGAAAACCAAATTCAATAGCATATTAAAAGGATCATAAATGTAGTATCATGACCAGGTAGAATTTATCTCTGGGATGCAAGAATGGTTCCACTTATAAAAATCAATCAATGGGATATAACCTATTAATTGAATGAAAAATACAAATCACATGACCATGTCATAGATACAGGAAAAGCCTTTGACAAAATTCACTCTTTTTTGAGAAACACTAAAAACTACTAGGAATAGAAGGAAATTTCCTGAATCTGTTATAATAAAGCCCATATATTAAAAGTTCACAGCTGACATCATACTCAATGGTGAAAAACTAGAAAATTTTCCTTAAAGATCAAAAACAGGATAAGGATTCCCACTCTCACCACTTTTAGTCAGCATAATGCCAAAAGTAATGCCATAAGGCAAGAAAAAGAAAAACATATCCAAATTTGAAAGGAAGTAAATTATCTCTGTTTGTACATAATTGGATCTTATATGTAGAAAATACTAAAGGCTCCACAAAAAACTGTCAGAACTAAGGAACAAATTCAATAAAATGACAGGAAATACAAAAACATAGAAAAATCAGTTGCATTTTTATATGTCAACAGTGAGCTATCTAAAAATATTAAGAAAACAATTTTACTTACTAGCACCAAGATGATTAAAATATTTATCAATAGACTTAACCAAGGAAGTGAAAGAGTGGTACATTGAAAAATACAACATGTTGATGAAAGAAATTAAAGAAGACACAAATAAATGGAAAGACATCCTGTGTTCATAGATTGGAAAATTTAGTATTATTAAAATGTCCAATGTAATCGTATCAAATTCCAGTGGCATTTTTTACAGACACAGAAACAACAATCCTAACATTTACATGGAATCACAGTGAACCCTGAATAGCCAAAGCATTCTGGAGAAAGAACAAAGCAGGAGCCTCACACTTTCTGATTCCAAAACACACCTCACTTATTTTTTGTGGTATGATATTTAAAATTTACTCTTAGTTCTTTTGAGGTGATGATGAGTTAATCAGTTTGACTTAAGCATTCCACATTGTATATCAGATCATCACATTGTACCCTCAAAATGAGTTATGATTTTAATTAAAAGTTAATTAAAAAATAAAATTAAAATAAAAAACATATTACAAAGCTACATTAGTCAAAACGCTATCATACTGGAATAAAGACAGAAATAGACCAATAGAACAGAATAGAGAGCACAGAAATAAACCCACTCATATATGGGCAAATGACCTTCAACAAGGATGCCAACACTGCACGATGGAGAAAGGACAGTCTTTTCAACAGAAGACATTGGGAAAACTGGATATCCACACACAAAAGAATGAAATTGGACCCCTTTGTCTTCTACACAAAAATCAACTCAAATGTATTAAAGAATTAAACATAAAATCTGAAACTATAAGCTCCTAAAAGAAAATGTTGGGGAAAACACTTCATAACATTGACCTTGGCAATGATTTTTAGAAAACCCCCAAGACATGTGCAATGAAAGCAAAACTAGAGAGGTAGGACTACATTAAAAGCCTTCTGTATAGCAAAGGAAACAACCACAGAGTGAAAAGGCAAACTAATGAATGAGAGAAACTATTTGCAAACCATATATCTACTATGGAGTTAATATTCAAAATATATAAGAAATTTAATAGCAAAACCCCTCGATAACCCGATTTAAAAATGGGCAAAGGACTTAAATAGACATCTCTTTAAAGAAAACATTAAAATAACCTACAGGTATATGAAAAGATGCTTCGCATCATTGATTACCGGGGAAATGCAAATCAAACCTACAGTGAGGTATAAACTGATACACATTAAGATGGCCATTATTAAAAAAAAAAAAAGCACAGAAAATAACAAGTATTTGTAAGGATGGGGAGAAAGTAGAGCTGGAGTGTACCATTAGTAGGAATGTAAAATTGTGCAAGCTCTATGGAAATCAGCTTGGAGGTCCCTCAAAAAATCAAAAATAAAACTACCATATGATCTACTAACATCACTTCTGGGTAATTATCCAAAAGAATTGAAACCAGTCTGTTGAAGAGATATTTGCGTATTTATTATAGCATTATTCACAACAGCTAAGAGGTGAAAACAAAGGTCCATCAAAGGATGAATAGGTGAAATATGGTATATACATAGACTGGAATACTACTTAACTGTAAGAAAGGAAATCCTGTCATATGAGGCAATGTTTTCAGGAGCAAATGCCACATCACAAAGAGCAAATAAATACTAGAATCATCTCTCTCTCTCTCTCACACACACACATATATATGATAAACTCATGGAAGCAGAAAGTAGAAGGGTGGTTGCTAGGGAAGAGGGGGAGGGGAAAATAGAGAGTAGCTGTTAGATGGGTATAGACTTTCAGTCATGCAAGGGGAAGGAATTCTAGAGGTCTGCTGTGCAGTATTGTACTTACAGTTAATAATACTCTTCTATACACTTAGAAATATGTTCAGAGAGTAGATATCTCATGTTGTTGTTTTTACCATAGTGAAAAGTATTCTATTTTTCTTTTTTTTTTGAGACAGAGCCTCAAGCTATCCCCCTGGGTAGAGTGCTGTGGCATCGCAGCTCACAGCATTCTCCAACTCCTGGGCTCAAGCAAGTCTCCTGCCTCAGCCTCCCAAGTAGCTGGGACCACAGGCGCCCGCCACAACGCCTGGCTATTTTTTTGGTTGCAGCCATCATTGTCGTTTTTTGCGGGCCCAAGCTGGATTCGAACCCACTACCTTAGGTGTATATGGCTGGCGCCTTAGCCACTTGAGCCACAGGTGCCGAGCCAAGTATTCTATTTTGCTATGGGTGATGTCACAACCACAAACGTCTACAAGGCTGGGCTAATACTGTAAGTGAATAAAGCTGGACAGGAGACGAAGTGAGCACATGGTACAGTGGGCTCTGTTGGACGGGAAGGCACGCGTCCTGCATGAGAGGGGCAGTCACCACTCAGCTCCACCTAGTTGCTGCCAAGTGAGACAGAGGTCCAGTGAGGTCAGATTTGATTTTCTCCAAAGAAGTTTATTTTTAATTCAAAATACTTAGAATGATATATGGCTACCCTATCCCCTAGCAAACTAAAACAGAGTTTGTAATCTCTGTACTAGAAAGATTAATTTGATGTTTGTATGCAGGATCAGTAGAGAGAGAGGAAAGACCAGGGACTGAGAAAGTCATTAGGGATTTCAGGGTAAAAAGTAGTGAACGCCTGAACCAGAATGGAGGCAGAGGAAGTAAAGAGGGTGGTGTGAGTTGGAATTAAAAACATGGACTGGGGTGGCACCTGTGGCTCAAAGGCATAGGGTGCCGGCCCCATATACCGGAGGTGGTGGGTTCAAACCTGGCCCTGGCCCAAAACTGCAAAAATAAATGAATAAATAAATAAAACAGATCATTCTCAAAAAAAAAGAAAAAAAGAACATGGACTGGCAGGATTGGTCTGCTGATTTGACAGGGGAGGGATAAGATGGAGGAGATAAAAAACTTCTTCAAGGTTTGGAGCCATTCGAGAGTAAGTTGAAGCCACCATGCCCTTTTCCTCTAAATCCTTGAATGTGTATTTCCTAAGGACAAAGATGCTCTCACATAGCTACAGTATAATGATCCAAATCAGGATATTTAACATTGATATATGTTATGTGATTCATTGTCCATATTCAAATTCTGTGAATTATTTTAATAAATACGTGTATATATGTTTTTAATATTGTAAACCAATATCTAGACAGAACTCAAAGGGCTTACTATTTTCCTAACCTGTAGGGATAGTTGCTTTACAATAGTAATTAAGAAAGAAAAAATCTGGCTCGGCACCTGTAGCTCAGTGACCAGGGCACTCACTGGCCACATACACCGGGGCTGGCAGTTGGAACCCGGCCCAGGGCCTGCCAAACAACAATGACAACAACAACAACAACAAAATAGCTGGGTGTTGTGGCAGGTTCCTGTACTCCTAGCTATTTGGAAGGCTAAGGCAAGAAAATCACTTTAAAAAAAAAAGAAAAAGGTAACTTTTCTTTCTTTCTTTTTTTTTTTTTGAGACAGAGCCTCAAGCTATCCCCCTGGGTAGAGTGCCATGGCATCACAGCTCACAGCAACCCCCAACTCCTGGGC